>NC_083113.1:12928562-13256137 GCF_949774975.1 Lagenorhynchus albirostris
CGGCCCCACGGTTACGAGTGCAGCTGCAAGACGGGCTACACCATGGACAAGTGAGGCTACAGGCCAGACGCGGGGGCTTGGGTGGGGTTGAGGGGAGCAGGGCCAGGCAGACCGTGGGGTGGGAGAGTCTGTGGGGAGCGGTAGACGACGGGGCATGGATCAAAGTGGGACGCAAGAAAACATAGTCCAAGGTGTGGAGGAGGGTGTGAGGGCGGGGGCTAGGTCGTGGAGGGCAAGGTTGGTCAGTTAGTTTAACAGGATACCCTGGGAAGGGGGTCATCGCCCCTGGAGGAGGTGCTGGGCTGGACCCGGGGCAGGGGAGTGATGCAGCGGACTGGGGGGTGGACTAGTTGCGAAGAGGGTGGGCTGGCCGGTGGTGGCCTCAGAGGCGCGGTGAGGACCGTGCTGACGGCTGGGTGTGCCTTTGGGAGGGAGTGGCCCGCGCTGACTCCTGCCCCACCCCTGCAGCGTGACGGGGCTGTGCCGCCCCGTGTGCGCCCAGGGCTGCGTGAACGGCTCATGCGTGGAGCCCGACCACTGCCGCTGCCACTTCGGCTTTGTCGGCCACAACTGCTCCACGGAGTGTCGCTGCAACCGCCACAGCGAGTGCGCCGGTGTGGGGGCCCGCGACCACTGCCTGCTCTGCCACAATCACACCAAGGTGTCCGTCCGGGACCTCAGGCCCTCGCCCCGGGCCTCTGTGCCTTCAGCCTACACTCAGGCATCTCGAGCCTCCTTCCAAGCCCCAGTGAGCTAGGCACAGGGAGGAGGGGGCCTAGCCCTATCCCAAGGAAGTACGAGAGGACCCTGGGGACACCATCTGGGTCTGTACCACAGAGGGGCCGCCCTGGATGGCGGGACAGAATTACTACTGGACCAGGGAGGGGGATCCCGTGGAGGAGCATCTGGGATCCTGTGGGGAAGGGCTTTCTGAGCGCAACACTGGGGCTGAAGGGGAGTGAAACCCCATCACTGGAGGTGTGCAAGTGAAGGCACAGGGCTCAATGGCAGATGGGCTGGGACTGCCCAAGCCAAATGCCTGAGCTGTTGCTGCCCTCCCCTGGTGCTCTCAGAACCTTCCCCCAGCTCTCACACCCACTGTGACTCTTCACCCCCTCTGACTGCCCTGTCCCTGGTTTCCAGGGCAGCCACTGTGAGCAGTGCCTCCCCCTGTTCGTGGGTTCAGCCGTGGGGGGCGGGACCTGCCGGCCCTGCCACGCCTTTTGTCGGGGCAACAGCCAGGTCTGCGTCTCCAGGAAGGAGCTTGAAATGGCCAGGAGGGAGCCGGAGAAGTACTCGCTGGATCCAGATGAGGTGCAAGAGACTGGGGTCCCGAGCTCCTGGGTCTGAAGGAGGAGGGGCTGGGGGCTCCTAGTCTGAGGGAGGAGGAGGCTGCCGGGCTCTGGACTCCTGGCTCTGAGGGAGGAGGGGCTGGTCCATGCATTTCTGTGATCACCCTGTCCTTCCTCGGCCAGATCGAAAACTGGGTGACAGAGGGGCCTAGTGAAGACGAGGCTGTGTGTGTGAACTGCCACAATAATAGCTATGGGGACAAATGTGAGAGCTGCCTCCATGGCTACTTCCTCCTCGACGGGAAGTGCACCAAGTAAGTGGAAGGGGGGCCAGGAACCCTTGCCCCGCTCAGTAGGAACAGCTCTGGGAGCCAGGCTCCTCTCCCCAGTCCTCTGCCCTCAGTCAGGAAAGGCTGAGATCCCCTGAGGCACGGGTTGGGGGCAAAGAACTAGACTCAGGTGGGAGACCCTCTCCCTCAGGCCAGTGCTGAAACGCAGGCTACCGAGCGCCCTGGTGGAGACTCTTGGGCAAAGAGAGAGAGAGGGCCCTGAGGGAGAGGCCTCAGGACAGCCTCCCCATTCCACCCCCTTCCTTCTGCATGGTCAGTAAGCCCTGGAGTTCGTCCATCCTGGGTTCTAATCCTGACTCTGCCACTTACCAACACTGTGGCCTTGGGGTAAACGGCTTGACCTCTGTGAGCCTCAGTTTCCTCTTCTGGCCTCATGGGTTGGAGCTCACGTTTACAGCATCCAGCCTGGGCCCCTGTAGGTCGTGGGGGCTCTATAACCCCCGTCTTCTTCCCTCTCTTCAGATGTCAGTGTAATGGCCATGCAGACACATGTAACGAGCAGGACGGGACAGGCTGCCCGTGTCAGAACAACACAGAGACGGGCACGTGCCAGGGCAGCTCCCCCAGTGACCGCCGAGACTGCTACAAATACCAGGTGCGGCTGGAGAAGCAAGATATGGGCCAAGGGCCCCGTGCCCAGAAGAGGTCAGGGCTGGGATGAGGTAGCCTGGCCCGGGCAGGACTGACAACGTGGTTCCGATATCAGTGGTCATGGGGATCAAGGTCGACTTGATAGACTGTTCCTGAGCCCTAGTCAGTTTCAGGACCCGGGCGGTGTTGCTGGGATCCCAGAAATGAGCCTCTTGTGGGCGGTGGAGGTGAGGAGACGGACTCCAGTACGGATAGTCACAACTTAGAGACTGCAGATGCCAGAAATCTCATCTCGTAGTAGCTTAAGCAAAAAAGAAAATGTGTTGGCTCTTAGCACTGAGGTCTGGAGTCCACTTGAGGAATGGGCAGATCCGGGTGCTCACACAGTGCAGTCAGGAGCCCTTCTTTCCCTGGGTCTTGACTCTGCTCTCCTCTGGGTGGGCTTCATTCTCAGGCAAGTTTTCGCTCAAGTGGTGGCCCTCACCTGATCACTTGGGGCCAGTAGGGGATCTCATATTATTACTAATACCCATATGCAAACTCCCCTTGAGTCCATATCCCCTTTCTTCAGCTGGGGGGCTCCTGGAGCCCCTGTACTGACTGCCTGGTTGGTTACTGTGTTGCAGGCTCACCTCCCACAGAGGGGATATTCCATGTTCCTTCCTTGGAGTACAGCTCCTACCACCCCACCCACCTACCTTCTCTCTAGTTCCAGAAGGAAGAGAATCCCTTGCTCGCCTCAGTCTCCCTACCCGTCTACTGGCAAAGATGCGACTACGCCCAAAATGGCGACAGAGCTTCACAAGCCTTACCCCTAACATTTCCATCCAAGACCAGAATTTTTGCTTTCTTTCTTTCTTTTTTCAGCCTTGCCGTGCGGCATGCATGATCTTAGTTCCCCAACCAGGGATCGAATCCGTGCCCCTTGCATTGGGAGCTCAGAGTCTTAACCACTGGGCTGCCAGGGAAGTCCCCAGAATTTTTGCTTGCTTGATGCATAATCAAAAGGCCCATTGGTCTTTGTCAAAACAGACAGCTTCAGAGCTTAATTCAGACCTCCTCCTCCAGCAGCTCTGTTGGTAGCTCTGAAACAGCAGTTTCTTTACCTTCTAATGATAGCAGTAGTGGTTAGTATGTAAGGAGTGCCTGCCATAGATACAGTGGAGACAGCACAGACACGGAAGGCTCATGAAGGCTGTGCTAGGGCCTCGGTGAGCTGTGGGCATAAGAGCAAAAGGAGGCTCAGAGACTTGTCCCAGGTCAGACAGCTGGCTTGGGTTTGGAGCTTGGACTGACCCTGGTCAATCCCAGAGGTTGAGTGGTTTCCACTGGACTACAGGAATCAAAATAGCTGTTATCCAGCCAACTCATTCACTCGACACCTCTTTACTGAGCACCTAATATATGCCAGGCACTGTGCAAGGCATTGGGACACAGTAGGGAACAAAACAGGCAAAATGTTCTGTCCTCAGGGAATTCATGGAGGAGTCCAGCAGCCAACAAATGAATATGTCAGACATGTAGTGTGTTAGTGATGAGCAGTAAGGAGGAAAATTAAGCAGAAAGGAGGGCTAGGAAATGTTGGGAGTGGAAATGGTAGATACAGTGGCCAAGGAAGGCCTCAGTGAGAATGTGACACTTGAGTAAAGACATTCAAACACGGGGCGGGTGGTGCGGGGCAGGCAGGAGAGCGATCCAAGCAGAGGCTCAACCAGTGCAAAGGCACTGAGGCAGGACCTACCCAATATAGTCCAGAAACAGCAAAGCTAGCAGGCAAGGCTGGCTCACCTGTGCTGGGCCTGTGATTTCAGTAGTGTTTACTCTCTGTGTACAGAGGAAGAATCTTCAGTTCAGCAAGGTTAAGTCACTATTCCAAGGCCACACAGCTAGTGAGGAGGTAGAGCCAGGATTCAACAGAGCTCTTCATTGCTGTGCCTCAGAGTTCCAGAGGCCTTGCCACTAGGGTGCTCTGGTCACTGGGGTGACACCAGGAGCAGCAGTGCTGGAGTGTAGGATGCTGTTAGTGTCCACACGGTGTCAGGGAAATCCAGGGGGGTCACAAGGAAGCTGCTGGGACACTGTGGAAACCCAGGGCAGGGGCTACTTACCAGTAGGTACAAAATGTCAGTCCTCCTTGGAGGAGGGCTGGACCCTGAGTTCAGCTCTGATGGCCGCTTCCACTCCCTACCCTGCCCGCAGTGTGCCAAGTGCCGGGAGTCATTCCACGGGAGCCCGCTGGGTGGCCAGCAGTGCTACCGCCTCATCTCCGTGGAGCAGGAGTACTGCCTGGACCCCACGTCCCAGACCAACTGTTTCCACGAGCCGAAGCGCCGCGCTCTGGGCCCCGGCCGCACTGTCCTCTTTGGCGTGCAGCCCAAGTTCACCAATGTGGACATCCGCCTGACGCTGGATGTGACCTTTGGCGCCGTGGACCTCTACGTCTCCACCTCCTATGACACCTTCGTGGTCCGTGTGGCCCCCGACACTGGCGTCCACACCGTACACATCCAGCCGCCACCGCCTCCCCCAGCCCCTCCACCCCCTGCTGACGGTGGGCCCCGGGGGGCTGGGGATCTGGGGGGACCTGGGGCCGGAGGCGGGCCGGCCACCCCAGCGGAGCCACGAGTGCGGGAGGTGTGGCCACGGGGCCTGATCACCTACGTGACGGTGACAGAGCCATCCGTGGTGCTGGTGGTCCGTGGCGTGCGGGACCGGCTGGTCATCACCTACCCACACGAGCACCACACCCTCAAGTCCAGCCGTTTCTACCTGCTCCTGCTGGGCGTGGGAGACCCAAGTGGGCCCAGTGCTAATGGCTCGGCCGACTCGCAGGGCCTGCTCTTCTTCCGGCAGGACCAGGCCCACATCGACCTGTTTGTCTTCTTCTCCGTCTTCTTCTCCTGCTTCTTTCTCTTCCTCTCACTCTGCGTGCTGCTCTGGAAGGCCAAGCAGGCCCTGGATCAGCGGCAGGAGCAGCGCCGGCACCTGCAAGAAATGACCAAGATGGCCAGCCGCCCCTTCGCCAAGGTCACCGTCTGCTTCCCACCCGACCCTGCTGCCCCGGCCCCCGCCTGGAAGCCAGCCGGGCTCCCACCACCCGCCTTCCGCCGCTCTGAGCCCTTCTTGGCACCCTTGCTGCTGACGGGGGCTGGCGGGCCCTGGGGACCCGTGGGAGGGAGCTGCTGCCCACCAACCATCCCTGCCACCACTGCTGGCCTGCGAGCCGGGCCTATCACCCTCGAGCCCACTGAAGATGGCATGGCCGGCGTGGCCACCCTGTTGCTCCAGCTGCCTGGCGGGCCCCATGCACCCAACGGCGCCTGCTTGGGGTCAGCCCTTGTCACTCTGCGGCACAGGCTGCATGAGTACTGTGGGGGGAGCGGGGGTGCTGGGGGCGGTGGGCACGGGGCTGGTGCAGGCCGGAAGGGACTGCTGAGCCAGGACAACCTCACCAGCATGTCTCTCTGACCCGTGGTGGGACCCTCAGCCACAGCAGTTGAGTCCCCTGAGGGGGCCGCCCTGGACTTGGGGCCCCTCCACCTGGGACACTGTGTCCTCAGAGACCTCTGGTTTCCTTCCCCTGGGTGGGGTGGGGTGGGGTGGGGGGGTCCCCAGACAGGCCTTCTTTGTTCTGCATTCAACAATTATTTATTGAATACCTACTATGTGCCAGGCACTGTTGAAGGTACTGGGCAGAGCGGGAACCAAGACAGCCAAGGTTCCCTGATCTCGTGGGATTTAGGTTCTAGTGAAGGGATCCCGTCGGCATGCGCGCACATGCGCGCGCACACACAGATGAGTCAGGCCATGGCGAATGGGACGAGTGCCGTGAGGTAGCAACGGAACATGGCTGCGAGGAACCTTGGGGTAGTCAGTTGGTCCCTGTGCGAAGCTGGACTTTAAGAAGGAAACTGGCTGTGGGAAGAGCTGTGGGAAGCGGCATCCAGGCAGAGGGAACTGTTAGGACAAAGGCCCTGAGGCGGGAACCAGCTTCTGTTATTGGAAGGATCGGAAAGCTGGCCAGTGTGACCCAGACCACGTGTGAAGAGGAGGTGAGGTCAGGGTCAGGCAGGGGCGGATCACCCAGGGCCTGTGGGCCACACATAGGGTTTGGGGTTTTATTCTCAGGGCATTGGGCAGCCATCGGACAGTTTTAGGAGGGAGAATGACAGGATCCGATGTATTTAAGAGGTCACTCCGCTCTGTGGAGAGTGGACTGGGGACGGTGAGAGAGGCAGCAGGGGGACAAGAGATGGGCCAGATCAGGGAAGTGGCCGTGAGAAGAGGAGTCGGGAACAGATGCAGGCTGTGGGTGGAAGGATGTGACGATGGTGTGGACGTCGGAGTGAGGGAGGGAAAGAGTCCAGGCTGACCCCAACTTTGTGGCCCAAACTGTGGGTGGAAGGTGGGTTTATAAAGACAGGGCAGACTGGAGCTGTGGGGGGAAACCACGAGTCCAGCTTTAGACCTAAGATCCCCTTTAGAGACATGTCTTCGGGTAGGTCCAAGCAGGGAAACACAGTCACCCGGAGTATTTTCAGCAAAGGGAGCTGAGTGCGGGGATTGGCTGTACTGGTGAGGGACGCTGCCGAGAAGAGATGGGACAGTGAGGCAGCCCAGGGGCGAGCCAGGGCAGGACGCTGCTGCTGCCACCGCTAGGCTGGAGGGACGAGGCTCAGGTGGTGGTACCTGACCCCAGGACCAGGGTCACTGTGCTCAGAGGGGGCATAAGGAGACAAAGCCCCTGCCTGAGATGCTGCCCCAGGAAGGGCAGGGTTGGCTGGGGGACATCAGGGTTGGGAATAGAAATGGCAGAGTTTTCAACATACAGCTCTCTTCCCAGACAATGCTGCCTTGAAGCAGCATCTGGCTTTTCCCCAGGGCCTACCCTCACCCCAGCCACCACCTTGCTGAGCCCTTCTGCCCCTTGAGGACCGCCTCTGCCCCCCATCCCCACCCCATCCTAACCATCTTGAACTTGGGACTCCTTTCCCAAGACTCCATCCCTCAGCTGTTTTTTTGGACCTTGGAGAGCTGGGCCCCGTGTCTTCCTCTCCGTCTGAGGCCATGTGTGCCCTCAGAGGCCGTCTGAAAGAGGGGGAGCGATTAAAGCAACAAATAGTGTGGGGAAGATCCAGTGTCCAAGTGCTGTCTGTGTGCAGCGGATGGGCCGTCTTGGCTTTCTGACCCAGCACCTGAGAGCTGGTTAAGTCAGATAAATGTCCTTATCTTGGTGCCCCCTCCAAGCCGCGTGGCCTGAGCCTGGCTCTTCACTGTGTCTCCTGGCGGGGGTGGTGCCACTACAGAAGCTCTTGTTCCCCAGGAGGGATGAACTGAGGGGACATGAGGGCAGTGAGGCCTTTGACCCTTGCCCAGATCCCTGTCACAAGGAGACCCCTGCTCGTCTCAGGAAGGAAAACAGACTGCCTTGCTCCCAGGTTTGGGTTTTCTTCTGGCCCCTGACGTAAGAGAATTCAGGCAGCGCAAAGACTGAGGTGAGGCCCTAGCACGGTGAGCTTTCTCTAATTCAAGTAGATTCTCACAGCCCCAACCAAAAGCATCATGGGAGCCTTTATCCACCAGTCCCCTGGCCAAGCAAGAGCGCTTTTGCGAGGGAAGGTGGGAGTGGGAGATCTCCATCCCGTCGGTGGGCCTCGCTCAGCGTGGGAGTCTTGCGGGGAGTGTTCCACAGTGTACTTACCACCCAGCCCCTAGACACAGGCCGGCTGCTTCGTCTGCTACTGAGCCAAGGACATGACGATGTGTTGGGTTTAGGGGGCCTGTGAATATCATGGTATTTTCAGACTTCATGAGCAATTTAAGGAGTTTTCAGGGATTACTCTGCCCACACGTTCTGCCTTTATGAGCTGATGGTCGTACCTAACCTCCAAGACGTGACTGTGAGCTTACATTTTACTGAATACCAGTGCTAGATGGCTCGCTCTCATGATCTTTCCAACAGTCAAATCTATGAGGTAGGGACCATGTAAGCCCCATCTTGCAGATGAGAAGACAGAAGTTCATAGACATTGTTTAGCTGTTGAGCGACAGCTGCCATTTGAACCCAGACCTGACTCTCACATCCATGTTCCTGACCACCAGGCTCTTCCACTTCCCAAGGAAGGACTGCTTTATTTAGCATAAGTTGACCTAGCTGTCTCAGCACAGAGTGGACACTAGGAGTACGTGTTCAAAATGGTCAATATCAAAAAAAAAAAAAATGGTCAATATCTGCTCAGGATAAGGCAGAATTTCCCAACTGGGGAGCCAACTAGCAGTGGGACAGGCTGCCTCAGGGAGTCCTGAGGCCAGTGGGGTCATCCCGCATAACCAGAAAGGAGTTAAGGTGGTTATTCAAGACTCCTCCATGGGGGCTTCCCTGGTGGCGCAGTGGTTAAGAACCCGCCTGCCAATGCAGGAGACATGGGTTCGAGCCCTTGTTCGGGAGGATCCCACATGCCACAGAGCAACCAAGCCCGTGTGCCACAACTACTGAGCCTGCGCTCTAGAGCACGCGGGCCACAACTACTGAAGCCCGCGCGTCTAGAGCCCGTGCTCCACAACAAGAGAAGCCACCACAGTGAGAAGCCCGCGCACCACAACGAGGAACAGCCCACGCTTGCCGTAACTAGAGGAAGCCTGCGTGCAGCAGCGAAGACCCCAACGCATCCAAAAATAAATTAATTAATTAAAAGTGTTGGCCCTCTGCCAGGTCCTGCTAAATGCTTAGGGGAAAGAAAAAAAAAACCGACTCCTCCATGTTGTGTTTGGACCCTTTGGTAAGGTCTCTTATTAGCAGTCACCCTGTGACTTTGCCTTCCTGAGCAGCGCGTTTGCACTCTGACTGGACTTTTCCTCTGGGGCACAGAGCCACCTTCTCTTCAGCTCCTGTCACTGCTATGCAGATGCCCCTGTACCAGTGCCCCACAGCATGTGTTCCTCGTTTTCCACGTCAAACCCTCAGCAGTTGCCTCTCCCTGATACCCACACACCCGAATGCAAGGGGCTTGTGGTGAAGTGAGAGAAAGCCTGGACACGGGATGCTAGGGACCTGGATTCTAGCCCATGTGTGGCCACTGATGGCCTAGGGACTTCAGGAGAAGGGGAGAAATTTTACCAAGGGCCTACAGCACTCCAGCGTTGTGCTGGGTGCTTGGCATGAGTCTTTTAATCTTCCCAACGTCACAGCTGGGAGGTATGGGCTTGTTCCCCCATTCTTCAGATTCGGAAATTAAGTCCCTTGCCCAAAACTCAGGGCAGATTAGTAGACGAGTCCAGATTCTGACACAAGCCTGTCTGACTTTCCATTGCCCCCCTGTATTACCTCTAAAATCTCTTCCCTTTTCTAAGCCAACGTCTCCCACCTGTGATCATACATTGTCTCCACCTCCACTGGGCTCCACACTGTTCCGGACATATAGCCGTCAACAAGGTCCCTGCTGTCATGGAGCTGACAAGCCAGTGGGGAGCCAAATAATAAAAGATTCGGTATGTTGGAAAATGACTGGAAAAACAAGGCAGTGAAGGAGGGGGATGGGGAGGTAGGTACTTGCTCTTTAATGTAAGGTGGAAGTGGGGGGGCTCACTTTTTTTTTAAATTTATTTTTGGCTGCATTGGGTCTTCATCAGTGCGTGCAGGCTTTCTCTAGTTGCAGCGAGCTGGGGTTACTCTTCGTTGCGGTGCAGGGGCTTCTCATTGCAGTGGCTTCTCTTGTTGCGGAGCCCTGGCTCTAGGAGCGTGGTTTTCAGTAGTTGTGGCTCACGGGCTCTAGAGTGCAGGCTCAGTAGTTGTGGCGCACGGGCTTAGTTTCCCTGCAGCATGCGGGATCTTCCCGGACCAGGGATGGAACCCACGTCCCCTGCATTGGCAGGCGGATTCTTAACCATCTGCGCCACCAGGGAAGTCCTGGGCCTCACTCTTAAGATGACATGTGAGCAGAAGTGAAAGAGTGAGCCATAGGGACATCTGAGGAGAGAGAATTCCGAGTTGAGGGAACAGCCAGTGCAAGGATCCTGACGTGGGAGTGTGCCTAACATCTTAGAGAAACAACCAAGAGACTCGTGGAGTAGAGAGAATAAAGAGGAGGTAAGGTCACAGAGGGAATAAGAGGAAGATTGTGCGGGTCCTTGAGCCACCGTGAGGACTCTGGCTTTTACTACGTGCAGGAGGAGCCAGCAGAGGGTTCTGAGCACAGGAGGCATGTGATCTAGTTCAGATGTCCACAGGGCTTCTCTGTGGGGAAGAGCCTAAAAGGGTGGAGTTAGGGCAGGAAGCCCAGTGAGGAGCCACTGCATTTGTTTAGGCCGAAGAGGAGGGTGGTTGGAACAAGGAGGCGCAGTAGAATGGGGAGAAGGGGGATTCTGGATCTGTTCTGAAAGTAGAACCAACAGAATTTGTTGACAGTTTGGATACTGGGTGAGAGAGAAAGTGGGCAACAGAAGGGATGGGGTTCGCTATTTCCTGAGATGAGGAAGACTGTGGGAAGAGCAGACTTGGGGCGGTGGGGAATCAGGGGTCAGGTCTTAGACACGTTAAACTTAAGATACCTATTAGACATTCCAAGGGAAGAATGTCACTCAATGGTTGAATACACACAGAGAGAGAAGAATAGCAAATAATACAAATAATATATGAATATTAGAATAGTTATACATTCTTACATAATAATAATATTAACAACAGTTTGTTAAATTGACTCTGGTCTTTCCATCTGTTCCATCTCTTGCTCTCGCAGTAGCCATATGACATATTAGGGATTATCCTCAGAGGGAGAAACAGACTCAGGTGTATTAATTTACTAAGAGAACACAGCTGGTAAGTGGCAAGAGTCAAGATTGAATCCCAGGTCTGTCCAACTTTGAGACCCAAACGTTTTCTAATCTGCTAGTTGCTTTTCAATAAAGGGGGTGGATTGAATTGTATGATCCTTGAGTATGCCTTTCAGCTCTAGAGAGTTTTAAACCTGACAGTTCTGTGCTTTGAAGACAAAGAGCCTCCGCATCTGTTAGGATTGTGTGCAGGCCAAGAGTCCACAGGTATTGAGTGAGCAGGGGGGCTCTCCTAATTTTTTCTTTGAATGGTTGGTACCCTGACAGTCCTCAGACAGCCTTTCTGGTTTGGCTAATTTTCAGGCTCTGGGCGGAGCTTCAGGTAGGCAGCTAGGGAGTTGGTGGTTTTCCTTTGTTAGTGAGGACTCCCTGGCTTAGTGAGGGAAGAGACTTGCCAATGTCGCACACAGCAGATCCGGGTCGAGCATCTGACTCGACTCTGGAACTCCTTCCACACCTAGGCATGTTCCCTGTGTCCCCGCCTCCCTCACCAAACCTCCTTCTCCACCCAGATTCCTTCCCTGGGACAAAAAAGGATGTAGGCGGAGTTGGTTTTTAGGTTTTTTTTTTTATTGTGGGTGCATTTCTGGTAGCGGGATAGGGCGGAGGGTCAGGACCTCCCAGGAGAAGGCAGAGGAGGGCAGGCGTGACGGGTGGAAAAGGAGAAAGGTGAGGGGAACGTCTTTACTCTCGGATCTTCAGCTCCCGCGCCATCTGACAGAGGGCGCAGGGCAAACAAAAGGTGAGGGCCGCCCAGTCTTTCGCGATAGAGCCCTGGAGGGTGGGAGAAAGAGGTTAGCAGTCCTAACTTGCATCCCAGGAGGCCCGTCCCCAGCCCTCGGCTCCTGCGGTCCCGGGCCCGGCGCGTACCTGGATGTGGTAGCGCTCGCGCATGCCGGTGCGCAGGGAGTTCAGGGTTCCGGGCAGGCAGGGAGTGCCGCAGCACTCGCCGAAGTCGTCGGAGATGCGGCAGGCGAGGCACAGAGGGACGAAAGTGCCGCACAGACCTGCAGGGGACGCGGGGCAATAAGGGCGGGGCCCACCGGGTGCCACCGGCCGGCTCTGCCTCGGGGAGGGGCTAGGCGGGGTCCGCGGCGCGCGGTTGAGGGGCCCAGAGGCAGCTGAGTGTTGGTGGAAGTGAGGGTCCCAGAGGGCATTAGGGGTCCGAAGAGTGGGGTTTCAAGATTGGGAAATAAGGTTTGAAGGGGGAGTTGGGGACCCAAGGAAGACAAGTGAGGGTGCAAGGGGGACGTTGAGGGTCCCAGTGGAAGTTGGAAGGTGTGAGGCCGGGATCCTAGGGAGTGTCGGGCGTCCCAGGAAGGCATGTGGGTTAGAGACTGGGAATTCAGGGTCCAAGGAAGGAGACAGGGAGTGGGGCTAGTAGGGCGAGGAAGGGGCTGGGGGTGACCTTCGCTCCCCTCCCGCTCTTTCCCCGGGCCTGGAGAGGGAGCGGCGGGCACTCACAGATGGGCATGTCACTGCAGCAGTCCATGAGGGTGGTGTTCCAGTCACTGAGTTGGCACTGGTAGCTGCTGGCACCCTGGGGCTGGCTGGTCACTGGGTAGGACATGGCTGCGGAGGGGAGAGGCGGGGGTCAGCGGGCAGCTTCGCAGCACCTCCTGGGCCCTTGCACCTATGCAGCCCCTCCCTCTGCCGGGCAGTCCGGGCGAGGCCACCGGGCCGCCCACTGAGGGGGCACCACTGTGCCTCCCGCGTTCTTTATGCCACATCTGGGCATCGACACCCCAGTCTGTCCCTGTTGTTGGTGTCTCCTGCACAACTGGTTCGGCTGGAGGTGGGGTGGGTGGGGAGCCTGCAAGTCTAGGGAAGGTTGGCGCCACATGTGGGCGGGGCGGGGACCTGCCGCCGGTTCCTCCACGCCTGGGCCTGGGGACCTGGGTCCCTGCACGTCGGGGCATCTGGGGTGCAGGCAGGTGCCGTCTGTCTTCGAAGCCAGGGTGCCCAGGGGAAGGAAGTGGCCATGTTCCGGGGACTGGAAGGTTTGGGGTTCCATCCAGCGATCCCACCTTTGCCTTTCACGTTGTCGTGCATCTCAAATTGCATCTTGCTGGCCCTGAGGAGGTGGCCGTTGGGGACAGCAGATGTGGCAGTGGTGACAACGTCAGAATCTGTCCAAGGGATGCTGGATACTGGGGGAGGTCAGGGCAAGGGGCAGGGGCACTGGGGGCCGGGTTCTCAGGGGTAAGGATGCTGGGGAGAAAGAGCCATATCAGCTTGCCAGCTAGGAGAGACATGGGATATGGGGTTGGGGGCGAGAAACTCGCCCATCTCTGTACAGCTGCCCTCCTCATACCAGAGGCAGAGCTGGAGAGAAAGACCAAAAGACAGAGACAGGCAGAGTCAGAGACAAGGGGAGAAAGAGATCAGAGGTAGGTGCCTATAGAGATGCCACCAGTAACACTCACACCTGCCCAGTACTGTTTTTCTGTAAGCCCATTTCACAGACAGCACACTGAGGCTCAGTGAGCTGAAGAGAAACGCCTCACATCTGATGGCCCAGCCAAGAGGGTTAGTAAAGGGGGTACTGGCCCCCAGAACTTCCAACTTCAACTCAGTGCCATCAGGTTGAGAAAGGGGGGTGGGTCACAGGGGGCATTGAGAAAGACAGGGATGTCCAGAGAGGTAAACAGTCAGAGACATGTAAGGGGGCAGAGAGACATGAGTGGAGTTGGGTGGGGGGAGAAGAGAGCAGAGGCACCAACCTTTGAGTAGAAGGCTGTGGGCAGATGCTCCTACCTGCAGGACTGCTACAGCGACGATGGAGACAGAGGTGTGGGTGACACCTGGGAACTGAGTTGCTTATATCTGGGCGGGCCACGTGGCCCTGGGTGGGGCTCTGACAGAGATGCCCAGGGAGCCAAGCCGGTCTGGCTGACCCTCTTCCCCACATTGGGACTTCCCCTTCCTCCTTCTCCATCCCTCATTCCCCTCTCCCGCCTCCTGCCTGGCCTCAGAGGACCAAGGAAATCGTGGGGGAGGGGGTCCAAGGATGAGGAGCTGGGAGTAGAGCTCTAAAGGGAAGTGGGCAGAGAGACCAAGAGAGGGAGAGAGAAGGCTGAGGGGAGGTGCAAGGGGCACAGCTGTACAGACACCAAAAGAGAGGAAGAGACAAGAGAGATAGGGAGGGAATGGGAGACAGAGACAGAAGGAGAGGCCCAGAGGGGAGAGAGAGACAAGGAGATTCAGAGAGATGGAGAGAGATAAGATGAGAAGACATGGAGAGAGAGAGAAAGAGATGCCGAGACAGAGAGGCACAAAGATCTGGGGAGAAATAAAAAGAAAGGGGGAGAAGAGATTCAGAAAAAAGACACAAAGATAGAAAGGTGGAGTGTCAGGTGAGTGGAGGTACCAGCCACTGGCCACGCCAAGGCTTAGAGGGAAGGGAAACAGGGAGAGGAGAGAGGCTGGTGGTGCAGGAGAGTGCAGAGTGGGCTCCCACTGGGCCCTCTCCCACCATCCTTAGTGAGGCCCCGACTTCCCGGGCAGAAGGGGCTTTGTGCCCCCATTCAGGGCCACTGGGCACATGGGGGGCAGTGTGTTTTGGGGGTGACCCATGCTGGAACCAAAGTAAAAAAACACACCTCACCCAAATCCAAATTGGGAAGGGAGGAGGCTGGGGACTGAGAAACTTCTGGTTCCTGAGGGAGGTGGATGTGGTCTAGGACACTTGAGTCCTAACAGAGCAGAGGACTGGGGCCCTGGACTCCTGGGTCTGAGGGAGGAGGGGGCTGGGCATCCAGACTCTTGGGGCTAAGCTAGGCTGCATCCCTGAGTGGGGTAGGGGTCCTGGGATACCCAGACTGCTGTCTTCCTGGGAGATGAAAGAGCTGGGGGCCTGGAGGCCTGAGTCACCAAAGTCTCCCCTCAACAGGTCTGGCGGGGTTGGAGGTGACTCAGTGAAGGAAGCAGAATTAGAGCTGGGTGGGGTTCCCACCACGGGTGTCACTCCAAAATTGTACGAGGCACCGGAAAACTGGGGTGTCAGCTGCAGAGAAGGTGATGCTGTCACCACACTGGGTATGAGTATGGGGTGATGAGGTGGACCACCCTGCTGGTCTGGGATCCCAGCTTTCCCCCCACAATCCTTAATTTCCTGACACCACCCAGATGGCTTGCTGTCCTTGTCCCCAGACCTAAGGGCAGCACGCAACATCTTGTCTGTCAGTGTCCATCACTTGGTCTGGGATCCTGAATGTCTGGGAAACATCTTCTCCCCGCTTCTGTTCTAGGGTCCCTGTCCCCCACCCCGCCCCCACCCCCGTCTCCGCATCTTTGTCTCTCTGGCTCTGAATCTCTCCTTTCCTTCTTTCCTCATCTCTGCAGATCTGTTTCCAAATTTCTCCTGGTTCTCTGTCTCCTCATCTCTGAGTCTCTCTTCCCAAGCTCTGTGTCTCAGTGTCCTTATCCTGGAGCCTCTGTGTCCTTTCTCAGCATCTCTCCCCATCCTGAGGCTTACCCCATGGAGGCAGCCACAGAGCCCCATCCCCCAGCTGTCCAGACCATGGGCTGCAGGTGACTCAGGGTCAGACCCTAGGTCTTCCAAGACAACAACCTGAGTTGTCCTCAAGTTTCCTCTCCCAACTCTGACACAGCCTGGGGGCCCCAATTAGATAGATACAGAAACTCATGTACGTGAGGAAATCAGGACTGGGAAAGCTGTGAGGTGGCCTGCTTGGGGGTGAGGAGGAGGGAAGTGGCAGGAAGAGGAGAGCTGGGGGCTGAGGAGTGAGCATGGCAGCGTCTCCAGGCTTCTGGCCTGCATCCCCCTCAAACAGGGTTGCCAGATAAAATGCAGGATGTTGGGATTCCCTGGTGGCGCAGTGGTTGAGAGTCCGCCTGCCAATGTAGGGGACATGGGTTCGTGCCCCGGTCCGAGAAGATCCCATGTGCCGTGGAGCAGCTGGGCCTGTGAGCCATGGCCGCTGAGCCTGCGTGTCTGGAGCCTGTGCTCCGCAATGGGAGAGGCCACAACAGTGAGAGGCCCACGTACCGCAATAAATAAATAAATAAATAAAAATTTAAAAATGCAGGATGTCCAGTTCAATTAGAATTTCAGATAAACAGCAAATACTTTTTTAGTATAAGTATGTCCCAAGTATTGTACGGAACATACTTATACTTAAAAAGTATTTGCTGTTTGTCTGAAATTCCATTTTAACTTGGTGTCCAGTATTTTTATTTGCTCAATCTGGAAACTTACCTTCAAAGAGGGGAATCCAAGTCCCTGGGTCTTTTCCCAGAACCCAGGAATCCCTCCTCAGAGTCCAGGTCCCACTCCCACTCCTCTCCTCCCCTAGAATCCATGAATGAGGTACCCAGCCCCTACTCCCTCAGAACCCAGGAGTCCAGGCCTCCAGCCTCTTTCTCCCCAGAATTCAGGTGTCCAGGCCAGGTCAGGATACAGTTGCCCAACGTGGGTTTCACAAGGCGGGTGTTGCCATCTATGGCACTGGCGGAACCGGTCTGGCTGAGCAGGCAAGTGAAGGGGCCCCCTTCCCATTGTAAGCCTGCTGCGTCCTCCAGGGCCAGCCCAACGGGGCTGGGAGCGGAAGAGTAGGGACTCAGAGCTCTGGATGCGTCACCGTGTCTGGGTTTGGGTGTGTTGTATAGAGACATATCTATCTCTTTGGTGTGTGCTTCTCTAGGTGCTGTGCATCTGTGTGGGGTTTGTCACGATGTGCCTCTCTTTGCGTGTTCCTGTGTCCTGGGGTGTGACACGTGAGGACGTCTTTTCTATGTGCGCGTCTGTATTGCCCTCCTGTGATTCTCCCTACTGTGCATCTGTGTTTGGGTGTGGTCTCAGTTGTGAAAATTCCCTAATTCTGACTAGATTAAGGCAGGAATTAGTTTTTGAGTGGTTGCTTTGTATGCTGGACTCCAGAGCCAGAAAAACTTAGTTCAAATCTTGATGGCCTCTGAATGGCTATGAAACCCTGGGCAAACCACTAAACTTCTGTGGACTTCAATTTTTCCATCTACAAGATGGGTTGCTGGGAATAGAGTTGCTGAGAGGATTAAACGAGTTAATCCATGTAAAGAATTGCACCTGGACCATAGGAAACATTTTTCTGTTTATGGGGATGATGATGACGTTCTAGTTGCTGGAGATACAATAGTGAATAAAACCAAGTCTTTGCTCATGGACCTAGTAGGGATTAGATGAATGGTCTCTCTATGGCTGGGCAGATAACTGCATAACTGGGGTGTCTGTTTTGCATGAGGAATGGGATATTTCTGTGTGTTGTCAGTGCGAGTGATTCCACGATTGTGTGCCTATGTGTGTCTTTGTAGGTAATTGCACATGCCGTGTGTGGATTCTCTGCTTGTGTGGGTGTAAATGCAAGATCACACCAAGCAGGTGTTGTGAGGACACATGGGGACAGAGGAGGAGCTGCACAGAGAGATGTGGATGTTTGTCCGTCCATTCCATAAGCATTTGCTGAGCCCCTGCGATGTGCCAGGACCTCTGGCAGGCATTGGTTCAAGGCCTGGGGGAAAGTAGAGAGACCTAGAGACCCACCTGGAATGCTTTGGCTGCCCCAGGCTACTCTTTGTTGTGGTGCCCGGGCTTCTCATTGCAGTGGCTTCTTTTGTTGTGAAGCACGGGCTCTAGGCACGCGGGCTCAGTAGTTGTGGCTCGCGGGCTCTAGAGCACTGGCTCAGTAGTTGTGGTGCACTGGCTTAGTTGCTCCGAGGCATGTGGGGTCTTCCCAGACCAGGGCTCGAACCCATGCCCCCTGCATTGGCAGGCGGATTCTTAACCACTGTGCCACTGGGGAAGCCCCTATTATTTTTATTGTTTTCAGCATTTTAATCTCTCATTTGGTATGTATGCTTTTCTCTTTGTTTCCACATGAGTCTCAAGTCTCCTCCTGCTCTGGGTTCCTTCTGCACACAGCACCCGCCCCTGGGTTCCCTTTCAGGGATGAGGAAAGAGCATTATCGAGGCCAGAGCTTCCCCTAAGCCTTTTCCTCTTCATCTCTACTCCAAGCCCCACCTCAGGACCCAGAATTCTGGCCTGGGGACAAGGCCTGGCTCCAGTACAATACAGAGCCACATAAAATCCCGAACCCCAAATCTGTCTTCCTTGGTCAGGCCAGTGACTCTTGGGATCCAGGAATCCCCGTCCCTAGAGCATGACCCTTCAGGTTCCCAGCTCCTCCCTCCCTCAAGATGCAGGAATCCGGACGCTCAGCCTCTTGCTCCCTCAGACTCAGAAGTCTAGGCTCCTCCGTTCCTCCTCCCTCAGGACCAAGGAATCCGGACTCTCTCATCCTCCCTCAGGACAGGATCAGTCCGTCGAACAGCCCAGCTTCGTGCAGCCAGAAACCTCGTTCCTTGTCCTTCTGCAGTCGCCCACGCCCTCAGCTACCTCCCATTTCTGTCTTTCTAGAGGCGTGTCTGACACGCGAGCGCTCCTCGGCAGTCGATCTGTGATAAGCTACCCACGACGTCAGTCACTATCTTCCAGCCAATAGACACTCCGCCTCCTAACTCCCTGGGCCACTCAGGGCAGGGCGAGTTCCCTAATAGGCGAGGCCCACAGCTCGAGTCTGACAGCGATAGACTAGTGTCCCCGCCCGTCCTGTCGGCGTGTCAGGAGGTTCGCCGGTTGGTGTTGGGGTCTGCTTCTTAGACGCTGGAGCGGCTCTTGAGTGGACACGTTCTGCGAGACTGTCCTGGTAAACCCTTCACAGCACACCCAGTATTGGGGTTCTGGACGTAGCTCGGACGGGAAACGGTGAGCTTTGGTGAGGCTTGAGGCGGAGCGGGGAGCTGGATGGACAATCTAAGAAATTCATCCATCCATTCCCTTCCTCCCACCCTAAACTTGCTTCTCGTCTGCCCCTACCCGCCCTGCTCACGCATGCGTTCCGTCCTTCCTGCCCTCATTAAGTACCTCACTCATGGATTTCCTCGCATAGCCACTCACTCGCACCCGTTCATTCACACACTCAGCCACCCATTACTTAAAACATTTCCTGAGGCTTCCAATGTGCTAAGCCTCGTGCTGGGCCATGGTGGTAATCAGGCCTGGGCTGTGTCCTCAAGGAGGCCTGGTCAGATGGGAGGACAGACCCACATACTGATATGCAGGGGTGGGCAGAGGCAGGGGAGTCCAAGAGAGTCTTTTTTGGGTTTAGTGGGTCAGGAAAGGTTTCAGAGGAGGGAACCTCCCTCTCCTGACTCCTCCTGCCTCCTTGATGTACCCCTGGGTTGTCTCCATTACGGTTTATCATAGGATACTGAATATAGTTCTCTGTGCTATATAGTAGGACCTTGTTTATCCATTCCATATTATAATAGATTACATCTGCTACCCCCAACCTCCCACTCCATCCCACCCCAATCTCTTCCCCCTTGGCAACCATAAGTCTCTTCTCTATGTCCCTGAGCCTGTTTGTGTTCATGAAGACCTTTTTTTTTTTTTTTTGTGGTACGCGGGCCTCTCACTGCTGTGGCCTCTCCCGACACGGAGCACAGGCTCCAGGCGCGCAGGCTCAGCAGCCATGGCTCACGGGCCCAGCCGCTCCGCGGCACGTGGGATCCTCCCAGACCGGGGCACGAACCCGTGTCCCCTGCATCGGCAGGCGGACTCTCAACCACTGCGCCACCAGGGAAGCCCCATGAAGACCTTTTGATCTGTGTGCAAAACAACCCTCAGTACCTCACCCACCTCTCACACACCTGAGTCTCCTCCCAGTAAAGAGTCTCACTGTCCACCTGCTCCCCTGTCCAGACCTGAGTGTCCCCTTCATCCCCTTGCCTTCCTGTAACCTCTGCTCCACCCTCAATAAGTCCCACTTACCCAACCTCAGTTATGGCTCTGGGATCTGCTCTGCCCCTACTTCTACTCCCTACCTTCATGGCCTCTGCCCCAGCTCAGGGCTTGTCTTCCCTGCCCCCAGCCTCCTCTTTTGCTTTCAGGGCTCTAGTCTTGCCCTTTTCAGTCTGTTCCCCAGTTTCCCACTAGGCTCTTTCAGTGCCTGCGCTGATCCTGTCCCTCCCCTGCTCAAAGCCCTTCTGTGGCTCCCAGTGCCCTTCATTTATAGTCCAAATTGCACTCCAGGCCCTTCACGATCTGCTGCTGACCACTTCCCACTTTGCACCTGAACTTCTGGCCAGGCAGAAGCCTTGACCACTGCCTGTTGGCTCCCACGACGTTGCGTGTTTCTTCTTCTTAGCAAACTTTTGCTCATCCTTGGATCACCTCCTTTGTGAAGGACTACCTGACTACCACAGATGGAGCCTGCGGGGACTGTGACGGCCTATGTCTGGGTCTCTTCCCACACCCTCCCTGAGTCCAGGGTTGGAAATTTCTTGAAGGCTGGCCCTGCATGGAAATCTCTGCTCCAAACCTAGGGCCTACAAAGGGTGAGGGACTGAGTGACTGTCACAGCTGGGCAGAGCTTGGGTTCCAGTATTTTGGGTGACCAGTTTGTTTCTGGTTTCCTGTTAGCTTTGCCCCGGTTCTCTACGGAGTTCGGGTTTTCTTTTCCTGGTGTATGCTGGGGTTGGGTCTGTAGAGAGGAGCAGCTGAGAAGCCAGAGTCCTGTGGCACTGTACCTGAATTAGGTCTGAGGGGGAGGTGGGTCTGTGTTAGTAGGGAGCGGTCCTGTCCTTCCTCACTAGAGAATCCAGGCCCGGAGACCCCTCCTTCCTCAGGACCCAGACCTTGGGCCCCCAGCCTTCTGCTCTCCGGTGCCAAGTGTCTCGGTTTCCGATGCTGCCCCCTGGTAGGCGACCCCCCACCCACTCTATTTGCGTGAGGGCAAACTAATTAAATACTTTTATTTACAAAAAGCAAACAAAGCAAACCGTCCTGCAAAGTAGGGTCAGGCTCCGCCCCTGCGGCGGTCGCGGCAGCAGAAGGCAGTGGTGGAGTGCAAGTCCAGCTGTCTCGGAGATGCTTTCTGGGCGTCCCCCTCCCGCAGGCCAGGGTGTTAGCTTTCGGGGGCCCTCGCCCCGCCCCCCCTTGCCGCACCCTCGATTTAAGGCACAGCCCGCCCCCTTCCGCCCGGCCCGAGGGAGGGGCCGGATGGGCCGGGAGGCGTGGCAGGGGTCCCCGCCGCCCTTTCCGAGGCGCATTCACTGCGGAGCCCTGAGCAGATGGGTACGAGAGGCCTTTAGTGTAGCCCCCGGCAGCCCCCCTCTCCCCGCGTGGCCAGGCTCCGTCCCACGGCTCAGACCGGCGGGCCCGGCGGATTGAGGACGAGGCGGATGCGCTCCACACACAGCGCCGCGGCCTGCCGCGTCTCCTGGCACAGCGCCGCCAGGCTCAGGAAGCCGTGCGGCAGGTCCTCCACCACGCGCAGCGTCACGGGCTGGCTCAGGCTGCGTAGCCGCCGCGCGAACATGACTGAGTCGTCCAGAATGGGGTCCAGCGCGCACGCCTGCGGGACGGCGGGGGTGGGGCACAGGGGCAGGGTAGATGAACGCGGGGAAATACGTGGCCATGTGGGTGGATAGAGGCAGGAGACATGGGGAGGGGGGCGGAGAGTCGGAGAATGAGTTTAACTGGCCTCTGCCTAGCTTCTCCCTTCCCCCAGAGACCCACCCTCTCTTTGCCCCTTCCCGGAATCTCCAAGCCCAGCGCCTGCCCCAGGTACTCAACAAGACTCCCTTAGTCTACCCGTTTCCGGGCCTTCCCTCCTCTTCAGTCAGGCTTAGGCAGGCTTCCTCCATCCCCCCCCCCCGCCTTCCCTGGGGGCTCCCTTCCCCAGGTGCACCAGTGCCCCGCCCTCCCCGCTCCTTGCCAGCTCCACCTTCCCGTCTGGCACTCACCACGATGTGCACAGGTGGCAGGGTCTGCAGCATGCTGTCAGGTGCCAGCAGCGGTGACATGAAGGGATTCTTGAGGATGGGCGACGAGTAGAGCGTCACCCGTTTGACATCGTGGCTGGAGCGCCTGGGGTGGAAACCCTCAGGGAAGGCAGCATACACTCTATCCTTGGTGCTCAGCTCATCCCCGGCCTCAGATTCTTCAGATGCATCCTCAGGCCGAAGTAAGAAGTTGACGGCTGAGGGTGTGGAGTGGCCACGTGCCTCCGCTGACAGTGACAGCTCCGCGGTGTCTGGTGTCTCAGAGCTGCCCCTTAGGCTCAGGTCATGCAGCGTCAGGCGCTTGAGGGAGTCCGTTCCCTTTGGGCTCTCAGGCTGGGCCAGTGCTGTTTCAGACACACTGCACCGCATTGGCTCTGCGAGAGATGCAGGGTTAGGGGGCCAGCCAGGGACACAGATAATCCTGGCTCTGTTGGCTGTGTGTATGGTTGGCTGGCCGGGAAGATCATGGGCAGAGCAGTGGCCGGTGGAGGAGTTGCACCCTAGGGCTGTGGAGGCCTAGAGTGTTCCCCCAGACTCCTTCCCTGGGGATGGGCGGGGAACTCCAGGGTGCCCCAGGCTGCAACTCCAAGGGGGAGGTGGAAGGAGTCACAGGTCTTGGAGGTGGAGCTGTGTGCTAATAGAGGGGTGTTTACTTCTGGGAACCTGTTTCCTTCTCTGTACAAAGGGGATAAAAATAGCCCTTACTTCATAGGAAGTGGTGAGAACTCAGTGGGATAATAAGATTTGGGATGAGGTAGTGCTACCCCTGGGAGGTCATAATATATCAATATTTATGTTTTATTACCAGGTGCCCTGTTCCAGCTGCCTCCCTGGCCCCAGCACGAGGCCCAGTCAACTTTGTATTGTCACTTGAGACAGAGGGTATGAATGGCTCAAAGTGGAGTAGTGAGCAGGCCCACATGGCTTGAAAAGAGGCCCTGTTCACAGGGAGCTAAAAAGAATCTTGAGGACATACCAGGTTCCCAGAGATCCCACATCTTTAGCCACGTAGATATGCTCCCCCAAGTTCCTTCGTGTTCTTCACTTCATCTCTTCCCTTTGTTTCGTTTTTGTTTTTTGGCCACACTGGGTGGCATGCGGGATCTTAGTTCCCAGACCAGGGATCAAACCTATGCCCCCTGCATTGGGAGTGTGGAGTCTTAACCACTGGATCCCCAGGGAATTTCCCATCTATTCCTTTTGAATGACCAGACAAGCAAGTGCCCAAATGATGCTAAAGGTGCGCTTCAGGCCTGCCTGGTATAGCCACCTTGGCCTCAGCTCCACTGATTTTATCAGACTCATGCTGCTTACCACTAGGGCCAGGACCTTACATTTTTCAGGTTTTTTTTCCATGTGCTTTTATAAATCCATAAAGGCAAAACGCAAGACGATATGAGAATAACTGCATAGGTGCCCTGTGCCCCAGAGGGTCACTGGAACAGAACGGTTGACTAGAGTCACAGGGTACCAGAGGACCAGCATCTTCAAGGAGCACCTACTGTGTGCCAGGTATTGTGCTGGGTGCTTGGCACAAATAGGTGTATGCAGTCCTTACAACAACCTTATGAGGCAGGTATTCTTCTTGTACCCATTTCACAGAGGAGCAAAGCAAGGCTCACAGATACCGTGACCTGCCCACGTCAGTCAGCAACCAGCCAGTACCCGGTACAGTAGGGAGCTAGACTGGCGTGTGCGCCTCTAGAGTTTGCTCTTGTCACTTTTCTCCTACAAGGAAACCGCCTATGCCCAATGGTCCATGTGCCTAAAATTCAAAATCTCTTTTAATTGTTTTTGGTTATATTTACTTGCAACCATTGGAATATCCTAGTATTAAAAACTGAATTTAAAATAAAGCACATTCAATTGGAATGTTTTTCTGAATAACAGGAACTGTATCTACTTTTTTTTTGGCCGTGGCTTGCGGGATCCTACTTCCCCAACCAGGGATTGAACCTGCGCCCTCGGCTGTGAAAGTGCAGAGTCCTAACCACTGGACCACCAGGGAATTCTGTGGGAACTGTATCTTTTTTTTTTTTTTAATGTATCTACTTTTGAACATGCAATTTCTATTACCCAGAAAATACTATTGAAAGTGATTTGAATTGGTTGTGCTTTAAAATCCAGGAAATGGTTTAAAATCCAGGAAAAAATGGATCCCTGGATGGAAGTGATTTTTGGCTGCCTGAGGGTCCTCCTACCCACCCAGGGCTGGGAATCTCCTCCACTTCCTGAGGTCTGTCCAATCTTCTGATCTCCCCATGCCAGGGCCAGCCCCTGGAGGGGGTATATCCCCAAGCACTTCTGTTAAAAGTCTGGAAAGAATCTAGGAGGTCTGGACTCCCACCGAGGGCCCAAGGGATTTGGGTGGGGTTCTTGGGACTGAAAATCAGGACCCTCGGCAGGTCTTCTGAGTCATTCCCCAGGGTGCCTTTCTGAGAGAGGCTGTTTAGAAAGCTAAATCTTACAGTTCCTGGGATTCTGAGTTGACCCGGGGGACCAGAGTCCTGGAATTTGTAGGATGTGGGCTGTCGTGGACAATCAAGGCTTTGTGGTAGGGACTTGGCACAGATATGGGGCAGAGCCAGGAAGGCGATTGCTGCTTCCCTGAGGGCCCAGGGCACAGCCTCTTGCCTTCCCCAGGACTTCTGGTGTGCCAGGCTGTCCCTCCTGGCCACGCTGGATGGGTGTGTGAGGAAAGGGCGTCACTCACCTGCTATGGGCACCGAGTTCGGGTGGGACTTCTGCCCGCTCAGCTCCAGAAAGGAGTTGAGCCACGAGGAGGCACCCAGGCGGAGGTCTCGGAAGAGCAGGGCTGTGTCCCGCTGCACCAGCCCCACCATGCCCAGCGCCTTCTGGTCCGAGTCACAGTGGTCCTCGGTCTCCCCACCTGGGAGTGTACATGGGGGGCTGAGTTGGTCTCTTCTCTTTCTGGGCCCAGTCTGAACACCCAGAACCTCAGGCATCTGTGCCCCCAGGGACCCAGAATATCTGATGGCTTCAGCAGGAACAAGGAGTCTCAGATTCCCTCTCCTTCATACCCAACGAGACAGGGCTCTAGTCTCTGACCCCAGAGGACCCAGGTATCCAAGCACCCACAGGGCCCCAGTCGAGTGGGTGTGGGACTAACCAGCATAGGCATTGACACACTTGGAGAGCATGCTGAGGGGCAGCAGGGGGTCCATGAGGCTCAGAAGGCGGGAAGGAGAGGCGGTAGCCTGCAGCATTGTGGCCGGGTAGGCTGCCATGATGCCATCCGGCACCCGCACCCCATAGGCTGCTGCCCGAAGGGACACGGTGAAGCAGAGATTCCCGCCTGCGCTGTCTCCTGCGAGGCATATCCGCTCACCTGTTGAGCCTGGTTTGGAGGGGGCTTGGTCAAGCCTGGCAGGGAGGAACTGGAGCTCTGGGCCAGGAGCACTGGACTCTCAGAGGTCGGGTGTCGGGGGCCCAACCCCAGGGTCTAGCCAATTGCAATTTTAGACACTGGTAAACTACGGCAGGGATTTGGACCCATTTGGGGGATAGTGGTCAGAGGATAAGGCAGCCTTGGGACATGGAGAGGCCTGGAGATCAGGAAGCTCTGGGAAGCTTGGGAGGCTGGAGGTCAGAAGCAAGGAGGGAGGGTGGTGGAAAAGGTTTCGTTTTCAGGAGGGAGGGGCATCGAGGCCAGCAGATGGAAGCCAGGGTTCAGGCTGACTGCACACAGGGGCCACGGGCCCTGTGCCCTGAGGCACGGCCTCATCCTGTGCTTCCCAAGCTGTGGGGAGTGGGAGGTCGGAGGAGCTGGGAGAATGGGCTGGAGTGAGGCCAGGTGGCTGCCAGCACAGGACAGCAGTGGGTAGACAAACAGGAAGAGGCCATGGGAGGTGGGGGACAGAGTGTCAGGGCTAGAGTGGGCGGAAGTAGGAGGCAGAAGGAGGAAGTGGTTGAGACGGAAGGTGGGAGCACTGGGGCAGAGCTGGGAGAGTGGGCGGGGGACAGGCGGGGTGAACAGGCGGCAGAGGGCTGGGTGGCAGGAGATGGAAGGGGAGGCGGGGCATGCAAGACTGAGGCCTGAGCAACTAATGGATCCTTCCCCCTGCAGGAGGCTGGGGCGGGCTCGGGGAGCTGGTGGTAGTGAGGGGCTCAGGCTCACCAAGGAGGGCACAGTGCTTGACGGCCCAGCAGTAGGCGTAGAAGCACTCCTCCAGCGCCCGGGGGAAGGGGGCCTCGGGGGCCAGGGAGTAGTCGATGGAGAGGATGGGGGCGCCCAGCTCCTGGGCCCAGCTCTTGAGGTAAGGCTCATGGGATTTGGAGGTCTGGGCCACGAAGCCGCCGCCATGGATGTGCACTACCAGGCACCTTGAACGGGGTGCCTGTTGGGGGCGGGACCGCAGCTCCAGGCTTCTGGGGCCCTCGGACCTCCCCAGGCTGCTGAGCTCCTCACTGTCCTGGGGGTGAGGAACGAGGAAGTGGGTCAGGCTGGTGTGGTCTTCCTGGGCCTCACCCCACCGAGGGTGTGTGCTCAGAGACAGGAGTCGGGGCAGTGGGGGCAGTGAGAGGTGGGAGGACATTTGGGGAAGGTGCTTCCATGCTCCTCAGCTCTGTACCTGTCCTGGCTGAGGAAGGGACCCTACCTGTCCTTCACGCAGGTCATAGGAGATGAGCCTGACGAGGACAGGCCCGGGGCCTGTGTGGGCCAGTGGGGGTGAGATGGTGACCATGACCTTGGGGTCAGCAGTCAGCGGCATTTCAAAGGTGATGGGTGGCAGGCTGAGCAGGCGGCTTACCCTTACGGTAGCCGATGTCATGTTTGCTAGAGACTGGTGGGAGGGAACAGAAGGGGCGCTGGGAGGGCCTGCTGGCAGGGGTTCCCCTCACACCTCCCCTCCGACCCCCAGTCTTTTTCCTCCCGTGCTATCCCTGGACCTGGAACACTGCAGAGGCCCGGGAGTGTCTCTGGGCCTCAGTTTCCCCATCATGCACCAGGTTGGGGCCCTCACCGTGCCCCATGCTCACCGATAGCACCTGGATCTCTGTGATATTCCAGAAGGTTTTCCAGAAGTGCACGTCCAGGTTCTGTACGATCCGCTCAAACTCGGCCCCACGCAGCTCTGGGTCGATGGCAAAGCGGCCACCGGTGAAGAGGGAGCTGGCTGTCACACCTGGGGGTCAGGAGGGGTGTCAGGGGGCCCCTGGCAGCCTCGCTGGGGCAGCGGTGCGGAGGAAGGACAGGAGTGGAGGGGAGGCTGCAGGCAGGTCCCTGCAGGGACTCACTCAGGCCCGTCTTGTTGCGTTTGTAGTGCTCCCCGAAGGACACCAGCCCGATGGAGATGGTCTGCAGGAATGGCCGGATGGCGGGCGTGAACTGTGGAGACATGCCTCCAAGTCAGGGACCAGGAGCGGGCAGGAGTGGGGTGGGGCAGAGACATAGGGGGTAGATGTGGTCATTCAGCAAACATTTAGTGAGCTCTGGCTGCGTGCCAGGCACTGCTCTAGGCACCTTCATGGAGCTGATGTTGTCGAAAAGACAGACAATACTCAAATAAAGGCATGCCATATAATGTGAAGTAACGATCGATGTTTGAAAAGACGGTAGGTGGAGGGGACAGAGTGATGATTAGGGGTCTGACTCCTCATACGGGTCTCCAGGAGGGGACTTGAGGAGGGATGGGAATGAAGCGAGGGAAGGCTGTTCCCTGCAGGGGGCAGGACACGTGCAAAGGGTTTGAGGTGGCCCTGTGCTTGGTGTGATGATGGGTGTGGCGGGAGCAGAGTGAGCCAGGGGAGAGGCGCAGGGGCTGAGATCAGAGAAGCAGAGGGGGCTCACGTGGGGCCTGAGGATTTGGATTTGTTCTAGATGTGGATGGAGCCATAGAGGGTGGTGAGCTGGGAGAAGGATGATGCAGGGATCCCTGAAACTCAGCGAGGACAGAGATGAGGTGACGCAGGCAGTGGGGACCAGTTAAGGGGCAGCAGGGAGACAGAAATGGGAAAGGTCAGAGACAGGGCCCGAGATCCTGAGGCAGAAAGAGTCAAATGGGGAGACCCAGCATCTGAGAGGAGCCAGGCAGCTAAGAAAAGACAATAGAAAGAAAAAGAAAGCCACAGGAGGCTGGGCAAGGGGCCAGCAGGGTTCTTCTGTTCCTTCAGCAAATACTGGCCTGGGTCCTACTGTGTGCTAGGCACTGGGCTGGAACAGGGGCTGAACGAGACCTAGACAGAGAGGGCCTCTGCCCCCTGGGGCTGGCATCTTACAGGGGGAGGCTGTCTTGCAACATGGCACAGCTGGGCCCTCAGAGAGTAGCTGTCAGGCATGGCCCTGCCCCTGGCCGGGGGCCCAGTGGGCCAGAGAGCACAGCCGGGCTCAGGTGACCCTGGGTTCTCACTCCCGAGCTTCGAGGGGACAGCCGGGACACAGGGAGGAGCAGGCTGGCCCAGCTGGGCCGATCAATATTTGTGGGTTCAGCTTAGGCGAGGGGAAGTTCCCAGGAACGCCCAGGCTGGATTGGTGAGGACGGGCTGCCCCGCATGGAAGCAGAGAAAGGTGGGGTATGGTGGGAAGAGACTGAGAGACTGCCAAGCTCAGCTACACTGAGGGTGGGGGAGGCCCAGAGAGGGTCTGAAGGGGTACAGGGTTACACAGCTCCAGATACTCCTGTTGGGGTTACCAGATGTGGCTGGGGACTGTGGACACAGCACTGACCCCAGATGGGGGCAAGTTGGGCCTTGGCTCTGAGCCTGGTGCCCCAAGTGCTTCCCAATTCTGAGTCCCCAAAATACTCTTCCTGTGAGTCCAAAGGCCTCAGAGCTGCTTCCCTGTCAGTTCTGAGATGAGCTGTGTCTCCCTGAGGGTGGTTTGGGGTGGGCAGAGGATAGGAGAAGGCCTGCAGCTGGGGGTCAGGGCCCTGGTTCAGGGAGGAGAGGGGCCACAGCCAGGTCTTCCTCACTGTCACCAACTTGGATATGCTCCCTGGCTCTCCCTGAAACCTCAACATCTGGATTCTACTGTGCCTTAGGTGAGTCGATATGCCCAGGCTGACCTGGGTCCAGTTGAGAAGCTTGGGGCCCCTCCCCTTGAACCTCTGTCAAATGGGGCTGGTACCCTTCCTCCCTGCCTGCCAGGCCTCCGGTGGGGATGACTAAGTGGGACGTGCTCTTACAAACTGGCCTTGAGAACAGTACTGGCTACTCTCCTAGAGGGTCTCCAATGAATTCAGGGGCCAGACAGGTCACGTAAAAGAGTGAATGAATCTCCTGAGTGTAGGACGATAGGGAGCAGTGGAGATCCTGGTGCAAGAGGCCATGCAAGTTAAAGATTTCCTCCACGGTAGATTCGGCCAAAGGGCCACAAGTTTGAGACCCTTCGTGCAGTGCTGTCTGAGCCCCAGACAGCTTCCCCTTCCTGTATCTGCTGTTTGCTGAATCCAGTAACACAGACCACTGTGGTTCCTCTACTATGCTTCTGAGCCTGGTTGGGGCCCACCATGTGCCTTCACCATGGCCCCAGAGGGGCAGGGCAGGGGGCTCACCTGGAAGCCCAGGCAGCGGCCATAGAAGCAGCCCTTGTGCAGAGTGATGTACTCATGCAGGAAGTCGGCAATGACCCTCTCATCACCCTCGAAGAAGAGCTTCCCGGGCTGGTTGGTGGCCAGCAGGTGCTGAGCGTAGTAGGCCAGAGCACGGAGCTGGGTGAGAGCGGTCAGGTAGGCCTCGAGTTCGGCCAGGTTGTGGCTGGTACGGAAGAAGATGCTGCGGCGGTTAGAGGCCACGTAGCGGGATTTGTGCAGCAGGTGCACCAGGCAGCAGCGGGCTGTGTGCACCAGGCTGCGGTACCCGTTGGCCGGCGTCTCTGCGTCCAGGTCAAAGAGGTGTGCCACGCTCAGCAGGCGGCCCAGGGTTGGCTCCAGCCCCAGTGCCTGTTCCCGAACACCTGCAAAGACGCCTGACAGCCGCCGTGCTGTCTCCCCAGGGCCCTGGCTGGAGAAGAAGGCCATGTTGTCCTCTGCCAGGGTCACCAGCGACTGTGTCACTGTGTGCAGGTCCATTCTGTGCGAGAGCCGTGAGGCTGCGGGCAGGTCGGGAGGCACGTTAAGGCAGGGCTGGACCAGCTGGAGCCTGGCGTCCAGGAGTCCAGGCTCTACCCCCTCCTCCCACAGACTCACGTCAGACCACAGCCCCTCCTTCAGACCGAAGGATGGAGTCTAGGGCTCCAGTTTCTTCCTTCCTTGGGACCCATGAGGCCAGGTACCCACTCTCTCCCTGCTCAAGAGGCAAGTTTGATCCCTCAGTCCCCACCTTCCTAAGACGCAGGAGTCCAGGCCCCAGAACCCTCTTCTTCAGGGCCCAGGAGTCCCTGTCCTCTCTTATTTGGGACACTGATTGATTCCTTAGCTCCAGCATCTGTCCTACAGCCCAGGAGTCTACGTAACCCTTTCTCCCTTCTAGGGACCCAAGTTCAGGCATCTGTCTCCATTTACTCTCCCGGGACCCAGGACTCCCTCTAGGTTCTGAGCAGTCTGGACCCCCCGTTGGTCCCCTCTCTCAGGACCAGGAGTTCAAGCCCCCATCCTACCTCCTTCTCAGGTCCCAGGGGTCGCCCACAGGCCCTTGCCTTCTGCAATATTTGGGAGAGTTCAGCCCTCAACCCACCGATTCCCACCCACCTGGTGGTGTCCCAGGACCCTGGACCCAAGCCCAATTCTCTTCCTGAACCCAGGAGTTCATATTTCTAGCCTTACGTACAACTGAGGGGTCACTCCTGCCCCCTCCTGGTCCCTCCAGTCTGGCTGTGGAATCCCCTCCAGTCTTCTCTGGGGGTCCCCAAACCTTGGTTCCACTCCTCCCCCAGCTGGGTCCCTGGCCTTCAGGCCTGGCTTAGCTTGCACGGGCCAGCCCTGCTCCCTGCCTAGGATGGTATTCATCCCTGCCATTAACCTTGAACTCACTCTGAGTCAGACTCTGTGCTAACAGCTTTCTCTGTTTGCTCCTTTAGGTTCTCACTAACCCTCTGAGGCCCACACCGCCTCGGTTCATGTTTCAACTGTTATTAGGAGCATTTCCGTCTTACAAGAGAGGAAACTTGAGGCTCAGAGGTATTAAGTAAGGAGATGAAAGTTTCCTTGAAAGCGGCAGAGCAGAAGTCAGACCCAAACCTCTGGGGCCAGAGCCGTTACTTTTGCTGGTCTCCATCCCAGGGCTCTGGAGACTGGGCCTCTAGCTCTGGCTCTCAAAAACTTTCCCTGGACTAGGCCTGACTCCCCACACTTCAGGGTCCCCGGTTAATCTTCCCGTCGGCATCCCCGTCCTGTCACCCAGGTCCTGGACAAGCTGTTCTTGCGCCCCTCGGTGGGGATGCTGCCCTCTGCTTCAGATACTCTTCCCTCCTGAAGCCCATCCAGCACCTTGCCTGACTCCCAAGTTGAGGGTCCCCCGATCCCCCAGAAAAAGGTGTCTCTTTTCGCCTCTAGGCCCTGGGGTTTGGCAGCGGCCACTCCTGTCAGCTGGCAGTGAACTCACCCCTCCCAGGCCTCTTCAGAGCTCCCCAGGGCTGGGACTGCTGCTGACTGCTGCTCGTGCCAGTTGCAGCCTGGGGTGATAATCCCGGGGAGGGGCCCAGCCTGCCCAGGGTGTGGCCACCAGCTCCACCTCCCACCCAGAAAGGACAGTGAGAACCCAGTGCTGTAAACAGAGCCTGGGGCCCAACTCCCAGTCATTGCCCAGCCTCCTCTGGCTTTGGACCCTGGAATTTGGGCCACCAAGACCCTCCTCCCTCAGTCCCAGGAGTCCAGACCCCTAGTCCCCTCAACAGTTAGAAACTGAGGCGTGCAGGTCCCCTGTCCCCTCCTCCCTTAGACCCAGAAGTCTCACCCTGTTCCTGAACAAAGTGTGCCCTCTCACCCAGCCTGGCTGCCCTCCTTCTCCCCAGGGTGGATTCAGGGAGCAGAAGCACCATGATTGATCGCAGCTCCTGCCCCCAGACTGGCCGTGGCACAGCTGGCCCCAGCTGGTGGGGAAAGAGAGGGCAGCCAACCTTGCCTGTCCCTCCCAGGAGGACAATAGCCGATTAAGGGCAGTGCCAAGCTCAGCCAGGGGGCCCAAGCCGCAGGTCCTGCTGCGTGGTGTTCCCACACTGGGCACCCTGTACCTGCCACTTACCCTTCCAGCCCATCCTGCTGTGACTGTCATTCCCACCTCACACACGGGAAACTGAAGTTCAGACGCACTTCACCTCCGTTATGCCACGTGCTCCTCGCCTGGCCAGCTCTTTCTCACCCTCAGGACTCAGCTTCTCACCTCCTCCGGGAGGGCTCCCCCCCATCTAAGATGCACCCCCTACCACTGCTTTCTGCCATCATCTTTAAGTTGTTCTTCCTAGAATTTTCCATATTTGCAGTTCTCCATTTATTTGTTTCCATGTGTGTTGTTTGTGTCCCCCAGGGGCAAAACCAGGCTTCATGGAGCTGCGACGCTTTTACAAGTGGAGGTGGGGCTCTTTAGGAAAAAGAATAGAAAACCACAAGTATGATATTAGGTGCAGGCCCTTGGAAGAGGCCTGTGCAAATGAGAGGCCTCGGTGTCATGTGCTGGGCTGTAGGTGACTCCTCCCCTGTCACTCTGCCTGGGATATCATGCCCATGGGGGCATGGGATGGCCCCAGGGTCCATCATGGGGCCTAGCACGTAGCAGGTGCTCAGCAAATATTTGAAGAAGGAAGGAAAGGGAAGAGTAAGAGTGGGGGCAGGAGGGCCTGGATGGGAGTTTGGGACGGGCCCACCCCTCCCCAGGACGCACAAACGGATGGACAGACAGAGGCCTCTGGAGGCAGCTCTGAGCTTGGTGGCTGTGACAACAGAACACCGGCCTAAGCCACTGGCCAGGTGATCCTAGATGACCTTGGTCTCCTCATCCGGAAACTGCGCTTGGCCATCCTGCCAGCTGAGGGCCGGAAATGATCTTGGTAAGCAGGACCCCACGGCGGCATTTCTGCTCGTGGTTTGCTTTGTGGTTCTCACTCAGCCTCACTGAGATGTGCATCGGGTCAGTTTTCCATCTAACATACTGTACAATTTACTGCTTGTGCAGTTTGCTTTCTGTGTCTGACAATAGATTACAGGCTCCCTGTGGGCAGGGACTTTGTTTTGTTCACTGCCGTACCCCCAGCCCTCGTGCATGCCCGGCACAGGGCTAGCGTGATGTTTATTGCATGGCTGCGGTTTCCCATTTTATAAAGCAGCTGTCATTTACTTCCTGTCTGTGGGGTCAGGCTCCTTATCGAACATGAGGGCACAGGAGACCTGGACAGAAGAAGTAACCTGCACAAAGCAGTGAGGAAGAGGCTGGATCCCAGGCGCTGCCCTTTGCCTTGTTCCAGGCGGCTCCCTGGGGGCTGGGCCGGATGGAGCAGGGAGGGTGGGATGCTGAGTTTGATAGAGGTTTGCCAAGAATCTGAGGCAGAGAGCACTGGGGCAGGGGCAGGCCATCAGGGCCTTGGGTGAGGACTGGGGCAGAGGGAAGGGTGAGGGTCCTGCTGCCTGGGCACTAGCCCTTTGCCCTAAATGGTCACAGGACAACTGGACCCGGCCTGGATTTTGATCCCTGGGGACTGAGCAGGAAGAGAAAAGGGTGGTAGGGAAGTAAGTGGGGGGAAGATCAAGGAAGGGCCAGGTATGAGGCCTGGGAGGGGCAAGGCCTTCTGAAGGGGGAGAGGCCTGGGGGCAGATGCAGGCCAGGGGTAAGTGACTGTGGCTCGATCCCTGACTGTGTCTGCATGGAAGAGCAGACACTGCTCTAAGACAGCTGTGTGCCAGGCACTGCTCTCTTCCTGTGCTTTAGGTGAGGTAACTCGTTTCATCCTTTCCACAACCCGTGAGGTAGGAACCATCATGACCCATTTTGGCAGATGAGAAAACTGAGATGCAGAGAGGTGACATACTGCCCAGGGTCACCGAGCCAGCAAGGATGCCACAGCTTCTCTGCTGTGTTTCTGTGTGTATCCGTGTTGCTCCTTCTGTCATGTCTCAGCTCTGTGCTTTCTGGGTGGGCAGGTGTGAGTATGTCTTTGAGGTTCCATGGAGGTACATACATATGTAGGTTCCTGTCATGCCTAGCATTGGTCCCGGTCTGTGTTTGTGGGTGAGTGTGTCCACATTTTTTCTTAGCCTGTGTGTTTTCTTTTCTCAGTATGTCTGCAAGCACATTTGTATGCATGTGTCACGGCCTATCTGTGTTGCTCAGCCTGTGAGGGTTTCTGTGTCTCTATTTCTCTTGGCCTGTGAGATTGTGTGGCCATGTGTTTGTATGTGTATGGACATATACCTTTTGTGTGTGTGTGTGTGTGTGTGTGGTACCCATCTCTTCCTATTTGCTCCAGTTCGAACCCAGGGCATCAGCATGGCCACCTCCCAGTCCCATCCAATCCATCATGAAGTCCTGTTCCCCCTGCCTCCCCTAGAAAGCACTGGAACCTGGCCCTTCTCCCACCTCCACTAGCCCCCTTCTCTAGAGGACTGTAACAACTCTTTCTGTGTCTCTGTTTTTGCCCCCTCCATGTCTTTTCCACATAGCAGCCAGAGGATTTTTCTAAAACTTAAATCTGGTCACACACTCCCAACCCTTCAACACCTCCACCCTTGCTCTCAGGGTAAAGACAGTCTGAGCTCTGAGCCTTCCTGTGTGCATCTGGAGCCAACTCCAGTTCTATGCTTGGCTAATGATGATGTCTATGGCAGGGAGGATGATGAGTCTGGGGGTCTCTGGGCCCGGGGGCTATGTCAGTTTCTTTCCTGCTCAGGAAATTCCCATAGGTCCTCACTGGGATTGACACATACTCCTAATCCAGCAAGGACTTCATGTGTGCCTCTGCCTGAGGCTTGTGGCATCTCTGTTGGTCTGTCAGTGTTTCTCCAGCCCGCTGAGATCTGTAAATAATGTGACCCCCTAGGGAACCCAGGTGACAGCACTTCCTTCTCCCAAGTGAAATTTAGTCTGTCCAAAGCGAACCCAGGGCTCCTTAGTCCTACGAGTAGGAGTCAGGAATTTAGGTCCTAGGGCAGCCAGGCTGAAGCAGGTGGACTGACAACAAATGGATGAGTGGACTGAATGAAGGATGGTGGGACAGGGCTGTTTGGAGCTGTACTGCACCCCTCCTCCAGGCATTCCCCACTATAGGGCACCCCTTCGTCCTACCCGACTCACCCCTAAACTTCCTCTTTGGACCACAGCTTCTAAATCTCTTCTCCATTACCGTCTCAAGAGGGTCAGAGACCTGAAAATCGGCGTTTGAACCATCTCCCACGTTGAAATCACAAGGCAAGAACTGCCACGGTCACACAGCGTGTACGGAGCTAGAGCAGGAACCCTGGTTCGGGACACTAACATTCTGGACTCTACTCCCAAGATGGTACTGGGGCGTCGGAGAGTTTTTATGCTGGAGGTGATATTTCCCTCTCACATCACCCGCTTCTCACAGTGGATTATCCCCGCACCCCCGCCCCGCAGGGCAGCAATGAGCCAGTCCACGGGCCCCCCCACTTCTTGTGGCAGGAGGTCAGTCCACTCGGTCCCCAGTTTCCCACAGGATGTCTAAAGTTCCTTCCGGCTCCCGCCGGCCTCCTCCCACTCACCTTTGGCTTTGCCTTTTCGCCACCGCCCGCGCCTTTGACTTTTGGACCCCTCTTGAACCTTGTTCGAGCCCGGAGCCCCAGCGGCCACAGGGAAACTCACTTCCCTGGCCGACTCCATCAATTTTCCGCGGCCCGGGCCCCGGGGCCAATTCTACCCGCCTGCGCCAATTCCACCAGCCTGGGCCAATTCCACCCGCCAGTCACCGCCCCGAGGACCAATCCTCGCTACGTACCACCGTCGGGCCCCCACACCACCCAATCTCGGACTTGCTTCTCTCTGGGTCCCGCCCTCTAAGCAAGGAGGGCCGCCCTCCACAGTCGGGTCCCGCCCCCCGCCGCAGGCTTAAAGGGCCCGCGACCAACAAATATGCAGCCTTGGAGGCGGCTAAAAGCGTATTGGGTCAGAACTAGTGGGGAGTCCCACGGGGGTCACCCCAGCAAGGAAGCCCCGATGTTGTCACGTGTTGGCTGTCATCCTTGTCTTCCCACTCACCTTCCCACGCAGGGATCGTCTAGAACGCACCGGGTCGGCCCGCCGAGAGGTGAGGCGGGTGCCACTTATCTTCCGCCTTGGGTCGGGGAGCGGGCCAGGTCCTCGGGCGATTCAAAGCCGAGGCCGGGCTGCAGTGCAGGAGGCGTGGCTCTGCCAGGGAGCCTTTGGAGGAGGAAGCCCCGCCTTTCCCCCTGCCCTCAGTCTCCTAGTTCTCCTATTGCTCCGTTTCTTGGGGTTCTCCTCTCTGCCCTGTCCCTCCCCGCGAGAATGGAAGGGAGGGGCTGTAGGGTGCTCGGCGCCTGCGCACTAGCTCCAAGCCGTGCACTCGCCCGCAGGGAGGAGAGGCGGCCGCTGGAGCTGCGCGAACCTGAGAAAAGGCGGGAAACAGAGGAGGCTCGAGGCTCGCGCGTGCGCACACACTCAGCTGTCTTTCTGAGGGTCCCGGAGAGGCGGCTTTGGCTGTGGCGGCGCTGTGGTGAAGGCGTCCCTTGAGACTGGGTTCGGGAGGCCCAGGGAGACCGCTGTTTAGCACCAGAAGCACCATCCCGCCCCTCCTCCCCGCCCTCCCAAAGCACACGAGCAGCCGTGGCACTGAGAGACCCGGATGACCCTCTTCTCCTCAGTCCTGAGAGAGGCGGCCCAGCCCTTCCGGGGGACACAGGCCTCTGGGCTGAGACCCCCATTACCAGCCTTCGGACTAACCGTCCTCACAGCGCCCTCAGCTTCCGGAGTGCGGCCGCCTTGTTTCCCCCCCTCTGGCTATCTCACCGAGTCTCCCCACGTTCCCCAGAGAGAACTTGCACCCCACCTTGTGCAGGGCAGGGCTTCTGAGCGCAGAGAAGGAGCTCAGGGCCCGAGCCTGCTCCCCGGGGGCACCATGGCCGGCTTCGGAGGAGGGGCAGGGATGCTGCCGCCAGTGGAGTCTTGTGCCCACGACCCGCCCACACCGCTCCCCCAGCTCTCCCTCCCGTCAGCGCCGACCTTGCCTGGGACTTGGGCGGAGCCCCAGCGCCCCTCCCAGGCGCCCCCTTCCTGAGATCACAACCCACGAGGCCATGGGCCCGGCGGGACTGGGACTCCCTGGGGACAAGTGTCCTCCTGCCCACTGGACAACCCAGAGAGCTCAAGGGTCGCTCCTGCCCGGTTTTCGGCCTGGCCTGCGTGGACACTCGCCGAAGGTAAGGGCCCACGTTCAGCAGGGTGCCGCGGTGGCCCACTTGGTGCCCGCCCCGGAGCGGTGTTCAGGGTTGGGGACCCAAGGGATGAGTACGGGCCCCTCGCCCAGGGCCTTCTTTAGTTTCTGTTTGATTTTCCCCAGATCCCCGCCGGGAGGCAGCCTGGAGCAGGGGAAGGAGTCAGAGGCTCGCTGGGGGTCCTGGCTTGGCCAGCCCCTAACTGCCCAGCCTCCTGCAGGATCCCTCTCTTCTCTAGGGCTCAGCTTCCTCCTCCGTCAAATGGGGCTGTTGATCTGTGTCTGCAGGACTGTTGCAGGGTCACCTGAGCTCACCTGACATTCTGGCAGGCCTAAGTTCTTCCTGAGCAAATGAATGACCATCCCTGGGAGGCCCCCTTCCTCCAAGCTCAACTTACCTGGGTTCCGGTAGCGTCTGGGGTTCTGGCTGCTGGTTTTCTTACTGGGTAATGACGTCCCATCAAATCCCGACATCACTTCATAACCAGGTTTCCCCTTGAAGACCGGCTTCATTCCCTGGGCCACTGTTCCACCCCTCTTGGCTGGCGAATTGGTCTCTAACGTAAACCCTAAATCCGAATCTGTACCAGAATCTACTACCCGTTCAAGAAATGTCTTATGTTCTGAGGCCGGTTGCTGCATGGATGGTTCGTTTGGTTTTGACAGAAATTGCCACTCGGCCAAAGATCCCTCTTGGGATTTGGCTCCCTGGGCTGGAGCTGCGTGCTGAGCTGTAGGGTCTGACTGTCTCCGTCTCTCTTGGGACCTCAGTTCTGTCTGGGCAGGTGGTCCATTTTGGGGTCCAGGTCCTACCTGGGCTCCAGCTCCCTCTCTCAATACCAGCTCCTGTTGAGTTCTAGAATCTTTTCCCGGCCCAGGTCTGTGCTGTGAGGCAGCTTCCTGTTTCCTGAAGGGCAGCCTTTGGATGGGAGGTGACTGCTGTGGTGCAGGCTCCTGTGGGGCAAGAAATTCCTGCTGCAAAGCAGATTTTTGCTGTGCTCGAGGTTCCTGCTGGGATTCAGCTTCATGTTGGGCAAGGGGTCTTTGCTGTGCAGTGCGCTTCTGTTGGGTATCGGGTCCCTGCTGAGCCTTAGATGCTGGCTGAGCTGTGGGTGTCTTTTCTGGCCCAGACTCTGACTGGGTGATAGGTGTCTGGTGTGGCTCAGGTTCCCAGTCAGGCCTAGAAACTAACTTAGAGCCTGGCTCCATTGTTGTTATTTCCCTGAAGGGAGCTGTTGATCTCCCAGGCTTCATCCTTCTCGGCCCCCACAGGCCTCCTTTGTCACAGATCCCTCACTGATTGCTCATGATGGCTCCTCCCTTTGGGTTCCACTCCTTCATCCTGGCATCCCTGCTCTTCCTTTTTTAAGGCAGTTGGCAGGTGGCCCCCTACTCCTGTGCCAAGTGATGTGCTCTGTTCCTCCTGCTTTGAGAGGAGGATTGGGAACAGGAGGAGGCTGTGTGCCCAGCACACTCTCCTATCAGAGGGGAGGGGCTTGCCCTGTTGTGTCATAAATAGGACCCCACCCAACTCACCACTCAGTTAAAATGCTGCTTCTCATAAGGCCAGCATCCCAACTTAGTCCTCTGTTCAACCTGGATGACAGAAGCCAGATTCTGGCTTGGTGTTTCTTTTCCTTTCTCCCCTTCTTTTGTTTGAGGAAATGGTCAGAGGGGGAGGCAGGAGCTACACATTTTTTTTTTTTTTTTGGCTGCTGCGGTTTGCGGGATCTTAGTTCCCCAACCAGGGATTGAATATGGGGCCACAGCAGTGAGAGTGCTGAGTCCTAACTACTGGACCGCCGGGGGATTCCCAGGATCTACACTGCTTTAATGTTTTCCTCTTTATTCATTCTTTCAAATGGTTGCCATTTTATTCCCTTATATTATCGTTCTGATCGTTTTACTCCCATGTTAAAAAAAAGACACGCTCTCATTTTTTCACTTGAAGCCCTTTTCAGGACCACACCATGTCTCTAGCTTTCAACTCTGCTTCTGCATATATGTATTCTGTAGTAGATTGGAAAGTTACAGAGTCAGATGACCATTGATGATGATGATGATGATGATGATAATCATAAATACTGGAAGCATTTTACCTGCTAGGAAATTGTGCCAGGTTTTTAAAAAATCTATATTATCTTTACTAAGACAATGTCTGATTCATTGCTTTAACTTCTTTCTTTGCCCCACCTAGCTCTTAGCTCAGAAGGGTTTGTTGCATGAGTAAAGGAATAACAGGTTGGGCAGTGGAGAAAGACTGAGGGTGGTGTTGGGGAGAGGTGTGTGTAGAATCTGGATTAAGTTTGGAATTTACAGGGTAAAATGGGTCGACTGGATTGAACGTGAATTTCCGGACCCCTTTGAAACAAAATGATTTTGCTCTATTAGATTTAAATATATTAATTGACTTATGTTTATTACTTGCCTGGTTGTATTTAAGGTCAGGTGGTGCCAGCTAGGAAACCTGGATTTCCTGGTTTCTTTCAGGTAAGTGAGCTTAAGCCTGGGTAGGGAGAGGGCACAGGAAAAGACTGTCAGGAGAAGGCATTAGAGGGAGCAATAATTTTGGTGATAATGCTTTTTTTTTGAGAACACTAGAACGGTCTAGGGAGTAGAGACAGGGATGGGGAGCGTGAGGTGGGAGAAGAGCATCTTAAGGTGCGCTCACTGCCTTGTTGACTGAGAATGTTTCATCGGGAGGGTGGGCTCTCATAGCTCCTGTAAGGGCAGAGCAAGGCTTGCCAGCTGAGAAATGGCTGGCAGGCTCTGGAGGGCTTGATTGGCTTCTTGTGGTGTCTTTAGTGTCCTAGGTTGAAAACAAAAGGGGGAGACTACTGTTAATGCATTTTTTAAATTTAATTTTTATGAGAGCTTTTAAAATGTTAAAAGTAAGACTCATCTAGTGGAAAAATTAAAATAAAACATTTATTTTTTACATAATAGTTTGTTCTCCATATCTTTTTGTATGTAAACATAATAGTTTACTTTTAAAAAAATGAGCTTATACTATACATATTGTTTTGCTCTGTACCTTTAACAAATTTTTTACTATTGCACAATATTTTATTTATTTATTTATTTTGGGGCTGCATTGGGTCTGCATTGCTGCGCGTGGGCTTTCCCTAGTTGCAGCGAGTGGGGGCTACTCTTTTTTAAATTAATTAATTAATTAATTAATTAAATTTATTTTTTTTTCTGCTTTGGGTCTTGTTGCTGCGCGGGCTTGCTCTAGTTGCGGCAAGCGGGGGCTACTCTTTGTTGCGGTGTGTGGCCTTCTCATTGCAGTGGCTTCTCGTTGCGGAGCATGGGCTCTAGAGCGCAGGCTCAGTAGTTGTGGCGCATGGGCTTAGTTGCTCCGAGGCATGTGGGATTCTCCCGGACCAGGGCTTGAACCCGTGTCCCCTGCATTGGCAGGTGGATTCTTAACCACTGTGCCACCAGGGAAGCCCCTATTGCACAATATATATATATATTTTTAAAATTTATTTATTTATTTGGCTGTGCCGAGTCTTAGTTGTGGTATGCAGGATCTTTGTTGACACGTGCGAGATCTCAGTTTCAGTGTGTGGGACTTAGTTCCCTGACCAGGGATTGAACCCAGGCCCCCTGCATTGGGAGCGTGGAGTCTTAGCCACTGGACCACCAGGGAAGTCCCTGTTGCACAATATTATACACGTATAGAAGTCCATAAAACTTATGTGTGCAGTTCAATAAATAGTTACAAAGAAGATATTCATGAAACTACTACCCAGGCCTAGAAATAGAATATTGCCAACAACCCTCCTCCTTTTCTGATTACTAACCTCTCTCTCCCCCTCACATTGGTAATCCCGACTTTTACAGTAAGCATTTACTTTTTTTCTTTATAGTTTTACCACCTACGTATAAATTCCTAAATAGTTTAATTTTGCCTTTATTTGAACTTTATGTATATGAAATCAGGCAATAACTATTTTGGTTTTTTTTCTTTTATTCAACATTATGTTTGTAATATTTATGGTTTTTTATTGTTCATTCTCATAGATATATAACATTTGAATATAGTACTATTTATTTATTCATGGACCAGTTTTCAGTTTGGGGTAGTTACGAACACCGCCGCTATGAAATCCTTGTTCATGTCTCCCACTGTACATAAGCAAGCATTCTTTTTGAGAATACGTCTGAGAGTGGAATTGCTTGGTCACAAAGCTTAAACTTTAGTAAATAACCACCAGCACTTTTTCAAAGTGATTTAGCAATTAAACTCCCATTAGCAGGAGATGAGAGTTTCTCTGTTCTACTCTCTGCCAATACTTGGTATTGTCAGACATTAAAATTGTTGCCAGTCTGATGATATATAATGATCTCTGTTTGGGTTTAATTCATATTTTTCCAGTTACTAGAAGGGTTGAGTGCCATTTCACATGTTTATTAGCTACTTGGATTTCTTGTCTCTGAAGTGCCTATTCAAGTCTTTTTCGTATTTGTTGTGTTGCCTGCCATTGATCTACAGGAATTCCTTATATAGTCTGAATAGTAATCCTTTGTTGATCATATATGTTGCAGACATTACTCCTACTCTGTAGACTGTCGTTTTATTCTTCCTTTTGGTTTTGTTTTGTTTTGTCTGTGCCACACAGCTTGTGGGATTTTAATTCCCTGACCAGGGAGCAAACCCGGGCCCTTGGCAGTAAGAGCGCTGAGTCCTAACCACTGGACCACCAGGGAATTCCCCATTTTATTCTTTTGATGATCAAAATTCTTAATTTCAATGAAGTCAGATTTATTAATCTTTTCCTTTATGACATATTTTTTGTATCTTGTTTGAGAAATCCTTTCCTACCCCAAGGTCATGAATATATTCTCCTACATTCCCTTGTCTTTCATATTTAGATCTTTAATTCACTGAATTTTATTTTTGTGATGGGTTTAAAATAGGGGGGTCTCTGCACCTTTATTTCACTTAATGTATTGTGGATATCTTTCCAATGAATACATAATGATCTACCTAATTATTTTTGTCAACTGCAGAAGTGCCCGATTTGCTTTTGATGAGTTTTTAAACTGAGGTATAATTGACATGTAACATTATATTAGTTTCACGTGTACAATATAATGATTCGATATTTGTATACATGGTGAAATGATCACAGAATAAGTCTGTTAATGATGAACATTTAAAATTTCATTTATTTATCAATACAAATACTGGTATAATTCATATGCTTGTACATATATCTTTGAGTATCCATGCTAATATTCTATACTAGAGATTGTGAAGTGAGATAGCTGGTTAAAAGGTACACACATTTAAGTTTTTTTGTTTTTTTTTTTGGCCACGCCTCTCGGCTTGCAGGTTCTTAGTTCCCTGACCAGGCATTGAACCGGGGCCCTGGCAGTGAAAGCACCAAGTCCTAACCATTGGACCGCCAGGGAATTCCCTGTTTTTGATAGGCATACTACCAAATTGTATTTTACCTCCATCAACAGTGATAAGGATCTTGATTTATCTTATTCTTTTTTAAAAATTTATATTTTATATTGGAGTATAGTTGATTAACAATGTTGTGTTAGTTTCAAGTGTACAGCAGAGTGATTCAATTATACATATACATGTATCTATTCTTTTTCAAATTCTTTTTCCATTTGGGTTATTACAGTGTATTGAGCAGAGCTCCCTGTGCTATACAGTAGGTCCTTGTTGGTTATCTATTTTAAATATAGCAGTGTGTACATGTGAATCCCAAACTCCCAGTCTATCCCTCCCCCACCCCCCTTCCCCCCCATAACCATAAGTTCATTCACTAAGTCTGTGAGTCTGTTTCTGTTTCTGTAAATAAGTTCATTTGTATCATTTTTTTTTAAGATTCCACATATAAGTGATATCATGATATTTGTCTTTCTCTGTCTGATTTACTTCACTTAGTATGATAATCTCCAGGTGCATCCATGTTGCTGCATGGCATTATTTCATTCTTTTTAATGGCTGAGTAATATTCCATTGTATATTTGTACCATATCTTCTTTTTTTAAAAAAATTAATTTATTTATTTCTGGCTGCATTGGGTCTTCGTTGCTGAGCACGGGCTTCCTCTAGTTGCGGTGAGCGTGGGCTACTCTTCCTTGCAGTGCATGGGCTTCTCATTGCGGTGGCTTCTCTTGTTGTGGAGCACGGGCTCTCGGCACGTGGGTTTCAGTAGTTGTGGCACGCAGGCTCAGTAGTTGTGGCTCACAGGCTCTAGAGCGCAGGCTCCGTAGTTGTGGCACAGGGGCTTAGTTGCTGTGCGATATGTGGGATCTTCCCGGACCAGGGATCAAACCCATGTCCCCTGCATTGGCAGGCAGATTCTTAACCACTGCACCACCAGGGAAATCCCCACCATATCTTCTTTATCCTCATCTGTTGATGGACATTTAGGTTGCTTCCATGTCTTGGCTATTGTAAACAGTGCTGCAATGAACACTGAGGTGCATATATCCTTTCAAACCATGTTTTTCTCCGTATATATGACCAGGAGTGGGATTGCTGGATTGTATGGTAGCTCTATTTTTAGTTTTTTAAGGAACCTCCATACTGTTCTCCATAGTGGCTGTACCAATTTACATTCCCACCAACAGTGTAGGAGGGTTCCCATTTCTCCACACCCTCTCCAGCATTTATTGTTTGTAGACTTTTGGATGATGGCCATTCTGACTGGTGTGAGGTGATACCTCATTGTAGTTTTGATTTGCACTTCTCTAATAATTAGTGATGTTGAGAATCTTTTCATGTGGTTTTTGGCTATCTGTATGTCTTCTTTGGAGAAATGTCTATTAAGATCTTCCACCCATTTTTTTTGAGTGGGTTGTTTGGTTTTCTGATATTGAGCCATATGGGCTGTTTGTATATTTTGGAGATTAACCCCTTGTCGGTCGCTTCAGTCGCAAATATTTTCTCCCATTCTGTGGGTTGTCTTTTCATTTTGTTTCTGGTTTCCTTTGCTGTGCAAAAGCTTTTGAGTTTAATTAGGTCCCATTTGTTTATTTCTGTTTTTATTTCCATTACTCTAGGAGACAGATTGAAAAAGGTGTTGCTGCGATTTATGTCAAAGAGTGCTCTGCCTATATTTTCCTCTAAGAGTTTTATAGTATTTGGTTTTAGCTTTAGGTCTTTAATCCATTTTGAGTTTATTTTTGTGTATGGTGTTAAAGAATGTTCTAATTTCATTTTTTTATGTGTAACTGTCCAGTTTTCTTAGCACCATTTATTGAAGAGACTGTCTTTTGTATACGCTTGCCTCCTTTGTCGTAGATTAATTGACCAAAGGTGCATGGGTTTATTTCTGGGCTTTCTATCCTGTTCCATTGATTCATATTTTTGTTTTTGTTCCAGTACCATACTGTTTTGATGATGGTAGCTTTGTAGTATAGTGTGAAGTCAGGGAGCCTGATTCCTCCAACTCTGCTTTTCTTTCTCAATACTGTTTTGGCTATTTGGGGTCTTTTTTGTCTCCATACAAATTTTAAGATTTTTTTTGTTCTAGTTCTGTGAAAAATGCCATAGGTAATCATTGAATCTGTAGACTGCCTTGGGTAGTATAGTCATTTTGACAATATTGGTTCTTCCAATCCAAGAACATGGTATATCTTTCCATCTGTTTGTGTTATCCTCGATTTCTTTCATCAGCATCCTGTAGTTTTCAGAGTACAGGTCTTTTGCCTCCTTAGGTAGGTTTATTCCTAGGTATTTTATGCATTGTGATGCAATGGTAAATGGGATTGTTTCTTTAATTTCTCTTCTGATCTTTCGTTGTTAGCGTATAGAAATTCAACAGATTCTGTGTGTTTATTTTGTATCCTGCAACTTTACCGAATTCATGGATGGGCTCTAGTAGTCTTCTGGTAGCATCTTTAGGATTTTCTACATGTAGTATCATGTCATCTGCAAACAATGACAGTTTTACTTCCTCTTTTCCAATTCGTATTCCCTTTATTTCTTTTTCTTCTCTGATGGCCATAGCTAGGACATCCAAAACTATGTTGAATAAAAGTGGCAAGAGTGTCTGGTTCCTGGTCTTAGAGGAAGTGCTTTCAGCTTTTCACCACTGAGTATGATGTTAGCTGTAGGCTTGTAATATATGGCCTTTATTATGTTGAGGTATTTTCCCTCTATGCCCACTTTCTGGAGAGTTTTTATTGTAAATTGGTGTTGAATTTTGTCAAAAGCTTTTTCTGAATCTATTGAGATAATCGTATGGTTTTTATTCTTCAATTTGTTGGTGTGGTGTATCACACTGATTGATTTGCAGATATTGAAAAATCCTTGCATCCCTGGGTTAAATTGTACTTGATCATGGTGTATGATCCTTTTAATGCATTGTTGGATTTGGATTGCTAGTATTTTGTTGAGGATTTTTGCATGTATGTTTATCAGTGATATTGGCCTGTAATTTTCTTTTTTTTGTAGTATCTTTGTCTGGTTTTGCTGTCAGGGTGATAGTGGCCTCATGGAATGAGTTTGGGAATGTTCCTTCCTCTGTGATTTTTTGGAATAGTTTCAGAAGGATAGGTGTTAACTCTTCTCTAAATGTTTGATAGATTTTGTTTGTTGGACGTTTTTAAATCACAGATTCAATTTCAGTACTTGTGGTTTGTCTTGTTCATATTTTCTATTTCTTCCTGGTTCAGTCATGAGAGATTGTACCTTTCTAAGAATTTATCCATTTCTTCTAGGTTGTCCATTTTATTTGCATACAGCTGCTTGTAGTAGTCTCTTATGACCCTTTGTATTTCTGTGGTGTCTGTTGTAACTTCTCCCTTTTCATTTCTATTTTATTGATTTGAGCCCTCTCCCTCCTTTTTAATAAATTTATTTATTTTTGGCTGCACTGGGTCTCCGTTGCTGTGCACTGGCTCTCTCTAGTTGCGGTGAGTGGGGGCTACTCTTTATTGCGGTGCGCAGGCTTCTCATTGTGGTGGCTTCTTTTGTTGCAGAGCACAGGATCTAGGCGTGCAGGCTTCAGTACTTGTGGTACGTGGGCTCAGAAGTTGTGGCTCGTGAGCTCTAGAGCACAGGCTCAGTAGTTGTGGCACACGGGCTTAGTTGCTCCACAGCATGTGGGATCTTCCCAGACCAGGGCTCGAACCCATGTCCCCTGCACTGGCAGGCGGATTCCCAACCACTGTGCCACCAGGGAAGCACCCCCTTCCCTTTTCTTAATGAGTCTGGCTAAAGGTTTATCAATTTTTTTTATCTTTTCAAATAACCAGCTTTTAGTTTCATTGATCTTTTCTATTGTTTTCTTCCTATTTCACTCTTTCTGCTTTGATATTTATGATTTCCTTTCTTCTACTAACTTTGGATTTTGTTTGTTCTTCTTTCTGTAGTTGCTTTAGGTGTAAGGTTAGGTTGTTTATTTGAAATTATTCTTGTTAGGTTGTTTATTTGAGATTCTGCTTGAGGTAAGATTTTATTGCTATAAACTTCTTAGTCTTAGAACTGCTTTTGCTTTGTCCCATACGTTTTGGATGGTCGTACTTTCATTTTCATTTGTCTCTATGTAAGTTTTGATTTCCTCTTTGATTTCTTCAGTGATCCATTGGTTGTTTAGTAACATATTGTTTAGCCTCCACATGTTTGTGTTTTTTACAGTTTTTTTCTTGTAGTTGATTTCTAATCTCATAGTGTTGTGGTTGGAAAAGATGCTTGATATGATTTCAGTTTTCTTAAATTTACTGAGGCTCTCTTTGTGGCCCAGCATGTGATCAATCCTGCGGAATGTTCCATGTGCACTTGAAAAGAATGTGTAATCTGCTGCTTTTGGATGGAATGCTCTATAAATATCAATTAAGTTGGTCTGGTCTAATGTGTCATTTAAGGCCTGTGTTTCCTTATTGAGTTTCTGCCTGGATGATCTGTCCACTGATGAAAGTGGAGTGTTGAAGTCCGCCAATAGTATTGTGTTAGTGTTGATTTCTCCTTTTATGGCTGTTAGTATTTGCCTTATATACTGAGGTGCTCCTATGTGTAGTGCATATACATTTTTTTTTTTTTTTTTGCGGTACGCGGGCCTTTCACTGCTGTGGCCTCTCCCGCTCCGGAGCACAGGCTCCGGATGCGCAGGCCCAGCAGCCATGGCTCACGGGCCTAGCCGCTCCGCGGCACGTGGGATCTTCCCGGAACCGGGCACGAACCCGTGTCCCCTGCATCGGCAGGCGGACTCTCAACCACTGCGCCACCAGGGAAGCCCCATATACATTTTTTTTAACGGTGCATATACATTTACAATTGTTATATCTCCTTCTTGGATTGATCCCTTGTTCATTATGTAATGTCCTTCTTTGTCTCTTGTAACAGTGTTTATTTTAAATTCTATTTTGTCTGATATGAGTATTGCTACTCCACCTTTCTCTTGATTTCCATTTGCATGGAATACATTTTTCCATCCCCTCACTTTCAGTCTGTATGTGTCCCTAGATCTGAAGTCAGTCTCTTGTGGACAGCATATAGATGGGTCTTGTTTTTTTTTTTTTTTTGGCTGTGTTGTGTGGCATCTGGGATCTTAGTTCCCTGACCAGGGATCAAACCTGTGCCCCCTGATGTGGAAGCGCAGAGCCTTAACCACTGGACTGCCAGGGAAGTCCCAATACAGGTCTTGTTTTTGTATCCATTCAGTCAGTCAATGTCTTTTGGTTGGAGCATTTAATCCATTTATGTTTAAGGTAATTATCAATATGTTTGTTCTTATTTCCATTTTGTTAATTGTTTTGGATTTGTTTTTGGGGGTGTTTTTTCTTCCCTTCCTCTCTTGTTCTCTTGTGATTGATGAGTAACTTTAGTGTTGTGTTTGGATTCCTTTTTCTTTTTTGTGTGTGTATCTGTTGTAGATTTTTGGTTTGCAGTTACCATGAGGTTTTGATATATTGATAGCAGTCTATATATAAACAAGATTGTTTTAAGATGGTGGTCTTTTAATTTCAAATCCATTTCAAATATCCTTCATTTGTACCCTCCTCCTTTCCTGATTATATCATATTTGTGTGAGGATGATTTCCTACCTTTATAGTATGTTTGCCTTTACTAGTGAGCTTTTCCATTTGTAATTTTCTTGTTTCTAGTTGTGGCCTTTTCTTTTCTGCCTAGAGAAGTACCCATAGCATCTGTTGCAAAGCTGGTCTGGTGGTGCCGAATTCTCTTAGATTTTGCTTGTCTCTAAAGCTTTTGATTTCTTCAGTTTTGTTGAATCTGAATGAGAGCCTTGCTGGGTAGAGTATTCTTGGTTGTAGGTTCTTCTCTTTCATCCCTTTAAATATATCATGCCACTCCCTTCTGGCCTGCAGAGTTTCTGCTGAGAAAATGGCTGATAATGGGAGTTCTCTTGCACGTTATTTGTTGCTTTTCCCTTGTTGCTTTTACTATCTTTTCTTTATCTTTAATTTTTGTCAGTTTGATTACTATGTGTCTTGGCGTGTTCCTCCTTAGGTTTATCCTGCCTGGGACTCTGTGCTTCCTGGACTTGGGTAACTGTTTCCTTTTCCATGTTGGGGAATTTTTCAGCTATTATTTCTTCAGATATTTTCTCAGGTCCTTTCTCTTTCTCCTCTCCTTCTGGGACCCCTATAATGTGAATGTTGGTGTGTTTAATGTTGTCCTCATCTCTTTTTCTTTTTCGTTCTGTTCTGTGGCAGTGATTTCCACCATTCTGTCTTCCAGCTCACTTATCCATTCTTCTGCCTCAATTCTTCTGCTATTGATTCCTTCTAGTGTATTTTTCAGTTATTGTATTTTTCATCTCTGTTTGTTCTTGAATTCTTCTAGATGTTTGTTAAGCATTTCTTGTATATTCTCAATCTGTGCCTGCATTCTTTTTCTGAGATCTTGGATCATCTTTACTATTATCACGCTGAATTCCTTTTCAGGTAGGTTGCCTCTCTCCACTTCACATAGTTGTTCTTCTGGGGTTTTATCTTGTTCCTTCATCTGGGATATATTCCTCTGCTGTCTCATTTTGTCTAACTTTCTGTGATTGCGGTTTCTGTTCCACAGGCTTCAGGGTTGTAGTTCTTCTTGCTTCTGCTGTCTGCCCCCTGATGGATGAGGCTGTCTAAGAGGGTTGTACAGGCTTCCTGGTTGGGGGGACTGGTGCCTGCCTACTGGTGTGTGGAGCTGCGTCTTGTCCCTCATGGGCAGGGCCGCGTCAGGGGGTGTGTTTATTGGGTAGCTGTTTATTCAGGAAGACTTTAAGCAGCCTGTCTATTGATGGGTGGGGCTGTGTTCCTACCCTGTTGGTTGTTTGGCCTGAGGCATCCCAGAACTGGAGCTACAGGCTGTTGGGTGGGGGCAGGTCTTGGTGGGAAAATGGTGGCCTTTGAGAGGGCTCATGCCAATGAGTACTCGCCAGAACTGCCTCCACCAGTGTTCTTGTCCCCATAGTGAGCCACAGCCACCTTCTGCCTCCGCAGAAGATCCTCTAATACTAGCAGTTAAGTCTGGCCCAGTGTCTTATGAGGTCACCTCTTTTTCCCGTGTCCTGATGTGCATGAGACCCTGTGTTTACCCTCCAAGAGTTGAGTTTCTGTTTCGCCCAGTCCTTTGGAATTCCTGCAATCAATCCCCACTGGCCCTCAAAGCCAGATTCTCTGGGGGCTCCTCTTCATGTTGCCAGATCCTCAGGCTGAGGAGCCTGACGTGGGGCACGGAACTGTCATTCCTGTGGTAGAACTTCTGTGGTATAGTTTTCCAGTTTATGAGTTGCCCACCCGAAGTGTATGGGATTTGATTTTATCGCGATTGTACCCCTCCTACCATGTTATGTGGCTTCTTTTTTTTGTTTTTTTGTTTTGCGGTACGCGGGCCTCTCACTGTTGTGGCCTCTCCCGTTGCGGAGCACAGGCTCCGGACATGCAGGCTCAGCGGCCATGGCTCACGGGCCCAGCCGCTCTGCGGCACGTAGGATCTCCCCGGACCAGGACACGAACCCGTGTACCCTGCATCGGCAGGCGGACTCTCAACCACTGCGCCACCAGGGAAGCCCGTGGCTTCTTCTTTGTCTTTGGATGTAGGATATCTTTTTTGGTAGCTTCCAGCATTTTTTTATCAGTGGTTGTTCAGCAGTTAGTTGATTTTGGTGTTCCTGTAAGAAGGGGTGAGCTCATGTCCTTCTACTCTGCCATTTTGTCTCCTCCTCCTGATTTATCTTATTCTTGATAATATCGTAATATCAGTCAGTTTAAGATTTGCCAATATACTTTTTATATGACATTTAATAACAGACTAGGGAGCAATCAAATTCTGTTTGTCACCAACACTGGTGTCATCTCCAAAGATCAATGGCCAGGTCCCCAACAGCCCCATCTCCCTCCACTTTGATAAGCAATGGCATTCTATCATTAAAGAATTAGGTTATACCTCTCTAGTTGTAAGAGAACTGTATTCTGCTTTTCTTTCTCTTCCTATTTCCCCACAAGTTGACACTGAGTAGAAAGGGCTGAGGAGTGTGCTTATCCTGGTCTTCATTTCATCTCTCTTATCTCTTTGCAACCCCTGCTTCAACCCTGGTTGATTGCGCAGAGTGACTCTGGTTTAAGGAAGGTCATTCTTTTGCAACTTACTGGTTTTCTTCACTCTGCCCTTGAAATGATCACAGGGACACGGCTTCCTTGGCAGCCTGGGCACTGTCATGAGTTTTCTTTTAGGGGCTCTCAGGAACCAATCTGAAATAAGGGAGTTGCTGCTTAGAAGGGTTAATATGTTTGAGGCAGGGCTTTACTTGCCATCTTCCTTGCCTCTCGATTCGTTTTCATACTGCAGTGGGTGTGGGAAAGGGTCAACACAGAACAGTGAAGATATCCAGTTATATGAGCACCAGGGTCTCTAAGTTGTTTGCCTGACCTGTATGGGCAAGGATTTGGTGGCAGGTTTGGAGGAGGCATCAGGGTATCATTAGGGAGACTGAAAAATGAGGAATAAGACCTAGGTGTCTGCTTTTTAGTGTCTGCTTTACCTCAGGCAAGCCTTGCCTCTCTGATTTCAGTCTACCTGTGAGTAAAATAAGGTTGAGAATGGGGTCCAGGAAGGTCTTGGAAGGCAGCCCTGGGTTGTTGGGGAAAAAAGGGGTAAGGGAGAGGGGGCAGCCAGAGATTCAGCCAGCTCCCCTTTGGACCTTGGAGGAGTCCAGCTCTTGCCTAAGGCTCAGAAAGAAAATAAGTGTTGGTGCTGCATGTGATGGTCTTGTGGAGAGGGGAGAGGGTGAGGGCAGCTCAGATAACATCTGCTCTGGTCTCAGAGGGACTCAGCGGAGCAAGTTGGGATCTGATGGTGCATCGCTGTTGTCAATACTGGATTACTGACCTTTGCACTCACATTCTTGGGCGCCTTCTCAGAACCACTTCCCAGAAGCCTGGCGTTGGTCCCTGTGGCCTCTGGTGACCCATGTCGGAAGGAAACAGATCATTTCGTCACTGGAAAGCAAAGGCGCCAAGAGAATTGGTACCCTGCCATTGTGCTAACTAGGTCAGTACAGCTCCATTGCTCTTCCTTTTTTACTCAGGGATCTAGGGAACTTCAAAAGAGGAGTATTTTATATGTATTTTATTTATTTATTTATTTAGGCCACGCTGCACGGCTTGTAGGATCTTTGTTCCTTGACCAGGGATTGAACCCAGGACCTTGGCAGTGAAAGTGCAGAGTCCTAACCACTGGACTGCCAGGGAATTCCCTGTTATATTTTTTAAATTATATAGTTTATTTATAATGCTGTGTTAATTTCTGGTGTACAGCAAAGTTATTCAGTTTTATACACACACACATATATTCTTTTTCATATTCTTTTCCATTATGATGTATTACAGGATATTGAATATAGGTCCCTGTGCTATAGTGTAGGACCTTTTTGTTTGTCTATTTTATTTTATTTTTTTAAGTTTATTTGTCTGCATCGGGTGTTGTGGCACGCGGGAGCTTAGTTGCGGCATGTGGGATCTTTCGTTGTGGCACACAGGCTTCTCTAGTTGCGGTGTGCGGGCTCAGTAGTTGTGGCGTGTGGGCTTAGTTGCCCAGCGGCATGTGGAATCTTAGTTCCCAACCCACGTCCCTGCATTGGAAGGTGGATTCTTAACCACTGGACCACCAGGGAAGTCCTCTATTTTATATATAGTGGTTTGTATCTGCTAATCCCAAACTCCTAGTTTATCTTTCCCCTACCCCCTTTCCCCTTTGGTAGCCATAAGTTTGTTTTCTATGTCTGTGAGCCTGTTTCTGTTTCTTAAATAAGTTCACTTGCGTCATATTTTAGGTTCCACATATAAGTGATATCATATGGTATTTGTCTGACTTACTTCACTTAGTATGATCATCTCTGGGTCCATCTGTGTTGCTGCAAATGACATTTCATTCTTTTCTATGGCTGAGTAATATTCCATTGTGTATATGTACCACCTCTTCTTTATCCATTCATCTGTCAATGGACATTTACGTTGCTTCCATGTCTTGGCTATTGGAAATAGTGCTGCTGTGAACATTGGGGTGCATGTATCTTTTCAAATTATAGTTTTGTCCAGATATATGCCCAGGAGTGGGACTGCTAGATCATATGGCAACTCTATTTTTAGTTTTTTGAGGAACCTCCATACTGTTTTCCATAGTGGCTGCACCAAATTTACATTCCCACCACCAGGGTGGGAGGGTTCCCTTTTCTCCACCCCCAAGAGAGGAGTATTTTAAATGAATAATCCAGAATTGAAGTTTAAAATCTGGCTTAGAAAAAAGCTTACCTGGAAGTAGGTCGAGAAAGAATGGCTTCTGGATGGAAAAGAGCACAAACGGTAGGGGTTAATCAAGACCTTACATCCTCCCGCCATTAAAATCCTCAAGACTTAAGGAATGAGAGCGAGGAGTAGATTATTCCATTAACCAGTCAGGAACTTCACCTGACCTCCATGTTTGGTTGTATTTGAATCCGTAATCCCAATTCAACTATAAAAGGATGGTATTTACCTTTGTTCCTCTGGAACAGATCCATTCTGTTTTGGCCTCCATTCAGGTCTGTCTTATCACCTGATGCTATCTTATTCGCATTTTGTGATACCTAAAATATTTTTATGACAATCAAGTATGATGTTTTATAGAGATTCTGGGACTAGAAATGGGCCCAGATGATGCTTCCTCTGTACAGGAGCTGCTCATGTTTCCTGTCAGACTTAATTACGGTTTCACATGGTTCCCCATCACATTTGAATGCAGCTGTATCTTTGCACAATTACACTTAAAGTTTGTTGTTTGAAATGTGTTGTGGACTGAACTGTGTCTCCCTAAACTCATTGAAGCCCTAACCCTTAATAACTCAGAATGACTGTATTTGAGGATAGGGCCTTTAAAGAGATGATTAAGTTAAAATGAGGCCCTGATGGTTGGGCTCTAATCCAGTCTGACTGGAGTCCTTATAAGGAGAAGAGATTTGGGCGCACACAGAGACACCAGGCATGTACATGCACAGAGGAATGACCAGGTGAGGAAATAGCAAGGAGACGGCCATCTGTAAGGCGAGGAGAGAGCCCTCAGAAGAAACCAAAGTTGCTGACACATTGATCTTTGACTTCCAGCCACCAGAATTGTGAGAAAATAAGTTGTTGTTTGTCTCCTAGCCTGTGGTATTTGTTACGGCGGTCCTAGCAAACTGAAAATCTTTCTCCCTTACTAGACTCTGACCCAATGGCTCAGTAGTCATTCAGCTACAGGGCTCCTGACACATGGTAGACACGTGGTAAATGTTCGTTTGATAAGTGGATGGACAGGTTGTCCAGAGAGGGCCCTTAGAGCAGCATCTGGTTCAATCCAGCTCTATTTTCCAGACTCGTGCCCTTTCTGTCACACAGATGGAGGATTTTGCATCATTTCCCTACCTGCTGGTTTCTAAATGTTCTCATGTGCTGTTTTGAGTGGTGTTAATTTCAACAAGCATAGCCTCTGCTGTCTAAACTTTTCTAATATTTTACTCTCGCCTGACCTCTACTTCTGGTTCCAGAGAAAAGCCACAGAATATTGGAGCCAGAAGGTATCTTGGAGATGAGGTATCTTGGAACGCCTACACTGATGAGTTTTTCTTCTTCATTTAAAAAAAATTGATCTTTATTGGAGTATAATTGCTTCACAATACTGTGTTAGTTTCTGTTGTGCAACAAAATGAATCAGCCATATGCATACATATATCCCCATGTCCCCTCCCTCTTGAGCCTCCCTCCCACTCTCCCTATCTCACCCTTCTAGGTTGTCGCAGATCACTGAGCTGATCTCCCTGTGCTATGCCGCTGCTTCCCACCAGCAATCTTACATTCGGTAGTGTGTATATGTCGATGCCACTCTCACTTCGCCCCAGCTTCCCCCTCCCCACCCCATGTCCTAAGTCCATTCTCTATGTCAACATCTTTATTCCTGCCCTGCCACTAGGTTCATGAGTACCATTTTTTTTTTCAGATTCCATATATATTCATTTTTAATGGGACATAACTATATTAGAGAAAATTTGTAAAGTCCAAAATCAACTTTACTCTTACCAAATGTTGGAATTTTAGTGTGAATACGATTTTTTAAATATAGTGGTAACCACAGTATGTGAACGAATTTCTTTCTGTTCACTTTATAAGCTTGTTCCCGTGTTGTCTTACAACATTTATAACAGACATTTTGAATGACTACATAACACTCCCAAGTATACATACTTCAGATTACTTTTAAAAAAATTATTTATTTATTTGGCTGCGCCAGGTTTTAGTTGCGGCACGTGGGATCTTCATTGCGGTGTGCGGTGTGCGGGCTCTTAGTTGCAACATGCAAGATCTAGTTCCCTGACCAGGGATCAAACCTGGGCCCCCTGCAGTGGGAGCTTAGAGTCTTAACTGCTGGGCCACCAGGGAAGTCCCCAGATTACTTAATTGTTCTCTCATTGTTGAGTATTTAGATTGTTTTATTTTTGGATATTGATAAATTTCTTTGTAACTGTTTTCTAAATGTTGGATTTCTGTCTCGGGGAAGACTTCCCAAGTGGAATTACTGGGTCAAAAGTTAAGAACAGTTTTATGTTTCTTGATATCTTTACCAAGTTGCTTTTAAAAGAGTTGTACTAATTAACTAAATCACTGTCCTTTTTATTTTCAGGTGAGGAAACTGAGATCCAGAGAGAGCAAATGAAATGCCCAAGTTCACAAAGGTAATGGTGACTCATCTGGAGCTAAAATCCAGGTCCAAGACTCCTACTCTGCTGTTCTTTCTGCAGCCCTACATGACCTAATGTCATGGTGTAACTGAAAACGAAGCCGTTACTATAGTATTATGTCCTCCAAACGTCAGGCATTTTTGGACCACCTTAATGATTTTTGCTATAGCTTATACACCTCTACTATTATTTATTTCATACTTTTTGCTTTAAATAAATTTAATTTACATAACATCTTCATTCTATGCAATATTTTTGTGAAGTTATCCATTTGATATATGCTTAGATTTTTTTCTAACATGCATTAAAATAAGCATGTAACTATTAAAGTAAAAACTAATTTATGTTCTACCTAAAATCAGTTTTGGAATATATTGATACAATGTAATAAGCATGGACTTTATATCCAGGCAGACCTGGGGTCAACTGCTTCCTCTGTCAGTTAACTCTGTAGCCTGGGAGAAGTCACTTAGCTTCTACGATCTTTGGTTCTCTGGTTTGTAAAGAGTGGATATTAGTATCCACCTTGCAGTGTTGTTAGGAATAAAGGAGCTACTGGGGGCCTGGTGCCCAAGGAGGTGTTCAGTATATGATGGTTATTATTGTGGTTATTATTGCAGACTTCTAGTTATTTCCCAAAGGGTGTGTCTATGCTGGAATGTTTGTCTTATTGCTTTCTGCTGATTTGCATGTGTAAAGAAGTAACTTCCACTTGTTAGTTTTTGCAGTAGATCTATTACTTTTTTGACTTTCCAGTTCTACTACATATTAGCTTTGTGACTTTGGACAAGTTGCTTAACTTTTCTGTGCCTCATTTACCTAATTTATAAAATGGGGCTAAAAAAAGTACATTGGTGTGTGTATGCATACATCTGTCCACCAGAGGGCCTAGATGCAATAGCCCTTGTAGCAATGGGCAATACCTTGTGCCCAAGGTTTGTGTATATCATTTTCCCCTGAAAGGAGCCGTGGCTCCGAGGAGAAATGGCTGACTCCAAGGATAGGGAAGGAAAGTAGAAGATGAGCCTGGAACATCTAGTGGTGTCAGAAAGTCAGAAACTGCTAAAAAAAATCCCGATATGTCAAAATAATGCAGAAGCCAACTTGAAGAAGTTCTTAGTGGCCGGTTTTGGGACAATATGAATGACATTATAAATAAGGATAGTAATGGATTATAATCCACAAATATCCCTGAGAATTTACTTATATAAATAAATAATTGAATACCTGAATAAATGAGAGAGAAGGAAGAGCTCTTTCTTTTTGTTTTTCCCCTTGGCTGCACCACACAGCTTGAGGGATCCTAGTTCCCCAACCAGGGATTGAACCCTTGCTCTTGGCAGTGAAAGCACGGAGTTCTAACCACTGGGAATTCCCCGGAAGAGCTCTTTCTTATAGTAGAATCCTAATTAATACATTTAGAAGGAATGTTGGAAATAGAAAATCACCATTTGGCTAAGACTATAGTAATACCTGTTGTAGGCGAGAATCATCAATGGATTTTAAAAATTAATAGGCAAAAGTATGACGAGAAGAAACAGGCTATTTGCATAGTTTCGAAGTATCTCTCCACAAGATACTTATTAACTACAATGAGAATATAGTACCTTTATGGACACCGCCTTAACTAGTGTTCAAACTTAACATCACCCATAAATGAGTATTGTTACCGTGGGCCTCTGATGTGCCGAGAAGGCAAACGTCACTTCTGTGGTGTTCTTGCCAAAAATGCGTAATCTGAATTTAGTCATGAGGAAACATCAGATAAGCCCAAGTTGAGGGATATTCTATAAAATAACTGACAATACTCTTCAAAAGTGTCAAGATCATGGAAGACAAGGAAGGCTGACAAAGTACTCTAGATTGGAGGAGACCAGGAGATCCTACATTCTTCAGTGTAGGATCCTGGATTGGATTCTGGATCAGAAAAAGAATACTAGTGGGATGAATTGGGAGATTGGGATTGACATATATACACTAATATGTGTAAAATAGATAACTAATAACCTGCTGTATAAAAAAATAAAATAAAATTCAAAAAAAAAGAATACTAATGGGCTGATTAGCAAAATCTAAAAATTTGTACATTAGTTAATAGTACTGTATCATTGCTAATTTTCTGGTTTTGATCATCATATTATGGTTATGTATGATGTTATTGGAAAAAACTGCATGAAGGATGTATTGGAACTCTGATTATTTTTACCATATTTTTGAAATCTGAAGAATGAAAAGTTAAAAAAAAAAGACATTAGGGACTTCCATGGTGGCACAGTGGTTAAGAATCCACCTGCCAATGCAGGGGACAAGGGTTCAATCCCTTGTCTGGGAAGATCCCACATGCCGTGGAGCAACTAAGCCCATGCGCCACAACTACTGAGCCTGAGCTCTAGAGCCTGTGACACAACTACAGAGCCTGCGTGCCACAACTACTGAAGCCCACGCGCCCTAGAGCCCGTGATCTGCAACAAGAGAAGTCACCACAATGAGAAGCCTGTGCACCGCAACGAAGAGTAGCCCCCACTCTCCACAACTAGAGAAAGCCCGTGCACAGCAAGAAAGACCCAACACAGCCAAAAGTAAGTAAATAAATTTATTTTAAAATATCGTATCAAAAACAAACAAACAAAACAAAAACCCTAGGGATAAACTTAACCAAGGAGGTGAGGTGAAAGATCTACATGCTGAAAACTATAAAACATTGATAAAGGACATTGAAGATGATTCAAAGCAATGGAAAAATATCCCATGCTCTTCGATTGGAAGAACTAATATTGTTAAAATGGCCATACTACCCAAAGAAATCTATAGATTTAATGTGATCCCTATCAAAACACCCATGACATTTTTCACAGAACTAGAACAAATAATCCTAAAATTTATATGGAACTGCAGACGACCCTGAATTGCCAAAGCTGTCCTGAGGAAGAAGAACAAAGCTGGAGGCATAACCCTCCCAGACTTCAAACAATACTACAAAGCTACGGTAATCAAAACAGTGTGGTATTGGCACAGAAACAGACACATAGATCAATGGAACAGAATAGAGAGCCCAGAAATAAACCCACACACCTATGGTCAATTAATCTACAACAAAGGAAGCAAGAATATACGATTGAGAACAGTCTCTTCAACAAGTGGTGTTGGGAAGACTGGACAGTTACATGTAAATCAGTGAAATTAGACCACTCCCTCACACCATATACAAAAATAAACTCAAAGTGGCTTAAAGACCTAATATAAGACATGATGCCATAGAACTCCTAGAAGAGAACATAAGCAAAACATTCTCTTGCATAAATTGTAGCAATATTTTCTTAGATCAGCCTCCTAAGGCAAAAGAAATAAAAGCAAAAATAAACAAATGGGACCTAATCAAACTTAAAAGTTTTTGCAGAGCAAAGGAAACCATAAACAAACAAAAAGGCAATCTGTGGAATGGGAGAAAATATTTGCAAACAATGCGACTGCCAAGGGGTTAATATCCAAAATATACAAACAGCTCATACAACTCAATATCCAAAAAACAAACATTCCAATAAAAAAATGAGCAGAAGACCTAAATAGACATTGCTCCAAAGAAGACATACAGATGGCCAACAGGGACATGAAAACATGCACAACATCGCTAATTATTAGAGAAATGCAAACCAAAACCACAATGAGGTATCACCTCACACCAGTTAGATTGGCCACCATCAAAAATTCTACAAGTAATAAATGCTGGAGAGGGTGTGGAGAAAAGGGAACTGCGCCACCTGGAAGCTCAGTGAGCTTTCCCCAACTCATTGCCTTTTTGCCTTAGTAGCTACTTTACTCATCTGATTGACTGAACCCTTACTAAGTTCATATTATCAATCGTTGACTCGTTACAAGAGTTGTACATGCTAAGTGGTATTTTATTCATTTTAAGAAGATAAAATGAGGCTGAAAAATGTTAAGCATCTTGTCCAGGGTTTCAAAGTAAGTGATGGAGCCAGGATTTGGATCGCGGTTCCCCTCAATTCAAGTCTGAGTCTCAAGGTCCAGGTGAGTCTAAACGTGTCGCCATGTTTGAGAATTATTGGTAGAGAGCAGTGGCCCCACTGGGCAGTGGTTCCCCCTCCAGGGGACATTTGGCAATGTCTGGAGACATTTTTGGCTGTACTAACTGGGCGGGGCAGGGTGGTAGGGGAGAGGCTGCTCTTGGCTTCTAGCAGGTGGAGGCCACGTGGATGTTGTTAAACAGGTTACAAAGCACAGAACAGCCCCCCCCCTCACAACAAGGAATTATCCAGCCCTAATGTCAGTGGGCCTGCTATGAAACGCGGGTGTCGAGTCTCCTAAGGGCAACATTTTGAGCTCAGAAACCTGAGGATTTATTCTTTCACTTTGCGAATATTTACTGAGCACCGTGCGGGATAGTGTGAGGAATGTGGAAACAATACACCAGATTGTGCCAGAGGGGAGGTTACCGTGTAGAAGGGCAGGGGTGGAGGTTGGAGAGGCACACCAGCACCTCAGCTTAAGGTAGAACATGAAAGGTCAGAGAATCGAGTTAGGGTTAAGCTGGTTCACAGGCGGGAGGGCTCACCTGTGGTCCTGGGACGAGTCAAGCGAGGCTGTGGGAGGAGGGGGCTTGGGGTGGGTTTTGTGAGCGAAGCTGAGCTGGTGGGAAAGCACAGGAGCAGCTCGGGAGCAGCCCGAGGCCTAGCTGAGTGGAGCACAGAGCACTTAGTGCGAGGAGGGCTGGACTGGAAAGGCAGCTGTGGCTGCAGCTTGGAATCCAGGCTGAGGACTCTAGCCTTGGTGTCTGTCCTAGTGGTGGAAAAGCCTCCCCTTCCAGAATGGTGGCCTAGGCCCCAGGGCTGGGGGGCCCAGCAGCTTCCAGAGAGCTCTCTCTGTAAGGGAGGGAACGTTGGAAATTGGGGTGGAGTAGGGAGAACTCCTGATTTTAGGACAGAGTTGATGCTCAGTATATAACAAAGCTATTTCACCTCAAAGTAGCCCTTGGGGAGATGTTCCCCTCGAGTGCAGACATAGGTCGGGATGAGGTCTCTTCTGCACAGCTGTTCTGCTAAGGGCTAGGCCACTTCAGCTGTAGTGAAAAGTGGAGCCGATTCGGAGCCCCTAACCCAGGGTCTGCTTCCCAAAGGTGAGCTGTCCAAACAGGGCTTGGTGTACCTACAGTTTCAATCATGGGTGGTGTGATTTTTCTAGTTTATCACCATACTGTGAAACAGCATTAAAAGTTGTTGGGGCACATCTGGTGCACTGTAAAGAATGCAGTCGAGGATGACTTACTGTCTGTGGTTGTACAGTTGCCTTCAACACCCTCCCACCACTGCCTCCAAGCCTGGCCCTGGGGACATTCATTACTCTCTAGAACAGGGACTGGGGGGGCAGGTGAGGCAGCAAATCTTTGTTGGGCCATTATTTTTTTCTCCCCCGCCAGCTACAGTTGCAGACACTTCCATACACACGGGCTTCTTTAACTCTCACAACACTCTTTGGATTTATGTACAGTTCTTTCCTTTTTGTAAGTGAAGAAACGGGCACTGAGACAGGCTAACTTGCCCCTAATCCCTGTAACCTAAAGGGGCTACATTTTACTGCATGTGTGGTCACGTTCTTTTCTGTTTTGCCATGTTTCTCCCCCCTCTTTATCTTTCATAGAAAAAAAAATTTTTTTTTACCTGGATTTGAGCTGCTGCGGACCGTGGACACCAGCATTAGTGGCAGCAACAGAAGGAGGGAAGAGATTAGAACTTTCATTTCAACTGTTGGTGCTGCTGTGCGTTGCTTGAAGAGTGTGTGGAAGGTTCCCAGTGAGAGGGTCCCGAGTTCTTGGAGTGGCTCAGGCCGTGCGTGGTACGTGGCTTGGGGGTCTGAGCCTTACTCCCAGGCCAGTGTTCCCACTAGAGGGTGAGAACGGCCAAGTGACGCTGGTCTCATTAGGTAACTGGACCATGTGATTTATGGGAATCTGGAAGGTAAAGGTGGCCAAAGAGAAGGAGTGAAGCATATTCTTAGGAACGTGGGAGGGCGACTGATAACTTGGCAGCAGTTCTCAGCCCCTCCCGTCCTCCCTCCCGCCTCCCTACCCGCCAGTGTGCTATGATTTCTTCCCCAAGTCTTTTTCCTTGTTTGAATTTCCTAATACATGTGAGTGACATTTTCTAGCTTAGTATCTGACAGGAAAGAGAGTGCTAAGGGCTGGCAAAGAGAGACTCACACGGCGTGTTTCCCCTCTGTCCTCCCCACTCCTGTCCTTGGACCAGCAATAGCAGTGTTGTTTTTGGGAAGTTGCCGTGTCCCCACTGTTTACAATTTCCTCCAATTCCGTGGCCACGTAAGGAGGGAAGCAGAGAGGATCAAGGAGGAGAGGCTCTTCTCTCTTGCCCCGAACCCTGGCCTGGAGCACTGGGTCAAAGCAGGCCTCTTTGTTGGTCAGGCAGGTGGCTGTGGGCTCGTGGTTCCCGCCTAAAGGAGAGGGAACTGGGTTGGTGGAAGACCCTCAAGGCTTCATGTCCAAGACGGTTTGAGAAACAGGAGCCACAGCGGGGAAGGTGTTTGCCCAGGCTGCTGGGGCTCTTGTTTCAGACCTTGTCTGGAAACAGCCCAAAGTGAAAGAGGGAGGTGATACTGAGGCTGGGACCTGGGACCTTTGCTGCAGTGCTACAATGTTTGCACCTGGACACACCTCTCCCGGAGCAACAACATACAAAGAAACTGCATGGGACTAAAAACAACTGCATGCACTGGCAGTTGGGGCAAATTCTTGACAAAAGATAGAGACCAAAAAACCCAACTACCACTTTTGAAGAGCCCAGAGCAAAAGCAGGGGGTCGGGAGCAAAAGCAGGGTACTGTGAATGCCCCCTGCACACAGTACCACCTAAGGAATGGAGAAACCACCTTAGCTACCCCTGCAGCCCGACCCCTGGACACACCCCTACCCTCACCTCACATAAGGAACAAGCTCACCCCCACTCAGGGAACAAATGAGCAAGGGAACCTGTTGTTTGTTCTCGCTCCCCTCTGCTGCAGCAGGGGCCCCAATAACACCTTGCCTGAATTTCTTGTCTGGCCTCTGATCAATTTCCATTGATTAAGGAGGCCAGGAACCCTGGTGGGTAACAACATTACTTGGAGCAAACAAGAAGGGCACAGAGCATCAGCACTTACTAAACTTACCAGTGGGCGACTTGATGGGAAAGTAAAGCACCCCCTCAGGCTCCATGTGTGTGAAAAAAAGATTTTTTTTTTTCTGGTAATGGACTGCACTTTCACATGCTTTCTAACATAGCAGGCCTAGTTAAAGGGTTACAAAAATATCATTCAATTCAACAAACATTTACAGAGTACCCACAAAGAGCCACACCCCACATAAGTTCAGGAACGTAAAAATGAACGATTAACAGCCCACGTCTCAAAAATCCCCACCCAATTAGCTGCATGCTCCTCCTCGGCCCTGCCCTCCTGTCTGCCATCCGCCAGCACAAATCCTACCCCAGCCTCCAGACCCAGCCCAAGTCCCACTGAACCCAGAGTCCGCTGAGCTTACTCACAGCCCATGGTGAACTGCTGCCACTTCTGAAACTTGGTAGCACGATATCTCTAGGTTTTATGGAGTGTGTGTCATCTCCCTGGCTAAACTTGAGCTTCCTGAGGACAGAGACCATTGTTAGAATTTTCCAGGGAGAAGCCACATCAGTGGTTTACATCAGACCAAGCTCAGACCGAGCCTCCAACTCGAGGACAATCTCCACTGCCTAGCACAGTGCCTGCCGCCTGCAGATGCTTTATAAACTTTGTAGTAGCAAAGTCTACAATCAACCCTCCAACATGTCCATAGGCAGAAATAATCTGAAATTGAGAGGGTAAGAATGAGCAAACAAAAACCATGCCTGGCCTCTTCCCTCCTCTTGGCTGGAACAAAAGTCACACCACCTTTACTCACTCCTGCCTGGAGGAGCCAGGGAGGACTTCCTGTTAACCTTCCCCTCAGCCCCATAAATATCACCCAGTACTTAAGCCCAGCCTCCCGCCGTCTTCGAGCCCATTTCCTGAAGCCTCTGGAATGAGTCGTATTTAATAAGTGCTGACGTTTGGGGCAAGAAGAGCCAACCCTCCCAGCTCCTTAACTGGTGAGAAAAGTAAGATGAAGTGCATTTACAGATTTTGGCCACAGGGTGGCAGCACCGCCTAAGTGCTGGTATTTCCCAAGACTACCCAGACGTGGTCAAGTCGGAGATGAAGTTAGGATCAGGAAAAGGGCGCAAGGGAAGTGACTAGGTGAACTTTTTTTTTTCTGCGAAGTGAGAGAGTTGAGATGAGTCTCAAACCATTGCATTTTAGAACTGGAAGACACTTTAGAGAAGCGTCTCAAACTTTAACGTGCTTATAGACCGATCACCAGAGAATCTTGTTCAAATGCAGATTTGCTTCTTCTGGTGGAGCCTGAGATTCTGCATTTCTAATAAGCTTTCGGATGATGCCGTTGCTGCTGGTTATTGGACCCCACTCTGAATAGCAAAGCCTTAGAGGTCATGTAGATTAATTCTCCTTTCCCCCGATTTATGGATGAAGAGAGGCTGCAGTCCAGAGAGAGCAGGTGCCTTGCCTGACGTAGCCATGACTTCAGCACTTAGCTTTCTACATCTCAACCCAAGCTTCTCACTCTTAATCCACTTCCTGCTCCACTATATCGTGTGGCCCCTTTCCTGTTGTGGTGGCATCTCTGTAGCTTAGGAGCCAGAACTCGCGCTATTACCACCATTTGGTTTAATCTTTGCTCGAGGCATCACTTCGGTTACTCCCTTATTCAAAACCTTCAGTGGCTCTTCTTTTACCACAAAATAAAGTTCAAATGTCTCAGTCTCATTTTCATGGCTGTACAACATGTGGTCCCACTCTTGCAAGCTTACTTAAATCCATGGTTCCTTAACCCTGTGTTTCCTCTGTAGCTTTCCCTGCTCCTTCCTGTTCCCTAAACATACTGTGTTCAGTCTTCTCTCAGTGGTAGTGGTACTGGCATGGCCTTGGAGTTAGATATACCTACTTTCTAATTCCAGATCCATCGATGACCTTGGCAAGTTACTTCACCCTTCTGAGGGCCAGCACCCTCCTCTGAAATAACCCCATACAGCGACTAAGTGGAGTAAATAAAGTAACATATGCAAACCTACTCTCATTTCTGAAATCCTTTTCAAAACTTGCATCTACAGTGGTGCCTGACACTTGGTTCTCTGTGTTTGTGTTTCTCTTTGTCTATTTCCCTGAGACTTAACCAGTCAAAGATCTAACCTGAATCCTGCCTCTTTCGTGAAACCTTCCCCAGCCATTCCTCACCTAGTTGAGCCCACGCTTCTATAAGTTATTTCATCTGTCTATTAGCATTTTATTATTTGCCAGCCCTTTCAGTGAGACCCCATAGTGAGGCTTCAGGGATAACTGGCTGTGTAAGAATTGAGGGATAATGAATGAACTCTTGTTTTAGTATTCGCTGAGCTTTAGAGTACTCCCTGCCTTTCCTTTTGTCACTTATTGCCTAGCAGCAGCTCCTCCTGTGCTAGCAGCACCAGGTCCTGGTAGTCTGGGAGTTCTTTAGGGCCAGTTCTTGTCAGGCTCCTTCCAGCCTCTGCATTTTGGGTAAGTTGGTGCTTCCCTTTGTATGTTATTGAATGGCCCCTCCAAGGAAGGGGTTGATGATATCTCTTTCTGGAACCCCCCAGAAAAAAGCGATAAGGAAGTAGAGCCCGGTATCATTGCTTCAACAGCCTGGTGACAGGAGATGTGTACACTTTCCTATTTCATGAAATTTTTAACGAAGTCCCTCCTCTCTTATTTCAGAAGAGATTAAGGACAAAAGACTAGGTGGGGAGGGCAAGGTCGTTTAAGGGAGGTCACGTACCTCTGACCTAGATTCTGTGAATTATTCATTCAACTGTACCCGGAAGTGTTCATCTTTGCATGTGTGGTCATATACTTACATCACGGGATCCATAATTCCCTCCCTCAGTGGCGCTTAGGAGCTCACGTCAGGCTCATGACAGTACAATTATATGGTGTGTGCTTTCACTGCAGCAAAGGTTTCTCTGAGGTCTGGAGAGAAAATAGACCAGGAGAGCTGGACACTTTACCTAAGCATCCTGCCTTCTCTTTTACGGGACAGCAGTCTACTCACCTATCACTTTCTCTATCAGGCGATTTTTGGCCTTTACTTCCCCCTACCATGGGTTCATGCCAAAGTCCAGTTATTATTTGTGCCTGGAACCAGCTGTTCTTTTAAAAAGAGAGGCCCAACGAATGGCTTCCTTGCTGATCTCCAGAATTCTAAATCTTCTCGTCCAGCTGGTGGTTTCCAACCCTGGATGCTAATTAGAGTCACCTGCAGGACACCGAAACCTAGCAACGCCTGTGCCTTATCCTCAGAGAGGCTTTTTTGATTGGTCTGTGGTGTGGCCCAGGCACTGGTGCTTTTAAGAAGCTTCCAAGCAAAACAGTAGTGATTTCAGAGTGGAGGGAGCAGGAAGGGGAGGGTATTATAGGAAGAAGGAAAAGAATTTGAATAAATGCAGACGGGGGAATGTAAGATGTGGGTTCCGATCTTACTACATAGACCAAGGGAGCAGACAGGGTCATGCTTTGGGGACTTTTGAATGGCAGCTTAAATATTTGAACTTCATCTTCACAGATGATAGGAGTCACTAAAAAGTTTTGAGCCACATTAGCCAAGTGTTCAAAGGTAACATCACCAGTAATGAGATAATATCATGGGCCTGATATGATGGGCTGAGAAGGCATAGCACTGTTTCTGTGGTATTCTTGCCAAAATTGCATAACCTAAGTCTAATCATGAAGAAATATTAGATGATCTCAAACTGAGCGTCATTCTACAAAATAACTGGCTCATACTCTTAAAAATGTGAAGGTCAGGAAGGTATAAGGAATTCTGAAGAACTGGCCCAGATTAAAGGGGATTTAGGAGACAAAACAACTAAATGCAATGTGGTATCCTAGATTGGATCCTAGTTCAGAGAAAGGGCATTAGTGGGAAAGATGATGAAATTTGAATAAAATCTGTAGATTTGTTGATTATATCAATAATAATTTATTGTTTTTGATAATCTCTATGGTTTTACCTACAGCATTAATATTTGGGGAAGTTGAGTGAAGGGTATATGGGAACTCGGACTATTTTTGAAACATTTTTGAATGTCTAAAATTATGTTAAAATGAAAAGTTAAGAAAAGAAAAGCAAAATAAGAAGCTTCCAGGTAATTAATGAGTTTCCGGAGTTGAGAACCACTTTCCTAAGTCATCTTGCCTAATACTGGGAGAGTAGTCTTGCTGAAAATGCTTTTTGTCATGTTTGTGACTTTTTCAAAACTTTTTAGTGACTCCTATCATCTGTTAAGACGAAGTTCAAATTTTTAAGCTGCCATTCAAAAGTCCCCAAAGCATGACCCTGTCTGCTCCCTTGGTCTATGTAGTAAGATCGGAACCCACATTTTACATTCCCATGTCTGCATTTATTCAAATTCTTTTCCTTCTTCCTATAATACCCTTCCATTCCTGCTCAGCCTCCTGAATTATTTTTCATCCTAAGGCCTATTTCACATCCTGTCCCTTCATTGAAGTCTTTTATGAGTATTTCTGTTAGAAGCAGTCATCTTTCCTCTCCTTGAATTCTGGTAGGTAGGATGGTGTGGAGTGAAAACATGAGCTTTAGATTCAGAAATACGTGAGTCTGAATCCTGGTTCCACTTCTACCAGTTCTTGGATAAGGGATAAGTTAACTGATCTTCTTGGAGTTTTGGTTTCTCATTGCCAAATAGGGATAATACTAGTACCTACTTTAGAGGGTCATTGTGAGCCTTAGATGAGGTATAAACATAAAGGTCCCAGCACACGAGAGGCGCCTTCCTCCTCTTGTTCGTAGCTCAGTTGTCCTGACAGAGGAGGTGTGTGGTGAAAGGCTCTTGTCAAAATTTCCTCCAGAGCCTGTAAAAGATATTTGTGTCTGATCAGCACTAAGATGACAGACACACTTGAACTGAATTGAGTGCGTGAGTCTTCAAGCAATTCAACTGAGATTTTTTCCCCTGGAAGCCAACTCAGAAATAAGTGACCTAGGATAGAGGAATGTAACCCAATGGGGTGGGGGCAGGTAGAGAATAGGTTAGAAACATTGGGAGAAAGCTCTGATGCCTCCCACACCCACCTTTGCTCTCAGCAGGACAGCACTGAGGAAGTAGACTCCTTAGTTAGACTCCCTGAACCATGAGTCCTGCATAGCAACCCTTCACTAAGCCATTCCTTGCCAAGTGATGTGTACACAGGTGTCAGGTCCCCTGTGAGTTGAATACTTTCACCTTTTCTGCTCCCTCTACCCACACAGCTCAGTGTTGGGTGCTGTGGTTCGGCCCCAGGTCCCAGGGCCCTACTACGGGTCTAAGAAGTCAGGGCCAGGAAGTGGGGCTGAGGAGGAATTCAGAGGCCAGCAGGCACTGAAAAGGGGCAGGTGGGGCTGCCATTGTTCAAAGGCCACAGACTGGGTGTGTTTTATGACTGTTTCTGCATTTGGAGTCTCCTCTCCTTTGTGATCATTCCAGGGACTCTCCGTCCTCTTTTTCCTTCTCATTACACATTGTTTTCTTAGTGCACCCCTTATATGGCCAGAGAATGGCTGTGCAAATGTTGCAGGAAGGGGGACCCCTTCTACAGCCTGAGAGTGGGCTCTTGTCTAACACTCAGAAATGAATGGTCTGAGGAGACACACGTGCTGATAAAGCAAGAGACTTTACTGGGAAGGGGCACCTGGGCGGAGAGCAGCAAGGGTAAGGGAACCCAGGAGGACTGCTCTGCCACGTGGCTTGCAGTCTCGGGTTTGATGGTAATGGGATTAGTTTCCAGGTTGTCTGTGGCCAGTCATCTTGCTTGGCCCATAGTCTGACTCAGGGTCCTTCCTGGTGGCTCACGCATCTCTCAGCCAAGGTGGTTTCCAGCGAGAAGGACTCTGGGAGGTTGGTCATCTCCTCCCTCTTTTGGCCCCTCCCGAATTCTCACGTGAGTTTTCAGAGGCAGCACCATGTTTCTTATCAGGACCTCCTGTTGTGAGACAACTCAGGCAAGCAGGCCTGGGGGGGGGGTCTCAGTCAATGGTTTCTGTCAACAGTTTCCTAACACAAATAGCTGACAATTCAATAAAAATGACTTTTCTGGGGACTAGGAACCTGAGCCTGTTTCTTTCCCAAGGAGATTGAAATTCCTAAAAGCTAGCTCTTATGAAGGGATGTGTAATTGTGAGTGTAATGTTAGGGAACAGATGTATAAGTCAAGGGCAAGACAGAAAACAAAATGCTGCGTTTGTTGCATCCTGAAAACAGAGGGGGCAAAATCATTCTGAAAGGTGGGTTTCATTCAGGAGACCTCAGAAATCTTAGAGTGTCCTTTGCCCAGATTAAATAATTGGTATTTAATTGAGTGAGAGATGAAGTTAAATTATGGAGTTGTATGATGCTGGGTAAATATTAACTTCTCTGTCTCAGTTTTTTTAATCTGTAAAAGCAGAGATTTTTAGTGAAGACTGTACCTACAAATAAAGTCCTTAGGTGCCAGTACCTGGCACGTGGTGAGTGTGAGTGAGTGTGAGCTATAATAATTATGGCAACAGGCAAAGATGCCACCCTGGTTATCTGGGGGGGAGGCATCTTCTAGCCAGGGTCCTGGCAGGCCAGCTGGAAAAGAAATGACAGAGGGAGGTTTACCTTCCAGGAATGGAAGGATTAGGTAGCGTAACTCATAAACAACGTTCTGGAAAATGTCTTAGAGCAATGTCAGGAATACCCAGAGGGTGTATGGCTTGGGTCACAGTTATTGTCCCTGGGGGTCTGGGAATGTGTCCTAGAGTTAAATGGTTTCACTGAAAGCCAAGCCTAGAAACAGGTTTCAGGGGATATCTTGCAAAATGAACTCATTTGCTTAAGGAATTCCCCGTTGTGGCCAGGCATTACTTTTGTCTGTGTACTATCCTTATTCATAAGGTGTAAGGGAAAGACTGAAAAAGGATAAAATAAAGAAATGTATGTATAAATTAACAGAGCAGAATTAGGACTGGCAGGTGTAAGTTACGAGGACGTATATAAAAGCTTCATGTGAACGTAAAAGGACTTTTTAAAAAGCAGATCTCTCCGTATAAATATAGTGAGCTATCTTGAGTGATATCAGATTCCATCCAAAGAAGCACTGAAGCAGAATCACAGGAAACAGGTGTATGACCATTTTAGCTTAGACTGCGTCACTGAAGTGAAAGGAGACGAAGGAGAAAATGGACGAGGGTGAGAGAAAATGGGCTGGAAAAAGGCACAGGTTGAAAGGAATGTTTACTGAGGGCTCATCACGTACCAGGCTCAGTGTTTAATGCCTTAGATATCTCACCTACTCTTTTACTGTCATTTCCTAATGCAGTAAGAGGTACCCTTGTGTTACAGGTGAGGAAGAAGGGGCTAAGGGAGGTGAAGTGACTGGTCCAGGGTCATCCAGCCAGTTAATGACAGAGCTAGTGTGTTTCACCTCGAAGCTTGTGCTCCTGCCTCTGCATCAGAAGAAAAGTTATTTCTTTCATCAGCGTCTTATAGTTTTTGGAGTACAAGTCTTTTATCTCTTTAGGTATGTTTATTCCTAGGTATTTTATTCTTTTTGATGCAATGGTAAATGGGATTGTTTCTTGAATTTTTTTCTGATCTTTCATTGTTAGTGTATAGAGATGCAACAGATTTCTGTGTATTAATTTTGTAAACTGCAACTTTACCAAATTCAGTGATGAGCTCTAGTAGTTTTCTGGTAGCATTTTTAGGATTTTCTATGTATAGTATCATGTCATCTGCAAACAGTTACAGTTTAACTTCTTCTTTTCCAATTTAGATTCCTTTTATTTCTTTTTTATCTCTGATTGCCATAGCTAGGAATTCCAAAACGATGTGGAATAGAAGTGGCGAGAGTGGGCATCCTTGTCTTGTTCCTGATCTTAGAGGAAATGTTTTTAGCTTTTCACCATTGAGTATGATGTTAGCTGTAGGCTTGTCATATGTGACTTTTATTATGTTGAGGTATGTTCCCTCTATGCCCACTTTCTGGAGAGTTTTTATCATAAATGGGTGTTCAATTTTGTCAAAAGCTTTTTTTGAGTCTATTGAGATGATCATATGGTTTTTATTCTTCAATTTGTTGATGTTGTGTATCACATTGATTGATTTGTGTATATTGAAAAATCCTTGTATCCCTGGGATAAATCCCACTTGATCATGGTGTATGATCCTTTTCATGTATTGTTGGATTTGGATTACTAGTATTTTGTTGAAGATTTTTGCATTTATGTTTATCAGTGATATTGGCCTGTAATTTTCTTTTTTTGTGGTATCTTGTCTGGTTTTGGTATGGTGGTGGCCTTGTAGAATGAGTTTGGGAGTTTTCCTTCCTCTGCAATTTTTTGGAACAGTTTCAGAAGGATAGGTGTTAGATCTTCTCTAAATGTTTGATAGAATTTACCTGTGAAGCCATCTGGTCCTGGACTTTTGTTTGTTGGGAGTTTTTTAATCACAGTTTCAATTTCAGTACTTGTTATTGGTCTGTTTGTATTTTCTATTTCTTCCTGGTTCAGTCTTGGGAGATTGTACCTTTCTAGGAATTTGTCCATTTTATCCAGATTGTCCATTTTATTGGCATACAGTTGCTTGTAGTAGTCTCTTATGATCCTTTGCATTTCTATGGTGTCAGTTGTAACTTCTCCTTTTTCAAATTGAAGATGGTACAAACAGATGGAAACATATACCATGTTCTTGGATTGGAAGAATCAATATTGTCAAAATGACTATACTACCCAAGGCAATCTACAGATTCAATGCAACCCTTATCAAATCACCAATGGCATTTTTCACAAAACTAGAACAAAAAATCTTAAAATTTGTATGGAGACACAAAAGACCCTGAATAGCCAAAGCAAACTTGAGGAGGAAAAATGGAGCTGGAGGAATCAGACTCCCGACTTCAGACTATACTACAAACCTATAGTCATCAAAACAGTATGGTACTGGGACTTCCCTGGCGGTCCAGTGGTTAGGACTTCACCTTCCAATGCACGGAGTGTGGGTTCGATCCCTGGTCCAGGAACTAGGATCTCACCTGACCTTGTGGCCAAAAAACCAAGGCATAGAACAGAAGCAATATTGTAGAAAATTCAATAAAAGACTTTAAAAATGGTCCACATCAAAAAAAAAATCTTAAAAAATAAAAACAGTATGGTACTGCACAAAAATAGAAATATAGATCAATGGAACAGGATAGAAAGCCCAGAAATAAACCACACACCTATGGTGAATTAATTTGTGACAAAGAAGGCAACATTATATAATGGAGGAAAGACAGTCTCTTCAATAAATGGTGCTGGGAAAACTGGACAGCTACATGTAAAAAAATGAAATTAGGACATTCTTTAACACCATACACAAAAATAAACTCAAAATGAATTAACGACCTAAATTTGAGACTGGTCACTATAAAACTCCTAGAGGAGAACATAGGCAGAACACTCTCTGACATAAATTGCAGCAATATCTTTTTTGATCTGTCTTCCAGAATAATGGAAATGAAAACAAAATAAACAAATGGGACCTAGTTAAACTCAAAAGCTTTTTGCACAGCAAAGGAAACAAACAAAATGAAAAGACAACCCACAGAATGGGAGAAAATATTTGCAAATGATGTGACTGACAAGGGATTAATCTCCAAAATTTACAAACAGCTCATGCAGCTTAATATCATCAAAACAAAGAACCCAATCAAAAAATGGGCAGAAGACCTAAACAGACATTTCTCCAAAGAAGATATACAGATGGCCAAGAGGCACATGAAAAGATGTTCAACATCGCTAATTATTAGAGAAATGCAAATCAAAACTACAATGAGATATCACCTCGCACCAGTCAGAATGGCTATCACCAAAAAATCCACAAACAATGCTGGAGAGGGTGTGGAGAGAAGGGAACCCTCCTATACTGTTGGTGGGAATGTAAATTGGTGCAGCCACTGTGGAGAACAGTATAGAGGTTCCTTAAGAAACTAAAAATAGAGCTACCATATGATCCTGCAATCCCACTCCTGGGCATATACCCAGAGAAAAACATGGTCCAAAAGGATACGTGCACCCCAATGTTCATTGCAGCGTTGTTTACAATAGCCAAGATATGGAAGCAACCTATATGTCCATCGACAGAAGAAGGGATAAAGAAGATGTGGTACATTTATACAATGAATATTACTCAGCCATTAAAAAGAATGAAATAATGCCATTTGCAGCAGCATGGATGGACCTAGAGATTGTCATATTGAGTGAAGTAAGTCAGACAGAGAAAGAAATATCATATGATATCACTTATCTGAGGAATCTAAAAAAATGATACAAATGAACTTATTTACAATACAGACACAGACTCACGGGCTTAGAGAATGATCTTATGGTTACCAGGGGGGAAGGGTGGGGGGGTGTATAGTTAGGAAGTTTGGATTGTCATATATACACTGCTGTATTTAAAATGGATAACCAGGGATTTCCCTGGTGGTGCAGTGATTAAGACTCCGAGCTCCCAATGCAGGGGGACCGGGTTTGATCCCTGGTCAGGGAACTAGATCTCACATGCCTCAACTAAGAGTTCGCATGCTACAACTAAGGAGCCTGCGAGCCGCAACTAAGGAACCCGGCTGCCACAACTAAGGAACCCATTGCTGCAACTAAGGAGCCAGCGAGCCGCAACTAAGGAGCACATGTGCCACAAGTAAGGAGCCAGAGAGCCACAACTAAGGAGCCTGCGAGCCACAACTAAGGAGCCTGCCTGCAGCAGCTAAGACACAGTGCAACCAAATAAATAAATTAAAAGAAGAAAAAATAATAAAATGGATAACCAACAAGTACCAACTGTATAGCACAGGGAACTCTGCTCAGTATTATGTAACAACCTAATTGGGAAAAGAATTTGAAAAAGAATAAGTATGTGTATATGTATAACTGAAAAAAAATTTTTTTAATTAAATTTAAGAAAAACGAAGAAAGTGAAAGAGGAGGAAGGCAAAGCAAGTTTTGGGTGTGGGTAAAGTTTAGGCAGATAATGGTCCTCCCCAAATGTCCACATCCTAATCCCTGGAACCTGTGAATGTTACTTTATTTGGGAGAAGGGACTTTGCATATGTGATGAAGTTCAGGATCTTGAGATGGGGAGAGTATCCTGGATTATCCAGGTGGACCTGATATCATCACAGGAATCCTCATAAGTGACAGAGGGAGGCAGGAGAGTCAGGGTCAGAATGATGCAGCGTGAGAAAGACTCCACCAGCCATCACTGGCTTTGCAGATGAAGGGGGCTGAGCAGCAAGGAATGTGGGTGGCTTCTAGAAACTGAATCAGGTAAGGGAGTGGATTCACTCCTTGGCTCTCCAGAAGGAATGCCATCCTGCCAACACCTTGATTTTAGTCCAGTGACACTCATTTTGGACTTCTAACCTCCAGAACTGTAGGAACAGGGGAAAGAGTATATCGTCATTGCATTCCAGGAGGTTACAGTTTGCCACCCAGAGAAGGAGACTGGAAGAAATATGCCAAATTGTTAAACAACGATTAAGTCTAGATTATGGGTAGAAAATGGAATATGGGTGACGCTTTATCTTTTCATACTGTATCTTAATTTTCAAAAGTAAAAAATTAAATATCATTACTTTGTGATGTTATAAATAGGGGTACATTCAACGAGCTGTGGGAGCACGGAGGGGGAACCACTACTCATCTGCCTGTGGAGCCCCTTCCCGCTCTCTGAGAGAGCATGCCATTTGAGTTTGCTGAGGCCAAAGGCAGGAGAAGGAAGGATGTTACACGTAGAGGAACAGCTTGTGCCAGGGCAGGAAGGGAGGAATGATAGACTTTGCCTGGGGCTGAGCACGAGACTTTGTTCTTCAGTCTAAATGTTCAGTCACTTCAAAGGATCAGACCCAAAGGAATGAATCTCTAGGCATCAAGGAATATGGTCAGAGATGGCTTAGGGCGCGAAACAAGACATTCTGGCAATTTGAAATCATATCAAGTAGCTTCAGACTTGGTGGCTGCGGAGGATGTGCTCATGAAATAGTTGTTGTTTAAGGCTCAGGCTTTTCTGCATTTCCCTCCTCCTGTTTCTTGCACTACTGAGGTGGGCAGGTGGGCAGTTTCCAAATGAGTCCCCTGTATTTTGCAGGAGGGTGCGTTTCCTTTGTTGAGGGACAGAGTTAGTTTTTTGTTTTTCTTTTACTTGTAATTAGGGAGATGATGGAGTAGCTTTCTTCTGTGTTAACGGTGTCATAATGGAGCCGTCAAATCTCATCCTGAGCCCTCTGCCTTCCAGGGAACCACTCCTTTTCCTGGCCCTCCTAGACCCTAGGGGACTCAGAGGCCTGTGTGAGAAAAGAAAAGCAAAACACTAAAAAACAAAAACCAGGGGTAGGAACTGTTGTAATGCCCTTATTTTCTTAAAGTAAGTGTTTCTTTCTCGTTTCCCGCTTCTCCAGTCTGATATTTTCGGGCCAAGTCCTGATCTCTGGGCATAGAACTGGTTTCCTTGATCCTGCTGTGGTTTGGTTCTGCCCATGAAAACAATAGGCCTATTTTTTCCCTATAGTCAAAGGCCCTTGTGTTTGTCTCCAGGAGTTCCACCCTGAACTGGTGTCACAGTTTGAACTTTCCTGTTCTGTTTCTTCCAGGTCATCTTAGAATCTGCAGGCTTGTATGGTGTGGTAGGGGGGCCTGATTTTGCATCCAGGGAATGGGGAGGGTTGTGGGGATCCCAGACAGTTGTGCTTGGGAAAGATTTCTAGGCCTGTTGGCAGAAGAAGCAGAACTGTGGGCCAGGGAACCTGCGCCCTGGGGCTGGTGACTAAGCTCTGACCTTGAATTGGTAGATTTACTCTTCTAGGCCTTACCTTTGCCTGCTGCAAAATGAGGAGATTTGACTAGATGAACTCAAGTCCTACAGCTTGAACGCCCTCCCATGCATTTTCTTTCCTCTTCCTCATTGAAATCTGTGTCATCCCTTTGGGGGCCCAAGGATCTACCATCAGATAAAATAAATTTGACTAATGCCTGTATGAGAGGGGACCCACTCACAGGTATCATGTAACCGGTTGCTGGTTTTTTAGGATAGAGTGAAAGGGGTGGGTGTTTTTGACCTGGTCTTATTTGGGGCCCTTTTTGGTGGCAGGAGGGGTAGGGTTGTAAGAAACAGTGAAAGTCTGGATGAGGAACAGCCAAGGAATTTGTACTCTCGTGAGTGAGGAGCTACCAGAGGTTTTGTTGTTGTTGCTTTTTTAAAAATTTAATTAATTTATTTTTGGCTGCATTGGGTCTTCGTTGCTGCGTGCAGTCTGTCTCCAGTTGCGGTGAGCAGGGACTACTCTTTGCTGCGGTGCACTGGCCTCTCATTGCAGTGGCCTCTCCTGTTGCGGAGCAGGGACTCTAGGTGTGAGGGCTTCAGTAGTTGTGGCACACGGGCTCAGTAGTTGTGGCTCGCGGGCTCCGGAGTGCAGGCTCAGTAGTTGTGGTGCACGGGCTTAGTAGCTCTGTGGCATGTGGGATCTTCCCGGACCAGGGATCGAACCCGTGTCCCCTGCATTGGCAAGCGGATTCTTAACCACTGCGCCACCAGGGAAGCCAGCTACCAGCGTTTTTTGTTTGTTTGTTTGTTTTGCGGTACACAGTCCTCTCACTGTTGTGGCCTCTCCCGTTGTGGAGCACAGGCTCCGGACGCGCAGGCTCAGCGGCCATGGCTCACGGGCCCAGCCGCTCCGCGGCATGTGGGAACTTCCCGGACCGGGGGCACGAACCCGTGTCCCCTGCATCGGCAGGTGGACTCTCAACCACTGCACCACCAGGGAAGCCCCCTCAGTTAACATTTTTATTACCAATTCTTTGAATTCTTTATCTGATAAATTGTTTCTTTCTGATTTATTTAGTTTTTCAGGGGTTTTCTCTTATTCTTTCAATTGAGAGTCGTTCCTCTGCTTTTTCATTTTGCTTAACTTTCTCTACCTCTATGAGTTTAGGTGAAATAGGTACCTACTGTGGTCTTGAAATGGTGTTCTTGTGTGGGAGCATCCCTCTATAGACTGCATGTACCCAGTGCCTTTGGTGGGAAAACTGGATTTGACATGGACATAAGTCATGTCTTACCTCTGAGTGTGCTGGTATCTATAACCTTGGTAGGGTGTGGGGCTGGAGATGGAGGGGCTAGAACTGGAGCCGGGTGTCTGGTGGGACTTCCCCTCTGCTCAGTGGCCATCACTGCCCTATTGGAGGTGGGGTCTGATACCAAGTTGCTGGAGAAGAAGCTGTGAGGGTTGGCCTGAACTGGCTCTGTTCCCTTTAAGTGTATGTTTTTCACTCTCCCATACTCAGACCCCTGCCTCAGAGCAGGGGAGGGCCAAAGTAAGTGGGGCTCTTGCGGGCTCTTGGCTTGCATTGGCCACAGACAGATGTCCAATGCACTGCCTGTGCAGGCGCCTGTGGTTCTGCGCTGACATAGCTTTGGTTGCAAGTCCCCTTTGTCCCTCACAGCTGGTCACTGTCCCCAGCCTCTGCTACCCCTGCTGTGTTGTAGAACCATGCTGCAAGGCAGGTGGGGCCTATGTGGGATCTCAGCATGTATCAGGGTGAGCTGTGGTGGAGTAGCTGCCCTCAGAGATCTGGGCTGCTTCTGAGGAACTATTTGAGTAAGCGTCAACAATGGCCACCACCACCCCACACAGACTCTGCCCTGGGACTAGGTTGCCTCTGTGTCCCATGGTTGATTCTTTACCAATTCTTTATCATTGAAGAGTTGATGTAAACAAATTTCTCTGTCTAATGTAAACTAACCATAAAATGCACCAAGTCTAACACTCCAGTGTAGGGTAATAAGGCCCTTCTTGGGTTTAAATGGAATTGGGAGACTTTAATGTCTCTTTCTGCCCATTTCCACTCCTACTTCACTTCATCCTGGACCACACAGAGCTGGGTGACAGTGTTACCCAGAAAAGCTTCAGCTGGGGAAGGGGGCCTATTAGCTGATTTTAGTCATAATTAACACAGTGCTTCCATCTCTGGAATTTATCGTTCCCTTTGTATTACTCTTTCCTTTGGGTCTTCTTTTTTCTTATCTACAAATCTCTGCCACCATTTACACTCCTTTTTCCCCCTAATCTTCCCTTTCTCCTTAAACTCCTAGTTGTATCAAATTGTTCTTCAGTCCTATGTTAAGACAAAGTTGTGAGACTCAAGTGAGTTATAGGATTCCTTTTACAAGTATATCATATCCAAATAAGTATGGGCACCTTAAAAGTAGTTGTCCTAGTTGGCTACCTTTTTATTCCAAAAGTTCTGTCATTACTCAAAATATTTTAGTCACTTATGCAGAGCTGCTCTCAAAACTAGTCTGAGCCCTACAAGAAGACCAGTTTCATTTCCTTATAATCACACTGAGTATTTTAAGAGTCCTGCCACTCTGCTTTTTTCATTTGTCTTCCTGTTTCCAGTTCCCCTTTTCCTTGACTTCTCTAGTCCTCAAGCAAGAAGAGTTCTGGGTTCAGTGGGGTTCAAAGCACAGGGCAAGACTCATCGTCATAGAGAGCCCAGGCAGGGAAGGGAGGTTGGCACGGTTCACAAGACTTTGACCTTTAAACAAAGCATGCTTAACCAGTTCTTTTTAGTCTGTCCTTTCCAGTGTCCCATATCTGCTCTGTGATCCCTCCCCAAACGTTATAAAAGAAAAGGACCATCAAATCCTAGGGCTGGGACATGGCCTTGAATTGCCCAGCTCTCAGAGGTTAACTTGGGGAGAATATGTAGGGAGAGGCCCTTCAGAGGGCTCCATTTCCTTCTGCGCTCAGATAGTTAATGTTCTACCAGCACTTCCCACTCTTGGGGAGACCAGGATCATGTTCCAGCCCCAGATTGCTGCTCAGGGCAGAGGGCACTTTGTACGGACAGTTGCGATCCAAGAGAGACCTGCCTCTGAGCTTCATACTTCATCTTTAGAGTCTATATGTCTGTTGTCTTCTGAGTTCTCAGACTCTGGATCTTCCTCTCTAAGTCTCTGCTTTGGAGGGTAATTGAGGATGTCTACTAGTGGGGGAGAAAGAAATTATTCTGCACAGCAAAAATTAACATAAAACTGGACTCCCGGCCCATTGTGCCTCTCTCTCCTCCCCAGAAGTTTCTGAGTACCCCCAAACCCTAGTGAGGTGTTAGCTGATTATTACTAATATGTCTCTGGGTTCTCTTCAGTAGTGGGGCTATGTTGGAAGGCCTTATGTTCTGGCTACCATCTTATTTGCTTTTCTCTTTTCCAGAGGTGTCTACTTCTCACAAATAGGTGTGAGGCCAATGGTCTATAAATTCATCCTCCTTTCATCCTTTATGAGTTGCAGAATAAGTGTTGCCGTGCCTGTTTAGATAATATAGCAGTGGGGAGAGAGATAAAGGAAGCGTTGGATCACCTGCCAGGGAGTGGACGAGAGAGCACCATTAGTGAATGAACATCTCTGGAGCAGAGTAAGGGACAAGGTGCAAACAAGGAAGGGAAGTGAAAGGAAGCCAAAGAACTGTAAGAATTCAGGGTCTATTCCATAGAAGAATAAATAGGGGCCTAGACAGAGCCTTTGGGTGGTCCCACCCCTGCTGCCTGAAAGAAGAGTTGACTGATTGGTGCCTGTTATGGCCATAACCTTAGGCTATGTTCTGGGCTGTAGAGATCAATAGACATAGTTCCTAATTTGCAAATATACAGTCTAATCAAAGAAGATAAGTAACAAATAGAAATTAGATGAGATTTTCAAGATGTGTGGTATTGTGGGCTGGGATACCGCATCCATCACTAACAGCTAATGTTTATTCTTCACCCATTTTTTTCTTAACTCTTTGCACATGGATTAACGCATTGACTCCTGACGACAGCCCTGTGAAGTAGGTATTGTTATAATCTGCATTTTATAGGTGAACAATCTGAGGCACAGAGACGTGACAGACAGCTTGCCTGAGGTCTCACAGTAGGGACTCAGGAGCAGGCACTCCAGCACAGCTGGTCTGGCTCTAGAACATGTGCTCTTAAGTAACATGGCCTCTAGTAAGTCATCCGAAGAGTGTGCGGAAGCTCCGTGGCTTCACATCCGCATGCCTTTGTACCCGCTCGCCTGCCCTTCTGCCTGGAAGACTCTTCCTTGTAGACTCTGGTCAAGGGAGCCACTCATTTGACATCTTGTCTGACTCCTTCTGCCTATTCCAGGACAGTCACTGTACCCAGAGCTGGACTAGCAATTTGTGTATATTTTGTTAAACTACTTAGCAGTCTATTTGTTGGAATATCTGACTTTTGTGTTATAAGCTTCTGGAGAGCAAGGATTTTTTGTCTTGAAAATTTCAAATAGTTGCAAAAGTAAAGCTAATAATACAATGAATCTATGTGTACTCATCACGCAGCTTCAGCAATTATCATTTCATGGCCAATCTTTTTAAAAAAATATTTATTTATTTATTTGGCTGCGTAGGGTCTTAGTTGAGGCATGTGGGATCTTCATTGCCACATGCGGGATCTTCGTTGCAGCATGTGGGATCTTTAGTTGCGGCGTGCGAACTCTTAGTTGCAGCATGTGGACTCTAGTTCCCTGACCAGGGATCGAACCCAGGCCCCCTGCACTGGGAGCGCAGAATCTTAGTCACTGGACCACCAGGGAAGTCCCCTTCATGACCAATCTTGTTGCATCTATACTCCCTTCTCCAAATCTGGATTGTTTTGAAGCAAATCCCAGATATCAAATCATATCGTCTGTAAATATTTCAATTGTGTTACTAAAATATAAGGGCTTTTTGAAAAACATCATCACAGTACCATTGTCACACTAAAAAGTAGTACTTCCTCAGTACCATAAAATTCTCATTATTTGAATTTCTGCAATTACCTCAGAATTTTCCCCTTTCCTTCCCTTCCCATTTTTTGTTACTCCTTCATTTCTTTTTTGTCTCCCCCGTTTTTTACAGTAGAATTTTTTGAAAAACAATCCAAATAAGGGCTTTATTTATTTATTTTTCAAAATTTTTTTGTTTTGTTTTGTTTTTTGTGGTACGCGGGCCTCTCACTGTTGTGGCCTCTCCCGTTGCGGAGCACAGGCTCCGGACGCGCAGGCTCAGCGGCCATGGCTCACGGGCCCAGCTGCTCCGCGGCATGTGGGATCCTCCCGGACCGGGGCACGAACCCGTGTCCCCTGCATCGGCAGGCGGACTCTCAACCACTGCGCCACCAGGGAAGCCCCAAAGGCTTTATTTTATAATCATCATGTGTTCTCAGCAAGTGGCTTAGTGCTTGACATATAGTACATCGTCAATAAGTGATGTTGAATAAATGAATCATCGGAAGTTTATAAAATGTCCTGGTTGAACTAGTGCAGCCTTACTGTAACTTTTGGTTGGTTTATTGGGATGGCTTTTGGTTTCTGATAACTTTAGTTAGGGGTTAACTTCGGTGCTAGCTACTATCAGTGCCTGTGAACATTACTAAAGGTTTGAGGGCAATGAATGCACCTGTGACTTAGATTTACAGGCTAGCAGGAAATGGGCCATTGCTTTCTTGTCTCTGTTTTTTGTCTTTAGTCTCTTATAATATCAAATTGAGTTTGGACCGACCCCATTTGGCTTTTTTGCCATTTCTTCAGAACAGGGACCCTGAAGGAGCTCCCTGAGAGCATGAACAACTTTCATATGGTGCTGTGGTAGGCAGCATTCTAGGATGGTACCCCAAGATTTACTCCTAATCCCTGGACTGTGAATATACGATGAGTAATCATGCACGTGATTGTGTTACCTTATGTGGCAAAAGGGATTTTGCAGATGTAAATGGGGTCACTAATCAGTTGACTTTAAGTTTAACAAAAAGTGTAATCACAGGAACCCCTTAAAAGTGGGCAGTTTTATCCAGCTGGTCTCAGAAGGGGAAATCAGAGAGATTAGGGATTGGATTTAAGGGATGTTCTCCATCACTGAGATAGAGGGGGCCTCATGCCTAGGACCTGAGAAGGTCCTGTAGTAGCTGAGAGTGTTTGTATCAGGACAGTGAGGACCTCAGTCTTAAAACTTCAAGGAACTGAATTCTGCGAGCTAAAAAAATGGGTGTTGTTTTAAGCCACTAAATTTGTGGTAATTTGTTTTGCAAAAGTAGAAAATGAATACAGGTGCTTTGTACCTGACAGGTTGAATTAGCTGCTCCTTTGTTTATTTTATTTTTAAAAATTCAGATAAAATTAAAATCCATTAAAAAGCACACAGATCTTAAGTGTACAGTTTGATTTTTGGTAACTGTACACACCCATGTGATCACCGCCTGAATTGAGATGTAGAATCTTTCCATCAGCCCAAAAAGCTCTTGTGTGCACCTTTATAGTTAATTCTACCCCACTACGGTGAATTCTAACACCATTAATTACTATTGCTTATTTTTGAACTTCATTAAGATCATCATAGAGCATGTGCTCCTTTGTGTCTGGCTTCTTTTGCATAGCAGAATGTTTTAGAAATGCATCCATCTTATATTAGTAGTCGTTTGTGCCCCCCTCCCCTTTTTTAAAATTCCCATTTAATATTCCGTTGTATGGATATACCAGTCTGCTTATCCATGCACATGTTGATGGATATTTGAGTTGTTTCCACTTTTTGGCTATTATGAATAATGCTGCTATGAATGTTCGTGTATAACTCTTTGTGTGGTTATCTATTTTCATTTCTCTTGGGTAAATACCTGGGTGTTGCATTGCTGGACTGTATAAGTACATTTAAATGTATAAGACAATGCCAAACCCTTTTCCAGAGTAGTTGTGCCATTTTATGTTTCTACCAGCAGTCTGTAAGAATACCTGTTGTTTCCCATCCTCAACAACACTTGGTAACATCAGTCTTTCATTTACTTTTTTATTTTTATTTTTAATACATCTTTATTGGAGTATAATTGCTTCACAATACCATGTTAGTTTCTGTTGCACAACAAGGCGAATCAGCCATATGCATACATATGTCCCCATATCCCCTCCCTCTTGAGCCTCCCTCCCATCCTCCCTATCCCACCCCTCTAGGTCATCGCAAAGCACCGAGCCGATCTCCCTCTGCTATGCTGCTGCTTCCCACCAGCCAACTATTTTACATTCGGTAGTGTATATACGTCGATGCTACTCTCACTTCGCCCCAGCTTCGCCCTCCCACCCCATGGCATCAAGTCCATTCTCTATGTCTACCTCTTTATTCCTGCCCCGCAACTAGGTTCATCAGTTGATTGATGAACCTAGTTGCGGGGCATTTTTTAATTTTTTGGATTCTGTATATATGCGTTAGCATATGGTATTTGTTTTTCTTGTTTCTTCTTTTGGGATTCCATATATATGCGTTAGCATACGGTATTTGTTTTTCTCTTTCTGACTTACTTCACTCTGTATGACAGACTCTAGGTCCATCCACCTCACTACAAATAACTCAATTTAGTTTCTTTTTATGGCTGAGTAATATTCCATTGTATATATGTGCCACATCTTCTTTATCCATTCATCTGTCGATGGACATTTAGGTTGCTTCCATGTCCTGGCTATTGTAAATAGTGCTGCAGTGAAGATTGTGGTGCATGTCTCTTTTTGAATTATGGTTTTCTCAGGGTGTATGTCCAGTAGTGGGATTGCTGGGTCATATGGTAGTTCTATTTTTAGTTTTTTAAGGAACCTCCATGCTGTTTTCCATAGTGGTTGTAATCAATTTGCATTCCCACCAACGTGTAGGAAGGTTCCCTTTTCACCACACCCTGTCCAGCATTTATTAGTTTCTAACTTTTTTGATAATGGCCATTCTGACTGGTGTGAGGTGATACCTCATTGTAGTTTTGCTTTTCATTTCTCTAATAATTAGTGATGTTGAGCATCTTTTCATGTGCTTCTTGGCCATCTATATGTCTTCCTTGGTGAAATGTCTATTTAGGTCTTCTGCTCATTTTTTGACTGGATTTTTTTTTTTTAATATTGAGCTCCATGAGCTGTTTGTATATTTTGAAGATTAATCCTTTGTCTGTTGTTTCATTTGCAAAGATTTTCTCCCATTCTGAAGGTTGTCTTTTTGTCTTATTTATAGTTTCCTTTGCTCTGCAAAAGCTTTTGAGTTTAATTAAGTCCCATTTGTTTATTTTTGTTTTTATTTCTGTTACTTTAGGAGATGGATCAAAAAAGATCTTGCTGTGTTTTATGTCAAAGAGTGTTTTTCTTATGTTTTCCTCTAAAAGTTTTATAATGTCTGGTCTTACATTTAAGGCTTTAATCCATCTGGAGTTTATTTCTGTGTATGGTGTTAGGTAGTGTTCTAATTTCATTTTTTGACATGTAGCTGTCCAGTTTTCCCAGCACCACTTATTGAAGAGGCTGTCTTTTCTCTTGTATGTTCTTGTATGTTCTTGCCTCCTTTGTCGTAAATTAGGTGCCCATATGTGTGTGGGTTTATCTCTGGGCATTCTATCCTGTACCATTGATCTGTATTTCTGGTTTTGTACCAGTACCATACTGTCTTGATTACTGTGCCTTTGTGGTATAGTTTGAAGTCAGGGAGCCTGATTCCTCCAACTCCATTTTTCTTTCTCAAGATTGCTTTGGCTATTCAGGGTCTTTTGTGTTTCCATACGAATTGTAAGATTTTTTGTTCTAATTCTGTGAAGAATGCCATTGGTAGTTTGATAGGAATTGCACTGATTCTGTAGATTGCATTGGGCAGTATAGTCATTTTCACAATATCGATTCTTCCAATCTAAGAACATGGTATATTTCTCCATCTGTTTATGTCATCTTTGATTTCTTTCATCAGTGTTTTATAGTTTTCTGAGTACAAGTCTTTTGCTTCCTTAGGCAGGTTTATTCCTAGGTATTTTATTCTTTTTGTTGCAATGGTAAATGGGAGTGTTTCCTTAATTTCTCTTTCTGACTTTTCATTGTTGGTGTATAGGAATGCCAGAGATTTCTGTGCATTAATTTTGTATCCTGCAACCTTACCAAATTCACTGATTAGTTCTAGTAGTTTTCTGGTGGCATCTTTAGGATTTTCTATGTATAGTGTCCTGTCATCAGCAAACAGTGACAGTTTTACTTCTTCTTTTCCAATTTGTATTCCTTTTATTTCTTTTTCTCCTCTGATTGCCATGGCTAGGACTTCCAAAACTATGTTGAATAAGAGTGGTGAGAGTGGACATCCTTGTCTTGTTCCTGTTCCTAGTAGATCAGTTTTTCACCACTGAGTATGATGCTTACTGTGGGTTTGTCATATATGGCCTTTATTATGTTGAGGTAGGTTCCCTCTGTGCCCACTTTCTGGAGAGTTTTTATCATAAATCAGTGTTGAATTTTGTCAAAAGCTTTTCTGCATGTATTGAGAGGATCATATGGTTTTTATTCCTTAATTTGTTAATGTGGTGTATCACATTGATTGATTTGCATATATTGAAGAATCCTTGCATCCCTGGGTTAAATCTCACTTGATCATGGTGTATGATCCTTTAATGTGCTGTTGGATTCTGTTTGCTAGTATTTGTTCAGGATTTTTGCATCTATGTTCATCAGTGATATTGGTCTATAAGTTTCTTTTATTGTGATATCGTTTTCTGGTTTTGGTATCAGGATGATGGTGGCTTCGTAGAATGAATTTGGGAGTATTTCTCCCTCTGCAATTTTTTGGAAGAGTTTGAGAAGGATCAGTGTTAGCTCTTCTCTAAATGTTTGATAGAATTCACCTGTGAAGCCATCTGGTCCTGAACTTTTGTTTTTTGGAAGGTTTTAAATTACGGCTTCAATTTCATTACTTGTGATAGGTCTGTTTATATTTTCTAATTCTTCCTGGTTCAGGCTTGGAAAATTGTACGTTTCCAAGAATTTTTCCATTTCTTCATGGTTGTCCATTTTATTGGCATATAGTTGTTTGTAGTGGTCTCTTATAATCCTTTATATTTCTGCAGTGTCATTTGTGATTTCTCCTTTTTCATTTCTAATTTTATTGATTTGCATCCTCTCCCATTGATGAGTCTGGCTAAGGGTTTATCAATTTTGTTTATCTTCTCAAAGAACCAGCTTTTAGTTTTATTGATCTTTGCTATAGTTTTCTTCATTTCTATTTCATTTATTTCTATTTCATTTATGTTGTTCTTTCTCTAATTGTTTTAAGTGTAGGGTTAGACATTTTATTTGAGATTTTCTTGTTTCTTGACGTGAGATTGAGTTGCTATAAACTTCCCTCATAGAACTGCTTTTGCTGCGTCCCATAGGTTTTGGGTTGTCGTGTTTTTGTTGTCATTTGTTTCTATGTATTTTTTAATTTCTTCTTTGATTTCTTCGGTGATCTCTTGGTTATTTAGTAGCACACTGTTTAGCCTCCACGTATTTGTGTTTTTTACAGTTTTTTTCCTGTAATTGATTTCCAATCTCATAGGGTTGTGGTCGGAAAAGATGCTTGACACGATTTCAATTTTCTTAAATTTTCCGAGCCTTGAGTTGTGACCCAAGATATGATCTATCCTGGAGAATGTTCCATGTGCACTTGAGAAGAAAGTGTATTCTGCCACTTTTGGGTGGAATGCCCTATAAATATCAATTAAGTCCATCTGTTCTAATGTGTCATTTAAGGCTTGTGTTTCCTTATTTATTTTCTGTTTGGATGATCTGTCCATTGGTGTAAGTGGGGTGTTAAAGTGCCCTACTATTATTGTGTTACTGTCTATTTCTCCTTTCATGGTTGTTAGCATTTGCCTTATGTATTGAGGTGCTTCTATGTTGGGTGCATAAACATTTATAATTGTTATATCTTCTTCTTGGATTGATCCTTTGATCATTATGTAGAGTCCCTCCTTGTCTCTTGTAACATTCTTTATTTTAAAGTCTATTTTATCTGATACGAGTATTGCTACTCCAGCTTTCTTTTGATTTCCATTTGCATGGAATATCTTTTTCCATCCCTTCACTTTCAGTCTGTATGTGTCCCTAGGTCTGAAGTGGGTCTCTTGTAGACAGCATATAAATGGTCATGTTTTTGTATACATTCAGCCAGTCTGTGTCTTTTGCTTGGGGCATTTAATCCATTTATAGTCAAGGTTATTATCAGTATGTATGTTCCTATTACCATTTTCTTAATTGTTTTGGGTTTGTTTTTGTGGGTCTTTTTCTTCTCTTGTGTTTCCTGCTTAGAGAAGTTTCTTTAGCATTTGTTGTAAAGCTGGTTTGGTGGTGCTGAATTCTCTTAGCTTTTGTTTGTCTGAAAAGCTTTTGACTTCTCCATCGAATCTGAATGAGATCCTCGCTGGGTAGAGTAACCTTGGTTGTAGGTTTTTCTCTTTCATCACTTTAAGTATATCCTGCCACTCCCTTCTGACCTGCAGAGTTTCCACTGAAAAATCAGCTGATAACCTTATGGGGATTCCTTTGTATGTTATTTTTTGTTTTTCCCTTGCTGCTTTGAATATTTTTTCTTTGAATTTAATTTTTGTTAGTTTGATTAATATGTATCTTGGTGTGTTTCTCCTAGGGTTTATCCTGTATGGGACTCTCTGTGCTTCCTGGACTTGGGTGACTATTACCTTTCCCATGTTAGGGAACTTTTCCACTATAATCTCTTCAAATATTTTCTCAGACCCTTTCTTTTACTCTTCTTTGTCTGGGACCCCTGTAATTCGAATGTTGGTGCGTTTAGTGTTGTCCCACAGGTCTCTGAGATTGTCCTCAATTCTTTTCATTCTTTTTTCTTTATTCTGCTCCTCGGCAGTTATTCCCACCGTTTTGTCTTCCAGCTCACTTATTCGTTCTTCTGCCTCCGTTATTCTGTTATTTATTCCTTCTAGTGTATTTTTCATTTCAGTTACTGTGTTGTTCATCTCTGTTTGTTCTTTGGTTCTTCTAGATCTTTGTTAAACATTTCTTGTATTTTCTCAATCCATGCTTCCATTCTATTTCTGAGATTCTGGATCATCTTTACTATCATTCCTCTGAATTCTTTTTCAGGTAGATTGCCTATTTCCTCTTCATTTATTTGGCCTTGTAGGTTTTTACCTTGCTCCTTCATCTGTGACGTATTTTTTTGCCGTCTCTCTTTTTTTTTTTTTTTTTAATGAGTGGGGTTGTGTTCTTGTCTTACTGGTTGCTTGGCCTGAGGCTTCCAACACTGGAGTTTGTAGGCTGTTGGGGAGAGCAGGACCTTGGTGGTGAGATGAGGACCTCCATGAAACCTCACTCTGATGAATATTCCCTGGGCTCTGAGGTTCTCTGTTAGTCCAGGGCTTCTGACAGGGAGCTCCCACCACAGGAGCTTCAGCCCGACCCCCAGCTTGTGAACCAAGATCCTGCAAGCCACGGGGTGGGGTGGGGTTCGCAAAAAAAAAAAAAGAGAGAGAGAGAACAATAGCAAAGTACAAAGTAAAATTAGACTAGGGAAATAACAGATATGTTAGAAAGAATATAAAAATAAAAATGTAGAAATATAGATGAATCAACAACCAGAAGGTGCAACAGTACCACAATAGTAAAAAAAGAGGAGGAGGGAAAAGAAAAAAAGAAAAAACAAAGGGGGAAAAGGCCTTGGCTGTGGAGGACGGGACCTAAGCAAGGGTGAGGTTTGGGCAGTGGGCGGGGCCTATGCTTAGGACCCATAGGGCTGGAAAAGGCCCTGGGGGCTGTGGGGGGTGGGGCTTAGTCTTAACAGAACAGAAGGGGCCCAGGCGTGCCCCCCACCCCTAGTATCAGAGGGTGGGGGACCTCACCTGGGAGCCCAGCAGGCTTCCTGGGCTTGAGTGGGTGGGGCAATCACCCTCGGCTCCTCTCCTGCTCCTCCCAGAGGGCCCCTCCTGCCTGCCTCTCCTGATGTCCCCCGTCTCCCTCCTATGCCCCCAAGGACCCACGTGGCCTGAAGAGGGGTCTGGAGGGCAGGGGATACGCCTGCGAACTCAGCAGGCTCCCCAGGGCCCAAGTGGGCGGGGCAAACGGCCTCCGCTCCTCTCCCGCTCATCCTGGAGAGTCCCTCCCACCTGCCTCTCCTGATCTCCCCGGCCTCAGGGGTGCCGATCTTGTCTGGCCTTCACTTCTCCTCCCCCCTCGGTCCCCCTACATCCTACCGGTTCACTCTGGGGTTCCTCCCGTCTCCTTGGGGGTCAGAGTTCCCCACCAGGGGCCGGCAGGCGCCCTAGTTGTGGGGGGATGCTAACTCTGCTAACTTCAGTACTGGAAGCAGTATTTCCAGCAGAGGTGTTGAGGGCCTGGGTTATTTAGGTGTATGGGAATGGAGAGAATGACATAACTGAGAGATGTTAAACAAGGAATCAACAGGCTTCGACGATGTATTGAATCTAGAAAACGAAAGAGCAAGGGCTGAGGAAGCAGTGGCGTCACTGAGAGGAATGAGTGACCTGTGGGGGAAAAGCCAGTTCAGATGGGGAGCAATTTCAGAAGGTATTTGGATGTGAGTGTCATGAGTTCTGGGAAGTAGACGGGCTAGAGATATAGATGAAGGAGCCCCCTGCAGAGAGGTCATGGAAGCTGTGGAAAGAGGGTGGTGTGGAGCGAGACAAGCAGGTTTGAGTAGGAAATCTGAGGTCGGGGTGCAATGCACAGGTGGGGCTGGTAGGAGGAGAGTGTCCAGAAGGAAGAAGTTGTGTGTGGTCTCAGATGTGGTAAAAGTGAACAATGTGAGGACGGTGAAAGTACCTTTGAATTGGCCAAGAGATGGGTGCTGATTTTCTGCTGCTTCCTGTGGTCTTGGGAAGGGAGCCAGCACTGCAGAGGGCCAGGAGAAACCAGGGCATGAGGAAGGAGAAAGACAGCACACGTTTCAATTGCTTGGAAGTGAAGGAAATGAGATAACAGGCTAATTAAGGAATGAAGGTTACCCAGGTTAGAAGAGCTCTGACCCTCTGAGGGGCAGAAAGAAAGGAACAGGGTACAAGGAAGAGAGGGTGCTAGAGAGATTTCTATACCCCTGAAGCCGTGGAGACTGTTGGAGTGAAAGCTGTGTCGCTGCATCTGACTCACTGGAGCCACCTGCGTGGGAAGTGCGATTTGTCCCTAGTAAAGAGGCCAGGAGATCTTCTACTCATGAAATCATCTTCTGCCCCAGAGGAAGACAGGCAGTTTCTCCCAGGCAGGTTGGAGCTGTGGCTTGTTGCTCTAGATAGACGCACTTTGTTAGCAGGTGTGCAAATGAATTGAGCGAATTCTCTGATCACTGGATCAGATACCATGTGGACTTAGAAATAGGCTCACGCTGACTCCCTATTAAGCAATTCCTGTTTCTTCTGCCTGTAAAGAAAACATTGTAGAAAATAGTACCAACTGTGAGGCAGCATGTTGATGCCTGATATATAATTTTTATTAAAAATATAGAGCAAATTATACAAATAATTCAGAAGCGGCCTTAGCCAGGCAAAATTAAATTACACAGAATAGCGTGGATGAGGAGAGGTATATACGGTCTGTGTTAGGGTTAAAAAACCCTGAAAGAGGTACCTGAGTACAGGGAACTCCCAACCAACCCTCTTTGAGGGGGCCAGTTCCACACAGCATTAGATCAAGTAATGAATATGGAGTAAAACCTTTCTCTCAACAGCCTCAAGGAGGTTCCATCCATGCAGAAGGAGGCTGGGTGGGAAGTAGACGTGCCTCTCCTTCTCCTGCCCGTCCTTTTTATGCTGACACATTGGGTCTCATAGACCCCATGGGAGAAAACAAATTTCAGAGGCTTTCACGAAGCCCAGAGCTGAGCTATAATCCTCCCCTTGTGTCCTAAGGAGCATCAGCACCAGTGCAGCTTTCTAGGTTGTAAACGAGGCCAGCTGCGTGGGTGGTCGTGTCCCCTTCAGGTGCTCCTGCTTCTCAAGAACCAAACACACCTTAGCAGAGGCCAAGGTTTCCTGAGAAGGTGAGTGGGGTGGATGGAACGTGCACAGGCAGAAACACGGAATAGAATGGTGCTGATGGTTGGTCTGAGGCGCCTAGAAACTGAGCGAGATCCCTTTCTGGCCATGAATGTAGAAAACTGCTTCTTCTTATCTTCTTTTTGGAGCCCCTGACATAAAAGGCTTGAGGAGCTCCTGGCCAGAGGGACTTGAGGGGTTTTGGTGGCTTCTTTCACCTAAGGCAGTCAGATTGGCTTACACAGCAAATTAAGTAAACATAACCCCTTTCACATAAACAAACAATTACAAAAATTTAAATGGCGAATGTCTCAGAAGGAAGGAAAAAACCCAATACCCCAAATTGTACATTCTTTAACCATTATTTAAATAATCCCTGCAGGGTAGCTTTCTGATTCCTTTCCCAAATCCCAGCAGATTGTCTCTGTTAAGAGCTGATTGTCCTCTAAAGCGATAATCCCTCCATCTCTGAGCATTGCCTTTAATGAAGCCCATAAAGTTATTAAAACAGTATGTGCATTTTTTGCAATTTCCATTTGGATTCACTTATGGACTTTGAGAAGTTGTTTTCTAGTTGCTTCTAGTAGGTTCTCTGAAGACAGGCTTTCAAAGGTTTAGGTGGTATTCTAGCTAAGTAGTAAGTTGTTTAGCCCTGGTCCTGCAGGTAGACAACCCTGAAAGTGGACAAAGGTATAGAATTTCCCAGTTCAGAATTGGTTATGTATGTGTTTTCCTGTGAATGGTGGGTTCACACCGGGCTTCAGAGAGCAGAAGTTTTTCCTTTTCCTCTCCTTTTCTGGCACATGCATTTCAGTGGATCAAGGACATAATTTTCCAGGTTATGGCAAATTCAAGTTAAACTCCAATATGAAAGGACTGGGGTGGGAAGGAATGAGCAAGTTTAAAACCAGTTTAGGTCAGGAAATGGGGAGGCGTGGAGGTTCTGGCAACTCTCTCCCAAGGTCTGCTTTGCCAAAGTTCAATGACAAGGAAGGTTGGGTTTCCTACAGACCTCCTCCTGGATGTACCTTTTCATCTACTGACACTGAAGGAAGGGACTGTGACTAGGCAGCCTGGAGGAGCCTCATTAGGGATGAAAGCGGGGGAAAGACACTATTCACATTTTCCCCGGAGGGCAAAGGGATCTCCTAGGGATGGGGACGAGAAGCTTGGAATAAGTGCAGTGAGCAGGACTGGTTGCATCACTTATTTTTCACTTCTGAATAAACTGTTTCTGTGGCTGATGGGGAGGCTGAAGTTGGTTTCTTTGATTCCTGGGCATTGAAGTTCAGGGCAGAATATGCAACTTCGTCAATCTGAAAGGAATGAACAGCAGTCAATTAAATCAGTGTCGTAGGCCAGGCCCTCACCTTGTCCAGTGTGATTCAGCACCACATGCTTTCACCACTTTGAAACTTTTAGTTCAGAGAAGGGCTTTTATTACCCATTTTCTCTGCTTACTAACATTCTATTGAATGTTCATTAGAAGAGATAGATTATGGAATGCTACAATGGAATATGATGATACAACAATGAGAATAAATGAACGACAAAGGCACACAACAATATGAATGAATCTCACAAGACAATTTTGAATCAAAGAAGCCAGACACATGTATACACTGTATTTTTCATTTATGTAAGTGCATAATCAGGTAAAACTAACCTAATGCACTGGAAATAAGGATAGTCATTACTCTTTGGAGGGAAGTAACTGGAGCGTTTTGTGTGTGTGTTTGTTGGGGGGGTTGATTTTTTTTAAATGATTTGGGTGCTGTTTACATAGGTATGTAGAAACTTAAACATTGTTAAAATATACTTATGATTGAAGCATTTTTCAATATCAATGTATATTCTATTGAAGGTTAAGATGAGAAAAATTCAGTACAATTATCAGAAAGTAAAGGAACTAAGACCTCAGATCTATTAGATTGGAAATTATCATTTGATAGTAAGAGCAGGGTCAGATTGGAGGCAGAAGAGGGAGAATGATCTAGTGCCTTCCTTGAGCTGGGCATTGTGTCAGGTGCTTTACCTTTGTTATGTCATTTAATTCTTTGAACTTCTCTTTGAAGGAGGCAGCATGTCCATTTTACACGTGAAAAAGCCGGGAATCAAAGAGGTTAAGTTACCAGCCCAAGGTCCCAGCCAGGATTCAAGTTCACATCTTGCAATGAGGTAGACTGGTGGGGGTAATACTTCTTTGTCTGTTGCTGAAGTGAGGAACTTTGAACCAAACTTGATCTCACTTTTGTATGTTCAAGAATAACCCATTCTACACAGAGATATTTCCATGAGAAAAGGAGCCAGTGAAACTGGCTGTGCTTACCTTGTTAGGTGAATTGTCAGAGTGGCCCTGACCTAGGGAAACAAAGGAGAGTTATCAACCCATGAAACTGCAGAACTAACTTATTGCCTCAGAACTAACTTATTGCCTCAGAACACGGTGTTCTGAAGCTGTTGTGCTTCTAGCTGAAGGAGGGGGCAGGTGGTGAGAGGGTGGGGTGGGGAGGTGGCCCATGATTAAGACTTAAGGAATTCGCTTCCCTCAGTCTGAGGTCCAGACCCCAGGGCATTAGACCAAGGAGAGGTGGGGAGAGGCCTCAGTGCACTTCCGAAGATTTCTTCCAGTTCACAAGGCATGAGTTTTGCCCAGGTGTGTGTCTCAGCAGCAGGCTTCAGCGGCAAGGAGGGGCATTGAGGCCCACAGTACCCAGAGCACCAAAGGCAGGGAAAGTCTCACCAAAGGAGATGCCCGCATCCGTAATAGAGGCAGGAGGGGGAAGGAGGTAGGATGAGGAAAAGGCTCCTGGAAACATGTCCATCTCATGGCCTGCTTGGCTTGCCTGGCCTAGGAGGGGCGAGTGTCTCTCCCCCAGCTGTGTCTCAGGGGAATCTTACATGGCTAGGAAGGGCGTGAGGACCTATGCCAGTTTAAGCTTGGGAAACTGAGATCCCCTCTAATAATTCAGAAGGTAGGGATTCACTTGGAAATCCGAGATTCCCTGGTAGGGCAGGGTATACAGTAGGACATACGAGCTCTCACTAGGTGAGCAGGTTTACTTACTCTGGTTGTGGTCTGAGGATTTGTGCTCTGTGAGATCGCGCTAGTCACTTGCCCTAAATAAATATCAGACACTGTGACTGCTATTCCCAGGCACAGGACCTTTGCTCCTTGAATTAGGAAGGACCCTGTCAGCATGACTCCTTGGGGCTCCTCAGTGTTCCTTTATACCTTGGTTGGTCCTCTTTCCTCTGAGGACCTCCTCCTTCAATCTACCCATCATCCCTTCTGGTGTTTACTCCTCTCCTGCTTACTGGCTGTTCACATTTGGGGCCATTCATGCCAACTGCTTCTGAGCTTATTTCTACCCTGACACCTTTCCCCTTTTGTAGGTAGATGCTGTTTCTTTGTCACTTTATTTATTGCCCAGGAGGCCTTTGGTTGTTTCTGCTTTTCTTAGGTTCTCTTCCTGTCCTGTCCCTCCCTCCTCCTGCTACTGTTGTCGACAGAGCGCAGGACCCCCTTCCTCCTGCTTCTTTCATTTCCTCATTAGTTTTCCTTCTTGGACCTTGGCTTCCCTGACTGGGGACAGAGGAACATAATTGGTTCTTCCCCCTCTAAACCAGGTGGGGATGGGAATAACTATGTCCAAGAGAGAGTAGGGCACAGGAAGCATGAAGACCAGGGAAGAAGAGACCCACAGGAATTAATGCCAAGAAGAAAGATTTTAGGAAGCATGAGGAGCAGATCCAGGTCCAGAGACAGAGATGAAGTCTCCTTCCCTCTCCCGAGCATGACGATTAGCCTCAGAGAAAGCAGAACAAGAGGAAAGGCATCATACCCTTCAGTCTATCTCATATACGGGAAATACACCAGAGGTTCAATCAGAGCTATGCCAGCCAGGACTCCAATCACGATGCAGGCAATAGCACCACCTGAAAGGCCAGTTGAATCAACTGTCATCGAAAGAAAAACGAAGAGTCAATGAAGGTGACATTATTTTACAGTGGGGGGTGCTCTGGGAAATAACTCTCAATATGAAATAGTCTCGACTTGTTCCTTCAAGGAATAAAATTTCTGTGGAAGGTTGCTGTGAGGTGACTAGCCGACTATATTTTTGTAATTTTTTCCTCTCTGACTGTATTTCTAGGTTGGTGGTTGGACATGCCTCAATTCCAGTGTGGCCTTTCTGCACTCAGATATTTTTGAAGGCTTTGGAAATGGAAGAAGCACTGATGGTTATTTTTCTATGTTTATAGCTTCCCATGTTTTCATGATTACATCTTTCTCTGGGTGTGGCCCAGGTGTGGCCACCATGAATATGTGCCTGTTAGGTGTCTTGGTGGGGATTTTTTGATGGAAGGCCCTCTGAATTCACTGCCCCTCTGCACAGAGACCACCCTTCACACAGGTTCCCAGCAGGAATATGAAATCAATCCCAGTTCTGCAAGAAATGATTTTTGTGTGTTGGGTGACTTTAGTTCAAGGACTCCTCACCAGATTTGCAGACACTCTCTTAGAACTGCACTGCAGCCTAAGACTTCCTCCTTCCCTTTCTCCTTCCCAGGGATCCAATATGCATCATGGTCTGAGGACCCGCCCAGGCTCCTCCCGCTCCTGCCCCACTTTCCTTCACAGGCATTTTTCCCAATGAATGTCTTGTATGTCTAATCCCATCTGGGCTGCATCTCACAGGATGAAAACTAACATACTAGATGTGAAACTTTGCACTCAACTCCTTTTTTTCTCTCTTCCATATTTACTCAGTAACATGTTCCTATGCGTCTTTTGTGTTATACCTTCCTTCCCCAAATATATAATACCTTTTGCCTCTTTGTTGTTTTTGTTTTTTTTTTTGCGGTACGTGGGCCTCTCACCGTTGTGGCCTCTCCCGCTGCAGAGCACAGGCTCCAGACGCACAGGCTCAGAGGCCATGGCTCACAGGCCTAGCCGCTCCGCGGCATGTGGGATCCTCCTGGACCGGGGCACGAACCCACGTCCCCTGCATCGGCAGGCGGACTCTCAACCACTGCGCCACCAGGGAAGCCCTCTTTGTTCTTTTTTATTTCAGTTCCCTTCACCATTCAACTCAAAACTGAAAATTAATGCTAATGTTAGCCATTGTTATGATGTACTTACTATGTGCCAGATTCTGTGCTATATATAATATTTCCCATATATCTCATTTAATTCATATAATAACCCTGTCAGATAGACATTATTTCCATTTTACAGATGGAAAATCTGAGGCTTCCAGTAGTGAAAAACCCAAAGTCATATGGCTAATAAGAGGTGGATCTAGAGTTAGGTAGTCCTTGAATCGGAGTACCTGATTTCACATAACCTACTGATAATAGTAGTAATTATAGCAGCTAACATTTTTGGAAAAATTTTCCTTTGTGTGTATTTTGCTATGGGTTTAATTGAATATTACATTAAATCTGAAACAAAACCATGAAGCAGGTACTTTTTTTTTTTTTTTTTTAATTTATTTTTTGCGGTACGCGGGCCTCTCACTGTTGTGGCCTCTCCCGTTGTGGAGCACAGGCTCCGGATGCGCAGGCTCAGCGGCCACGGCCCACGGGCCCAGCCGCTCCGCGGCATGTGGGATCTTCCCGGACCGGGGCACGAACTCGTGTCCCCTGCATCGGCAGGCGGACTCTCAACCACTGCGCCACCAGGGAAGCCCAAAGCAGGTACTTTTATTACAATTTTCAGCTGAGGAATCTGAGGCTCAGAGAAGTCAAGAATCCTGTGCAAGAATTTGTAATTGTAAATGCTTACATTAAAAAAGTAGATCTCAAGTCAGCAACCTAAATTTACAACTTAAGGGACACGAAAAACAAAACAAGGGAAAAAAAAAAACATACCAAAGCTAGCAGAATGAAGGAAACAATAGCAATTAGAATGGAGATAAATAAATTAGAGAATGGAAAAACAGTAGAGAGAATCAATAAAACCAATATTTGGTTCTTCAAAAATATTAACAAAATTGACAAATCTTTAACTAGATTGACTAAGAAAAGAAGATTCAAATTACTAAAATCAGAAATGAATGTGGGAACATTACTACCAATTCTACAAAATATGAGTACTATGAATAATCATTTGGCAACAAATTGGATAACTTCTACAAAATGGACAAATTCCTAGAAACATGAAAGCTGCCAAGATGAAATCACAAAGAAATAGAGACTATGAATAGACATAAAGTAAGGAGGTTAAACCAATAAAAAATACTTGACAAAAATCCACTAACCTTTCATGATGAAAACACTCAAACTAGGAAAAGAAGGAAACCACCTCAACATAATAAAGGACATATATAAAAAACCCACAGCTAACATCATCCTGAATGGTGAAAGATTGAAAGTTCTTCCTCTAAGGTCAGGAACAAGACAACAATGCCTGTTTTTTCCACTTCTATTCAAAATAGTATTGGATGTATTAGCCAGAGCAATTAGGCAAGAAAAAGAAATAAAGGACATCCAAATTGGAAAAGAAGAGTAAAATTATCTCTGTTTGCAGATAACATGACCTTATATGTAGAAAACCATAAAGATCCCCAAGAAAACTGTTAGAACTAATAAACAAATTAATCAAAGCTGGAGAATACTAAATCAACTTGTAAAAATCAGTTGTTTCAGGACTTCCCTGGTGGCACAGTGGTTAAGAATCCTTCTGCCAATGCAGGGGACATGGGTTCAATCCCTGGTCCGGGAAGATCCCACATGCTGCAGAGCACCTAAGCCCATGCACCACAACTACTCATCCTGTGCTTTAGAGCCCGCAAGCCACAACTACTGTGCCTGCGTGCCACAACTACTGAAGCCCACGCACATAGAGCCCGTGCTCCGCAACAAGAGAAGCCACCGCAATGAGAAGCCTGTGCACCACAATGAAGACTAGCCCCTGCTCGCCGCAACTAGAGAAAGCCCACGCACAGCAACGAAGGCCCAATGCAGCCAAAAACAAAAATAAATAAATACTATTAAAAAAATCAGTTGTTTCTATACACAAACAATGAAACATTCAAAAAGGAAATTAAGAAAATTTTATTTACAATACTATCAAAAATAATGAAATATTCAGGAATTAACCAGGGAGGTGAAAGACTTATACACTGAGAAACTATAAATAAACACTGCTGAAAGAAATTAAAGAAGACATAAATAAACGGAAAGACATTCCATGTCCATGGATTGGAAGACTTAACATGGCTAAGATGACAGTACTACCCAAAGTGATCTAAGATTCATCGCAATCCCTATCAAAATTCCCCAATGACTTTTTTTTTTTTTTTGCTGAAATGGAAAATCAGCCCTAAAATTCATATGGCATTTCAGGAGACCCCTAAAAGCCAAAAAAATCTGGAAAAAGAAGAACAGAGTTGGAGGACTCGCATTTCCTGATTTCAGAATTTGTTACAAAGCTACAGTAATCAAAAGTGTGGTATTACGGGGCTTCCCTGGTGGCGCAGTGGTTGAGAGTCCGTCTGCAGATGCAGGGGACGCGGGTTCGTGCCCTGGTCCAGGAAGATCCCACATGCCGCGGAGCGGCTGGGCCCATGGGCCATGGCCGCTGAGCCTGTGCGTCCGGAGCCTGTGCTTCGCAACGGGAGAGGCCACAACGGTGAGAGGCCCTTGTACCGCAAAACAGTGAGAGACCCGTGTCAGCCACTGTTGCCTCCTAGACTTGGCTCAAGGCTGGGCCTGCCCAGATTTGCCTGGGACAGGAAGTCATGGCCAGCCTGATATCCAGAGGTGAGAGTCCATGTACCTGGACCTGAGAGGGAAGGGTGTGGTCTGGCCTCCGGCAGTGGAGATTCAGTCAGGCTGCCTGGGGCACATAGGAACAGAGGCTACTCACAGATGACGTTCAGGGTGAATGGGTCACTGCGGCTGACACTCACTGGGTTCCGAGCTTCACACATATAGGGTCCTGTGTCATTCCTCGTGACATGGAATAAAGTGAGAGTCCTGTTGTCCTCAGACAGCTCCAGCCTGGTGCTGTTGGGGAGGCTCTGCTTGTTGACCCACCACGTGTGGGAGGTGTTCTGAGTCTCCGTCCCACATGTTAACACTACAGTGTCCTGCTCCATGGGGTTGGAGTTGTTGCTGGTGATGACTGGGGTGGGCAACACCGCTGTGAAGACAACAGAGAGAACATGGCCCCTTTTATACCTTGATTCCTCCAATAGCATCTTCAATCAGAGTTGGCATTTCTCACCTTTCAGCCAAACTGAGTCCTTAAAGAATAAGGCAGGTCTTTGTATCACAAGACAAATGCATGAACATCTGAACTCAGAGAGTATAAGGCCACCTGCTCTATGTCTGAGAGAAAGCACAGACTTCCTCGAGTGTCTGTCATGTATCAAGGTTTGATAGCAGTAACATAGGCCTGGAAATCAGAGACTCCTTGCTCCCTCATTTAGTTTTTTGTTTGTTTGTTTTTGTGGTACGCGGGCCCCTCACTGTTGTGGTCTCTCCCGTTGCGGAGCACAGGCTCCGGATGCGCAGGCTCAGCGGCCATGGCTCACGGGCCCAGCCGCTCCGCGGCATGTGGGATCTTCCCGGACCGGGGCACGAACCCGTGTCCCCCGCATCGGCAGGCGGACTCTCAACCACTGTGCCACCAGGGAAGCCCCCTCATTTAGTATTTTACTGACCAGGTGACTACCTGACTGACCTTGGGGTGTTCACCTGGAGCATGCAGGTCCTGAGACCCTCAAGCTGCACAGACCTACATTGCCTGGTGGAGACGTGTTTTCACTGAGTCCTCGATTTCCAAGGTTCCCTAGAGATAGGTAATGATGGGCCATCCCATAGTCCTTAAACCCCAAGAAGACTGGGCAACATGGCCTGGAACTGGGTGTTTGAGCAGAAATAACACATGGGACGACCCAGAGCAAGCCTGGTGGTCAGTCCAGTATTCAGGCTGCAGGGCCATGAGGTGGGGCAGTTCTGCCCAGGTGTTAAGGGTGATTGACAAGACAGTGACCCCGTAAAGGCTAGGCAAGTCCAAAGAATGATTAGAAAAGAGTGAGGGGGAGGGACTTCCCTGGTGGTCCAGTGGGTAAGACTCTGCGCTCCCAATGCAGAGGGCCCGGCTTCGATCCCTGGTCGGGGACCTAGATCCTGCATGTATGCCCCAACTAAGAGTTCGTATGCCGCAACTAAGAAGCCCGCCTGCCACAACTTAAAGATCCTGCATGCCGCAGCTAAGACCCAGCCAAAATAAATAAATAAATAAGTATTTAAAAAAAAAAAAAAGAGTGAGGGGGACATGCTGGCTGGCTTTGGCAGCAGAACCAACGTCTCTGCCCTTAGTCTTGGACAGAATTGATCGGGGAGAGGTCTGAGTCTGTTTTATAAAGAGAGGAATGATTTAAATTAGTAGAAACGTTCTGTGTTATGTTAATAACTTTAGGAGAAGAGGTCCCTGTCACCAGTTTCCGTGGACAGTCAGGCAAATGGGGAGGAGGCCCACCACTGGCGTGTGGCATGTTTTCTTTTCTTTTCTTTCTACCTCAGGAAACACAGGTAGAGCTGGATCAAATTTGTCTGAGTTGGGCCAAGTCTAAGTGAAAGGACAGTGGCTTGGGCACCTCATCGTCGGAGAGCCCTATGATACAGGTACCATCATGAGGACACACGGGCAATGAAACAGTCAGTAAAGCAGTCAGATGGCACAGGGTCTGTCAGCCCCACCCTGGGAAGGTCTTGGGAACCACTGAGAGGAACGGGAGGCTCCCAGAAGGACAAGAATGTGAGTCACAAATCAAAGAGGTGAAGTGAGCCACTGGGGACTGCAGACCTGTCTTTCTGCCTCTGACTTCCTGGTTGAGTCATGTAGGCCTTAGATTCACCACCTGTTACGTGGTATGTTCCACTTGTTGGCATCATGGAGGGAAAGAGCCCTGGACCAGGGCAAAGTGGGAGCTCATTCTCCCGGTGACCTGGGGAAACTGGCTCGTGTTGGAGCCTCGCAGAGGCTGCTGCTCCCACTGATTTCTGCGTCCTTTACTATTGCCTGGGAGGGTGGGTCTGGCCACAGGTGTTAGCAGGACGGGAACAGGGCAGTCAGCCATTTGCGGGAGTATCTGTGGAAGGCTTAAGGGTAGGGGAGCTGTGCAGAGCAGGGCCAGTCCCGGCTGGAAAGAAGGAGGAGGAAGATGAGAGACATGGAAGCAGCAGAGAGAGCAAAAAATGTCCATTTACAAGTGACTTCAAAGTGGGGGTTACAAGTGCCGTCAAAGATCAAAGATCCAAGAGCCCCGCTGCTGCCCAGAGGCAGGACCCCTACAGCCCTGGAAAACCCTCCCATGGCCGAGCAGCCCCACAGTCACCGTGAGACCTGGCTCCCAACGTGCTTTAGGGGCGGGTGGTCAGAGGATGGAACATGGGTCCCATCCCTGGAGAGACAGGCAGTAGGTGTGGCCAGTACCTCCTAGGATTCTGCATCCAGATTCCAGTGCCTGAAGAGATTATAGGTCATTCACTCATTCTTATACCTTCCATCCTTCCTTCATCAAAGAAAGATTGAGAGTTTACCTGTTGGGCCCTATGCTGCTTGCAGGTGTAGGTTGGAGAGTGAGGAAACCGAGTCCTTCCCATGTTATTCCAGCGGGAGTGACACCCAGCACATTAGGAAACAAATAAATAAATGATTTCTCATCCAGTGCAAGGAGCTTGTGCATTGGCTGCCTGAAGAGGGAAGGCCTGGACCTTCCTGTCACTGACTATGATCATTGATGCAGGTCATTTAGTTCTAGAGTAAACAGGATTCATTTTCCATTTCCTTTCACTTTCCATGCCCCAGTCTCCCTCTGAGCTGGGGATGCCCAAGAAGAAAGGATCTGAACCCACAGCTGGCTTCTGGGTCCAAAGATGCACAACAAGGCCCCCGGGATGGAGGAGAGGACGGGGCTGTCATCTTGGCATGACTCTGATTGGCCAGTCATGGTCTGTGTGACTCTGATTCAGTGAGTGTAATCCCCTTTAACTCAGTTTCTCCTCATTAAAATAGAAAAAATGGTAAATTGTCTCAGGATTGCCATGTTGCCTGTGTATTAACCTTAAATCATCAATAATTAACTGACCTAAAGCTGAGCATAGAGGAGCTGACCATAAAAACGGCATCTGTTATTAGTTGCATCCACAGGAGAGGGCTCCCTGGGCTGTGCCCGGTGGTCAAGGAGCTGCCAGGAGCATCTTCTGTCCTCTGTTCCTCCCTGAGGATGCTGACCTTCCTCTGGAGTCTGCTTAGTCCCCCTGGTGGTCGGCTAATAACCTGTCTTGCTCTCCATGCTGAGTCTCAGGTGAAGGCCCAGACTCCACCCCTGCCCAAATGTGGCTCTTGGGGCTGAGCCCTGGCTGGTGACCAGCTCTGAAGCCTTGGGACTCAGGCAGCTGGGAAGCCACTGCTCCCAGTCAACCCCGTCCAGGAGGATAAAGCCCAACAGTGGCAAATGTTCTCCGGGGTTGTTGGAGGCGGGAGCGGAGGAGCTGGGCAGGGGCTTCCCGGGGCTGAACTTCTCTGTGGGGGTCCCAGGGGGCCTTCAGGCCAGGCCCATACTGAGTCCTACAGGGTCTCCCTCAGTGTCATGGGCACAGGGAGGGGCCCAGGGGGTTGAACTGCGGCTGATCTTCCTCTGCTGTGTTACTCCCATCAGCCTGGTCCTTCTTCCTGCACAGAATGTCTTCAGGGTCCGGATTCTGCAAAAGAATTCTGATCCTTTGAAGTTTGTCTCCACTGTGTGTGTGTCCTGCACTAAATGTTCAAACCCCAACCTGGGATGTGATACAGAGGGGGATGGAGACACAGTCCAGGCCTGTCAGTCCTCTGTGTGTGACTAGAATTCACCCCACCCAACACCCAGAGGTCGGAGAGGAATCACTCACGGTATACGCGGAGTTGTGCAGCTAGTCTTTCCGTCTGTAAATCATTCTTTATGATGAACAGGGTGTAGTATCCTGTGTCGTGCTGGGTGACATTCTGGAACAGCAGGGATCCGTTGGGGTATATTGTCTCTCGACCGCTGTGTGCAAGCCCAGTGGTGCTTGTACTAACGTCTATTCTATGTGATGCAATTAGTTGGTTGTTCTCTACCCTTTCTCCTCTGTACCAGCTGTAGCCTAGAAGATCCCCTGTCACACTGTGGACAAGTAGAAGCACATCCGTGCCTTCTGCAGCAATGACGGGCACCGATTCAATAGCGGGTTTCACAGTGCTGAGCAGCTTCCAGAAGGTTACGAGTGCGACTAGGAGGGAAGAGAGAGAAATTAATATTCTGACCTATGTGTTGGGATGGAAAAATGGGGCCCTGGGTCCTGAGCAGGGCTCTTCATCCCTCAGCCTTGGTGTGTGTTTTTGTAGTGCGTGTGTGTGTGTGTGTGTGTATGTGTCTGTCTGTCTGTGTCTGTGTGTGCATGTGTGTTTGCTACTGGCTCAGGGTCAGCAGCATGACTCCCATTACTTCAGCCCCTCTGAGCTTGTTATTTCCTCTGTTTCCCCAGATGTCTTCCTGGCTCACTCCCTTGCTGCCCTCACACGCTTGTTCACACTCAGGGGCCTGTTGGGAGCTGCCCTCCCTGACACCTGCTCCGAAGACCCTCCGTCTTCACTTTCTGACCTTTCCCTGCTCCGTTTCCTTCATGACACTTGTCAGCACCTGACAGCACATTCTAGATCTCTTTGCTTGTCTGTCTTCCTCCCCATAGAGTGTGAGCTCTGGGACGGCAGGGACTTGTCTGATCCTGGTTGTAACCCAGGGCCTGGACCAGGCTCCAAATACCAGGTGAGGAAGGAATGAGTGTTCCCAGGGCCTCTACCGCCTGGTGTTTATTTGTCAATCTCTAAGGGTGGTGGGTAAGGACAGTGTTTAGCTTCCTGGTTGCGTTTTTTTCTGGATTGACACCCTGACATAAATTGTTATTGTCACCAGTTTTGAAAAATTACTGCTCAGTGATGAATAATTTGGAAAATGTACAGTAACTGAGGTTTTCCTGCCCCTCACCAGTTCCAGTTCATTGAGATTTTCCTGTTGCTCAGTCCCTCCCCCCACCCTCCCCTGCTCCCATGTCCTCTTCCCTCAGGTCCAGACAGAAGCCCTCTGTCCACTCTCAGAGCCCTGTCTCCCCCAGAGACCTCAGCCTGTCTCTGTTCTCCCACCCCTGCCCACACCCTGAAAATTGTCCCCTCTCACCTGCCAGCAGGAGCCCATTCCAGGGGCTGCACCCTCTGTGGGCATGGGCTAAGGGGGGCTTCATGGTGTCTGCTGTCTGCTGTGTCCCTCGCTCTGTGAGAAGAGCTTCAGCTCCCGAAATGCTCACGAGCACTGCTGTCTGATGTGTGAGCTCTGCTGTCCTTCCTCCCTCTGTGCTGGGCCTCCTCCTGGGGCAGGAGCACTTCGCTGGGTCACGTGGGCCAGGGGCGGGGTCTCTGCCCAGGGCCCTCCCTCTCCCTCCTCTCTCATTTCTGCCTGCCTTCTCTCTTCTTCCACCTTCCCTTCCTGTTTACAATTCATTTCCCTGTGAACCGCTGCTCTTTCTGCCTTTTTCAGCTTGACTCCTCAGCCTAGAAACACACACACACAATTTGCCATTGGTTGGGGGGAGCACAACCCTGGGGCTCCGTGTCCTGGGCATTCCCCACAGTTCGCAGTTGGGGTGCACAGTCAGCCTCTCCCCCACAGCCTCCCCTTCCCCTTCTGGGTTTTCCCTTTAGAGCAGGAGTCCTGCGGCTACATCTCATACCCTTGTCACAGGAATGTCACCCACACTGTGCATTGGAATCACTGTGGAACTTTATAAAGACTGTGAATGCACAGATGACTCCTTAGAAATGCTGTTTCAGCAGCTGTCCAGGTAACATGTATGCCCAGCCAGGCTGAGACCCCATAATGGGCTGGGGTAGACTCTTCCCCTCTCTTGTGCACACGGAGGGTCTGCAGATCCTGTGAAAGCACAGAGTCTGCCTCAGCAGGTGTGGGGTGGACCTGAGAGTCTGCATCGAGCTAGCTCTCGGGTGACGCTGATCATACTGGCCGTGGAGCACGGTTTCAGTAGCAAGGTCTGTCAGCACCACACAGACACCTAGAGGTCCCCAAACCAGGATATTATTTCCCTTTGTGACACGGAGGGTCTTTCCAATGTTCTCAAATGCTCTGAGAAGGTTTCCTTCTGTTCCTGCCAGAAGGCTCCAGGAAAGGATTGAGGGGCTGGAAAGGGTGCAAAGTGAGTGATGTCTGGTGAGAGGGACGCTCCTTCTCTCTCCATGGGGGTCTAGCTGGGCCACAGCTTCCTGGGACACACACTGATGACCTGAAGGAATAGTAGTTCCTAAAGGTGTGAAGTGGGCCAACTCCTGGCTGGATGGAGGAGCTGTCCATTGTGGGGAGCTTGGAGAGCTGTGGCCTAAGGTGACACTGGTGAGGGTCCTATTCTGCTGGGCTGAGGGGGGTCTGTAGCCCTTGGGGAGGCTCTAGCCTGTGGAGTAACTCTGCCGCCCTCTGGTGGACAAGGAGGGAAGTGCAGCCGTTACCGTGCCACGCTGCTCTGCATGTTTATTCAACGCCATGAACTTTTTACATGGGTTACATATCATGTGAATGCTGCATCATGTTCCAGCTCTGTGAGTCACAGTCTCTGCTGCTCCAAGAACTCCAGCCCCGTTCCTTAATGAGATGTCACCAAGCTCAGATTTCCAGGAATGTAGATGAGTCTGTGTTTGTCTCCAGTAGGTTATACTGTGTGCGTCCCTGGGAGACAGTAGTGAATGTGGCTGGAGCACTAGGTGATGGGTCTATGGGAAGAAGAGGCAGGAGCAGGGAGCCACGCTTGTCAGGAGGGGAAGGTCTGGGTCAGGGGAGCAGAGGGGTAAAGGATGGACAGTCAACTTCCCCTCTCGCTCCTGGGGCCTGGGTCAGGTGAGAAGGGAGCTGGTTCCCTCTTGTTCATCAAGAGCTGGGCCTCACGGGTGCCCTATGCCCATGGCTGAACTCTCGTGTTAAGTCCACTTTTATCCAGGGTTGTCGTTGGCGCTCTCTGTACACATAGGCTATGAATGGAGAGGCCCCTGGTCTTGAGGTGGCTTCACACACACAGTCCCACCCAGGGCCTCGGGGTAGCTCCCGCAGCGCCTGTGATCCTCTGCTTCTCCCTCCCCCATTCCTGGGGTTTCTTTCCTGTACCACCTTCTCCCTGGGACTCTGTGGACAGCCTCAGCCAGTGACCTCACCTGCTTCCGTTCTAGGCAGCTATCCCTGTGATCTCTGCCCCCTCACAATCTCTGGGCCTCACTATAGTCTCTCTCATTTTTTCTGACCCCTGATCCCTGTGAGGAAAGGAGGTTGAAGCTGAGATTGGTACTCTCCAGGTTCTATACTTTTTAGACAGCTTGAAAGCCAGGAACCCTGATGTGTCAGTGGAATCATTTTTGTGTCTCCCGGTGGAAGCATTCCTCCCTTTGGAACCAAGACCTCTGGGCCAGCAGAACATAAAGTCACGGGAACAGGAAGTGTAAATTTTGCTAGTGGATAATTAGAGGAGATCATTAGAGGAGCACAGGCTCCGGACGCGCAGGCTCAGTGGCCATGGCTTACGGGCCCAGCCACTCTGTGGCATGTGGGATCCTCCCGGACCGAGGCACGAACCCGTGTCCCCCGCATCGGCAGGCGGACTCTCAATCACTGCGCCACCAGGGAAGCCCAAACCCGAATATATACCTTTTGACTCCATTCACCCATTTCACACACACCCCACTCCTCATCTCTGGCAACCACCAATCTGTTCTCTGTTTTTGAGCTTGAGGTTTTTTGATTTGTTTTAAATTCCACATATAAATGAGATTATACAGCATTCGTCTTTCTCTGACATTTCACTTAACAATCTCCTCAAGGTCCATACATGTTTGTAGTAAATGGCAAGATTTCATGTTTTTAATGGCTGAATAATATTCCGTTATATATATGTACACCACATTATCTTCATCCATTCACCCGTAGATGGACACTTAGGTTCATTTCATATCTTGACTAATGTAAATAATGCTGCAATAACATGAGGGTTCATAAATTTTTTCAAGTTAGTGTTTTCATTTTCTTCAGCTGAATTCCCAGAAGTGGAATTGCTAGGTCATATGGTAGTTCTATTTTTAACTTTCTGAGTAACCTCCATTCTGTCTTCCCTAGTGGCTGCACCAATTTACGTTCCCACCAACAGTGCACAAGGGTTTCCTGTTCTCCACACCCTCACCAACATTTGTTATTTCTTGTCTTTTGGATAACAGCCATTCTAACAGCTGTGAGGTAATAGCTCATGCGGTTTTGATCTGCATTTCCCTGATGATTAATGGTGTTGAGCACTGTTTCCTATACCTGTTGGCCATCTGTATGTCTTCTTTGGAAAAACGCTTACTCAGATCCTCTGCCCATTTTTAATCAGATCGTTTGGTTATGTGCTGTTGAGTTGTATCAGTTCTTTAAACATTTGGGGTATTTACCCCTTATCAGATATATGACCTGCAAATCTTATCTCCCATTCAGTAGGTTGCCTTTTCATTTTGTTGATGGTTTGTTTCCTATACTGCGCAGAAGCCTTTTAGTTTGATGTAGTCCTACTTGTTGATTTTTGCTTTTCTTGCCTTTGCTTGTGGTGTCAAATCCGAAAACTCATCACCGAGAGCAATGTCAAGGAACTTACTGCCTATGTTTATCTTCTAGGATTTTTACGGTTTCAGGTCTTACATTCAAGTCTTTCATCCATTCTGAGTTAATTTTGCTTTATGGTGTAAGACAGTCATCCAGTTTTACTCTTTTGCATGTGGCTGTCCAGTGGCAGGATGGGACGGAAAGTTCCAACCCTCTAATCACTCCTTTGGGTCTACTAGCCACCAGCCCTCATCTTTAGATGCAGTCCAGTAGAGACCTCATTAACATAACAAAAGACACCTTCGTCGCTCTAAGCACTTAGGAAATTCCAAGGGTTTTAAGGAGCTCTGTGTCAGAAATGGGGACGAAGACCAAATGTGTGCTTCTGATTATAAACCACAAGATCACACCTTCCCCACATTCTTCAATTCCTTGATGGTACTAATCTCTGCAGTCCCTCCAGGAATGTGGTACTGCTTTTGATTTATTTTCCTAGGTCGAGGCAGTTCTAGTGGCTTCCACTTGGCCTATCCCCCCAAAATAGCCCTCACTCCACAGGTCAGGGAACCAATGTGGGGATTCTTCCAGTTGCTGAATATATCTACTCCAATTATGCATTTCAAAACTGGGGAAATAGCCACAGGATGAGTTCAGGGACCCTGTGGGCCCTTGTGAGATGGACTGGAGCTAAAACTCCATTGCTTGTCTGATTTCCATATGGTCCTACTCTGACTGGTGGGCTACGGTGACATTTTGGGTCACCTGCAATTAGTGTCAGTTCAGAGCCTGTGTCCATCAATCCCCCCAAAAGTCTGATTATGTCTTTTTCCCTGATGTATGGTCACTCTGGTAAAAGGTCAAAGGTCACATTGGGGAAGAAGTCTGGGAGAAATATTAACAGTAAAACAAAACAAACAAACAAAAAAAACAGGGCTTGCCCTGGTGGTGCAGTGGCTGAGTCCGCCTGCCGATGCAGGGGACACGGGTTCGTGCCCTGGTCCGGGAAGATCCCACATGCCGCGGAGTGGCTGGGCCCATGAGCCATGGCCACTGAGCCTGCGTGTCCGGAGCCTGTGCTCCGCAACGGAAGAGGCCACAGCAGTGAGAGGCCCGCGTACTGCAAAAAAAAAAAAAAAGAATCCGCCTGCCAATGCAGGGGACACAGGTTCGATCCCTGGTCCGGGAAGATCCCACACGCTGCGGAGCAAATAAGCCTGTGCGCCACAACTACTGAAGACCTCGCGCCTAGAGCCTGTGCTCCACAAGAGAAGCCACCACAATGAGAAGCCCGTGCACCGCAACAAAGAGTAGCCCCCGCTCGCCGCAACTAGAGAAAGCCCGTGTGCAGCAACGAAGACCCAATGCAGCCATAAATAAACAAATAAAATAAATTTATTAGAAAAGAAAATCATATATCTGTTAAGGGGTTAATGCCTAGAATATATAAAGAAACCCTACAATTCAACAACAACAACACTAAAAAAAACCCAAATTACCTGATCAAAACATGGTCAAAACACTTGAATAGACATTTCTCCAAAGAGGATATACAAGTGGCCAACTAGCTTATGAAAAGATACTCAACATCACTAATCATTAGGGGAATGTAAATCAAAATAACAGTAGGATATTACCTCACACTCATTTTATAGTGGCCATCATGCATGCACACACACACACACACACACACAGAGGCATGCAGAAAATAACCTGCGTTGGCAGGAATGTGAAGAAATTGGAAACTTTCAACACTGTTGGTGGAAGCATAAAATAGTGAATCTGCTGTGGAAAACAGTATATGGAGTTTCTTTCAAAAACAAGAAATAGATTTACCATATGATCCAGCAAACTCACTTCTGGTTTTATATCCCAAAGAATTGAAAGCAGGATTTTGAAGAGATATTTGCACATCCATATTCACTGCAGCATTCTTTACAATAGCCAAGGGATGGATGCAACCCAAATGTCCACAGAGGAATGGAAAAAGAAAATGTGGTCTATACATACAATGGAGTATTATTCACTTTAGAAAAGAGGGTACTTCTGGACTTTATGCTAAGTGAAATAAGTCAGTCACAAAAAGACAGACACTGTGTGCTCCCCCATATATGAGATATCTGAAGTAGTCAAAAATACAAAGAAACAGAAAAAGAACAGTGGTTGCCTGTTGCTAGGGTGGGGAGGGAAAAAATGAGGAGTTGTTGAAGTGTAGAATTTCAGTTCTGCTGATAAAAACGTGCCAGAGATCTGTTGCACAACTAACAGCCTACATATAACAGCCACTGACTGTATACTGGTTAAGGGTTATGATGGTAAACTTAATGCTCTGTGCTTTTTACAATAATTAAAGTTTTTTGAGAGGGAAATTTGGGGTTAAGAACCCTGGGGCTTTTGAGAACCTTCTGCCTTGAAGGGGAAGCTCTGGGCTCGATAAGTACAAAGTGCAGGTGGTCTGAGGGTTCATTTCCTGTTTCCAATCAGCCTGCTTCAGCCTCGGGCAGTTACTCTTGGGGCCTTTGAGATGGGGGTGGAGGCCCAGAGCTCCAGTGATTCTGGAGAGTATAGAGGCCAAGGTGGGCTAGGGCTCACCTGGATAATCCACCATAACCTTCCCATCAATATCTAATGGAATCACATCAGCAAAGTCCTGCTTTATAAGGTAACATTCACAGGTTCCAGGGATTACAACAGTGATGTCTTAGTGGGTAATCATTCAGCCTACCATACTGTCTATCTCCTGTTCATCAGATCATGGGGGTTCTCCCCCAACAGTGGCCTCCTGTGTGGGAAGAGCATATTTCAATGTCCTTAATAAGGTCCTACTTCAAAGGGCTTCACAAGTGGGTACCACGCCAGCTCCGCCCAGTTTCTCCCGTTTCTAGTGAAGCTTTGGCAGCCTGTATTTGGCGCCATCTGGTGGACACAGCGTGCCACAGCAGGTGTGCGTCCAATAGAAATACAGTACAAGCCAGGTATGTAATTTTTCATTTTTTAATAGCCATATTGAAAAAGAGGTGAAAATTATTTCAATAGTATAGCTTATCTAACCCAATGTATCTAAAACACACTCATTTTGACATGTAATCCACAACAAAAATAGCGAGTACTTTCAAATCTTTGTTTTATACTAAACCTTAGAAGTCTGGCGGGTATCTGACACTTAACAGCACCTCTCAGTTCACACCAGCCACATTTCAAGTGCTCAGAAGTCACACGTAGCGGTTGGCTGCCATATTGGACAGCACAGAGCTAGAGGAAGACTGAGGGGCAGAGAGAGGGATGAGTGGAGGGAAGGTGGGGGGAGGGGACTCTGAGAAGGGATACAGCCTGGGGGAGGGGTTGGCCTGGCCATAAAGGCTAAGAGGCAGTGGCATTAACATGTCCACGTGTGTGCACACACGAGATGGTCCTTTGCACGCCTCCCATGCACGCATTCAAGGTGCAACAGAACCACAAATGTGATCTCCCCCCAGAATCACCCTCCTCTGTGTCCCAGTCCCCCAGTCCCGGGGATAACACCCCTCCCCACCCCAGCCCTGCCCATCGGTCTCCTGAGCCTCCCTCCCCCGGGGCTCTCCTCCCTTCCCCACAGCCCTGCCTGGTCCAGCCCCATCCTAGCCCACCAGGGTCCTCTACTGACCAACACTGTAGCTTTTTGAAATATAATTCACACATCATAAAATTCACCCTTTTAGACTTCCCTGGCCGTCCAGTGGTTAAGATTCCGCTCTTCTAATGCAGGGGTTGCAGGTTGGATCCCTGGTCGGAGAAATAAGATCCCACATGCCACGTGGCATGGTCAAAAAAAAAAAAATTATAAAAAAATAAATAAGATAAAATTCACCCTTTTAAAGTATAGAATTCAGTGCTTATAGTGTATTCATGTTGGACAACCATCACTGTAACTAACTCCAGAACATTTTCATCATCTCAAAATAAAACCTTGTGCCCATTAAGCAATATTCCTCGTTCTCCCCTCCTCTCCGCCCCTGGCAGCCACTAAGCTACTTTCTCTACGGATTTGCCTCTTTTGGATATTTTGTATAAATGAAATCATACCATATGTGGCCTTGTATCTGGCTTCCTTAGTGTAGCATAATGTTTTCAAGGTTCATCCATGATGCGGTGTGTATCAGTCCTTCATTCCTTTTAATGGCTGAATAATGTACAACTGTATGGATACATGACATGTTGCTTATCCATTCATCCTTGCCTTTGCCTTAGGAGACAAATCCAAAAAAAATTATTGCTGTGATTTATATCAAAAAGTGTTCTGCCTATGTTTTCTTCTACGTGTTTTTGACTTCAGATCTTACACTTAGGTCTTTAATCCATTTTGAGTTTACTTTTGTGTATAGTGTTAGAAAATGTCCTAATTTTATTCTTTTACATGAGTTGTCCAATTTTCCCATTTACTGAAGAGACTGTCTTTTCCCCTTTGTATATTCTTCCCCTTTGTGTATTAATTTTTTAAATTAATTATTTATTTTGGCTGCACCAGGTCTTAGTTGCAGCATGTGGGATCTTCCTCGTGGCATGTGGGATCTTTTTTTTTTTTAATTGCAGCACGCAGACTTCTTAATTGTGGCATGCATGCGAGATCTAGTTCGCCGACCAGGGATCGAACCAGGGCCCCTTGCATTGGGAGCACAGAGTCTTACCCACTGGACCACCAGGGAAGTCCCCGTCATACATTATCCCCGCAGACTGCGGATTCATGTGCAAAATACATGCTGTCATTGCTTAAAATAACTGAGTTTTGGGGTTGTTTGTTATGCAGCAGTAGATAGCTGCAGCAATGCTCATCCTGCTGGTCCATGGAACGCACTTTGAGTAGCAAGAAGCTAGATCACTAGACCTTCTAGGACTTTTGCATGTGCAATTTTCCTTCTTGTTACTCTTTTCCCATTCTCTTTCTCTGCTTGGCTCTTTACTTATTCCTTAGGTTCTTTTCTAAGAACACTTTCCTGATGTTTCAGGCTGGGCCTCTTGCCTTATCTGAGTCCTCTCCCATCCTGCTCCATGCTCCCCGGTGAGGAAAAATGCACGCTTATATTTTTGCAATTCTTCTTCAAAACACTTTCTATTTGGGAGTGAGGATATTCCCAGAGAAGTGAGATGTTGGCAGATGGGGGAGTCCGTGCTCCCCCATCCCGGCCCTGATCATCTTAGCTATCTCTGTGTGTTAAGGGGTCCCCCCACCTTGCTGGGCTGGGAGCTCCAGGGGGCAGACTTGGTGCTGACTTGATCATTGCTGGATGTAGCTCAGTAAGTTGGCATTGAGAAGGACAGTACCGGCGAGGGGGAGCTGACCACATTCACCCAAGCTTCCCTGAGTGTTTGACTGAGGTGATTCCCCCATAGATGTCACCTCTATGGCCCAGGACATGGCCCAGAGCAACTCCCATCCAGACATCAGGGGCCACCCATCATGCTGTTCTTGAACAGTAAGCATTCCCTCCCAAGTCGCCCCCTCCAGTCTCCCGTCTGTGCCTCCCTCCCTCCCGGTCTCGTTCTCCCCAAGAGGCAGAGTACCTTGGCATTTGTGAAGCATGACCCAGACCCTGTGGCCATGGAGCCCCACCTCCCCAGCCTTGGTGACCCCCACGGACTCGATGTAGCTGCCAAGAGACCCGAACTGCCCCCAGCCTCTTTCTAGAGTGCCCAGTGTCGGAGAGGGGGCTCTGCTTTGTCTTTCCCCTTCCCTGGGTACTGGGGTCTGACTTCCAGCATTCTCCCCAGCACCACCCCCTACAGGAGAACTCCCAGCAGCTGCAGACCTGGCTAAGGTAGGCAAAGGAGGACCAGTTTGAGGATGGAGCCCAAACCCCCAAACCCCTCGAGTCTTGGGTGACTCCAGTGCACAAAAAGAAGCAGAGTATTTTTAAATTTTATTTTATTTATTTATTTTTGTCTGTGTTGGGTCTTCGTTGCAGTGCGCGGGCTTCTCACTGAAGTGGCTTCTCTTGTTCTAGGCGCGTGGGCTTCAGTAGTTGTGGCTTGCGGGCTCTAGAGTAGAAGCAGGTTTTTCTGAAGACAGAAATCCCCACGGACAGGAATTCAGCACCTGCCAGCATCTCACTTCTCTGGGAATATCCTCACTCCCAACCAGAAAATTGTTTTGAAGAATCGAAGAAACGCAAGCGTGTATTTTTCCTCACTGGGAGTAATGGTTTTATGAGGAATGTCCAACTGTCTTCCCAGAAGAGCTGTCTCTCCTCAGGCTGGAGCCCTCCACCTGCTGTCTTGGGCATCTTTTCTACAAATGTGGACCTGGACAGGAGTTATATTTGCAGCCCTGCTTCTATCTGCCTGTCTCCTGAAGGTGGCGCTGTAACACAATTGCAACGCGTCTGGGAATATCGAGGAAACCTCGCCGTTCATCTGCTCACACCCACATTCCTTTTTCAAACGTCTGAAATAGTGCAGTGCAAGAGAAATACAGTGGGAGCTACTTATGTAACTTTAAGCTTTCTAGCAGTCATATTTTAAGATGTAAAAAGAAATAGATGAATAAGCACAGGAAAAGATGCTCAACATCATTAGTCATTAGGGAAATGCAAATCAAAATCAGAATGAGGTATCACCTCACAGACATTAGGATGGCTATCATGAAAAAAGGAAAAAAAAAAGAAAATAACGTGTTGGCGAGGAGGTGGAAAGTTGGAACTCTTGTGCACTGTTGGTGGGAATGACAAATGGTAGAGCCAACAGTATTGTACTTCCTCAAATAATTACACAGAGACTCACCGTACAATCCAGGAATTCCACTTCTGGGGTACATACCTAAAAGAATTGAAAGCAGAGACTTGGACAGATATTTGTACACACTTGTTCAGAGCAATGTATTTCACCACAGCCAAAAAAAGGTAGAAACAACCCAAGGGCCCATCGACAAATAAAATGTGGTTGTACATACCACATGTATGGAATATTATTCAGGCTTAAAAAGGAAGGAAATTCTGATACACACTGCAACATGGATGAACCCTGAGGACATTATGCTAAGTGACATAGGCCAGTCACGAAAAGACAAATACTATGTGATCCCACTTACATGAGGTCCCTAGAGTAGCGAAACTCATAGAGACACAAAGTCGAAGGGTGGTTGCCAGGGGCTGGGGGAGGGGGAATGGGGACCTGTTGTTTAAGGGGTACAGTTTCCGTTTTGCAAGATGAAAACACATCCACACAACAACATGAGTATATTTCACACTACTGAATTGTACACTTAAAAATAGTTAAAAGGGTAACTTTTATGTTATATGTATTTTACCACAGTAAGAGTTTACAAACAGGTGAAATTAGCTTTAGTCACATTTTTATTTATCCCAGAATATTATCATTTCAAATATTATCATTTCAAAATGTAATTAATTTTTACGATTATTGAAATGTTGTCTATTCTTTTTATCACACCCAACTTGGAAATTCAGCGTGTATTTTACACGTACAGCACACCTCAGTCAGACCTAGCCAGTTTTCAAGCACTCAATAGCCATCTGCACGCATCTCCATCATATTTGCAAAGACCCACACCTCCCCTGCAACACACCTGCAGCGCATCTGCAAATACACCTAGAGTTTCTCTGCAAGCCTCCCACATCCCCTGCAAACATGCCCGCAGCTCAGGGGCCCACCCCTCAGTCTAATCTCCGACATTTTCAGAGAAAGCACTTGCTCAAGGAGCGCGTGCCAATGCCAAATCGACGTTTGCAGGTTGATTTGACCTGCAAATCTCCCCATCTTCTTGGCATAAATTTGCATACCATTCATGGGTCCAAAAGCACAGCAGCAGGGCCTCAGATAGTCATTTCAAAGTCAGGGAGGCGGTGACCTGGGGCTGGACCGCAGGCCCCCTCCTGCTTCCCTTCCAGCTCTCTGTCCTCCTCCTCTTCCAGGAAGGTGATCAGTTCCTCCTGAATTGCCCCCATCTCCAAGCCCAGGCTGCATAGCTGGCCCAGCAGCTGGACATCCACCAGGCGGAGGTTCACCTGCGGGTGGGAAGGGGCAGTCATGGGCATCCCACCCCAGAGGGCAAGGGGTTAGTGTGCCCCTGCCATGAAACCTGCGTGGGAGCAGGTCTCAGCTCAAGTCCCAGGATCCTGAACCTTTTCCTAGGCCCATCAGCACTTCTTTGTAAAATCCAGTTTTGGCAAGAATCCCCCCTCCTCCTTATTTGATCGGGTTCCTCACCCTCCCCCCTCCCCCAGGTGATGGCGGCTCACCCTGACCCGCCTTCAGCAAGAATCCTGCTAGATAGGTTGAGCCAGAATCCCCCCTATACCCCTGATGTTTCCTCCTTGGAATTTTCTACCCCCTGACCCCTCTCCTGCTCCTTGGCCTTAAATTCCCCCTTGCCCATGCTGTATTCAGAGCTGAGCCCAATCTCTCTCCTCTACTGCAAAATCCCCATCACAGCAGTCTTCATACCTAGAGCCTTGCCATCTTTAACAGGTGTCATAAATTACTTTCTCTTTAACAGTCCTGGCCCACAGCACCGCAGGTGGGATCCTCACTCTGTCCCTGGACTCTGCCGTCCTGCTTCTGTCTCTGATCTCTGCCCTGTCTCCCTTTGTCTTGGTCTCTCCATTGCATTGTCCCTCGCTGTCTCCATCTCTCTCGTTCTTTCTCTGTGTCTTGAGCCCTAGTCTCTTTGTCTCTCTTCTTGGGTCTCCCTCTCTTGTGATCTGTCTCCATCTCTCTGTCTCTACTTGGCTGTCTCTGTCTGTCTCTGTCCTTCCATATCCCTGTCTTTCTGTCTGTCTCTGTTTCTCTGCCCCTGCCTTGGACTGTCTCCACCTCTCTGTCTTTCAGATTTAATGAGTCTGTCCTTGTTGCGGCTCTCAATCTCTGCTTTCCATCTCTCGTCTCTTTCTGGGTCTCTCTGTCTCTGCCTCTCTCTAGTCCTGTCTCTCACTCTTTGCGTCTTTCTGTGTCTCTGTCTGTGTCCATCGTTCTCTGGGTGTGTCTGTGTCTGCCTCTGCCTCTATTTCTCTATTCCTGTCTCTGACTTTCTGTCTTTCAATCTCTGGCCCTTTTTACTTACATTCATTCCTATTCATTTATCCACTCCCCCCACCCCATCTCTTACCCCTCCAAACCCCTCACTCACCAGCTCCTTCCAGAGCCACAGCAGACTCTCCCTGGCACCTCCAGTGTCAGCCCCTGGGAGCATGAGGGTCTGATCCACCCTCTTCACTGGGGGCACCACCCTCAGGGCCCGTGGGGGTGGGCCCAGCCCTGGGGGCACCAGTCCAGCCTGCCTCAGCTGCTTCCACAGCTCCATAGTCTCTGAGCAGTGGCAGCCAGGAGCAGGAAGTAGCAAGGTCCAGAGTGACCCAGTCCCCTGGGGAGCCGGGGGCTGGGTGGGGGGAGTAAAGGGCAGTGGGGGGTAGGAGAGGGCCAGCCCCACCCCCTCGGGCCACCCAAAGTCCATTCTCCACTGAGAATCAGCAGCTTCGTGTGTTTTTGTTTTGTTTTAATCAAAGTCTAACCTTAACTCTGCTCACAAGGATCCAACCTCAGCCTCTCTGGCGGAGGTCAAACTCCACCTCTCCCGGCCTCTTCTCAGGCCTGACCCCTCCCCAGTGTGTGGGTGCCAGGCCTCACTCGTCCCGCCCCCTCCTGGGTCCCACCCACTCCTCCTCCCCAGCCTCCCCTGCAGCCCTCTTCTCCGCTTGATCTCTGGCTTCCCCTGGCTTGGTCCTTGCCAGTCTTCTCCACTCGGGCCCTCCCAGGGCTTCCCAGACAATGTGCCTGAGGAGCCAGGAGTGGCTTCCGAGAAAACGATCCCTTGGCCAGGGTGCCTCGGTGTCCAGGCTGTTGGCCCACAACTGAGCAGCCAGTTCTGCCAACCCTAGACTTGCCCAGAGACATCATCCCTAGCAGCTTGGGCCCCGTCATGGAGAAGGTGGGGAGGCACTGTGGGCCTCCCTCTGCTAGAACCCCTCTTGCAGGGGTGTTAAAATTCCACCTATACGCCAATGGCTCCCAAGTCTCCCAAGTCTCTGACTCCAGTCCTGACCTCCAGACCACTACTCAGCATCTCCAGCTGGATGTCTCAGGCATCTCAGGGTGAATGTGGTCAAAACAGAACTCTCAGCTGGGATCTACCCCACTGTATTCATTTCCTATTGCTGTTGTAACAAGTGAGCACAAACTCAGCGGCTTAAAACAACACAGACTTATCATCTTACAGTTCTAGAGGCCAGAAGTCTAAAGTGTGTCCACAGGTTTGGGTTCCTTCTGGAGGCTGTGGGGGAGAATCCATTTCCTAGCCTTCCCCAGTTTCCAGAAGCCACCTGCATTCATTGGCTCATACGGCCTTCCCTGCATCATTCCAACCTCTTGACCTGTCATCACGTCCTCTACTTACTGACTTTCCTGCCTCCATCTAAATAGGACTCTGAGACTTCCCTGGAGGTCCAGTGGCTAAGACTCTGCACTCCCAGCGCAGGGGGCCCGGGGTTCGATCCCAGGTCGGGGAACTAAAATCCCACATGAGGCAACTAAGAGTTTGCATGCCACAACTAAAGATCCTGAATGCTGCAACTAAGACCTGGCGCAGACAAATAAATAAATATTTTTATATAAATAAATAGGACTCTTGTGGGACTTCCCTGGCAGTCCACTGGTTAAGACTCTGCACTTCCACTTCAGGGGGCACAGGTTCGATCCCTGGTCGGGGAACTAAGATTCCCACATGCTGTGCAGCATGACCAAAAAAAAAGTAAAATAGAACCCTTGGGACTTCCCTGGTGGCGCAGTGGTTAAGAATCCGCCTGCCAATGCAGGGGACATTGGTTCGAGCCTTGGTCTGGGAAGATCCTACATGCCGCGAAGCAACTAAGCCCGCGAGCCACAACTACTGAAGCCCGCGCGCCTAGAGCCCGTGCTTCTCAACAAAGAGAAACCACCGCAATGAGAAGTTTGTGCACCGCAACGAAGAGTAGCCCCTGCTCGCTGCAACTAGAGAAAGCCCGCGTGCAGCAACGAAGCCCCAACGCAGCCAAAAATAAATAAATAAATATAAATACATTTATAAAGAAAAAAAAATAGAACTCTTGTGATTACATTGGGCCTGTCGGGATTATCCAGGATAATCTCCCCATCTCAAGATTCTTGTATAGAACTATTTTTATTTGAATGTGGCACTAACCACCACCATCGTTACTATGACAAATCCCATCTCAAGATTCTTAATCACATCTTCCCTTTACCATACAATGTAACATATTCACGAGTTCCAGGAATCAGGATGTGGACATTTGGGGGGCGGGGGAACTATTCAGCCTACCACACCTACCCTTCCATACCTGCTACTTTCCCAGTTTCCACCTCTCCAAAAATGGCATCGCTATCCTTTTAGTTTCTCGAACTATTGGCTCTTTCTTCAAAACAGACTCATAGGGGCTTCCCTGGTGGCGCAGTGGTTGAGAGTCTGCCTGCCGATGCAGAGGACACGGGTTTGTGCCCAGGTCCGGGAAGATCCCACATGCCGCGGAGCAGCTGGGCCCGTAAGCCATGGCCGCTGAGCCTGCGCTCCGCAACGGGAGAGGCCGCGTCAGTGAGAGACCCGCGTACCGCAAAAAAAAAAAAAAAGACTCATAATCTGAGCACTTAGCACTTCCACTGCCCGGTCCCTGCTGCTGCCCCCATTCATCTCTTGTCTGGACGATTGCAGTAGCCTCTTTGCTGGCTCCGTGCTTCCCCCCTTGCTCTCTAAGGTCTGTTCTCCACCTGGCAGAAATGATCTTTACAAAATGTAAATCAGATCGTGGCATGCCCCGGCGAACGGAATAAAGCAGTTTCTTGCTAACCTCTCTGACCCAGTCTCCCACCTCTCTCTCTGCAAGCTGGTCCCACCTCTGGGCCTTTGCACTGGCTGTACCTCTCTGCCTGAAACACTTTTTCCCCAGATCTTTTTTTTTGTTTTTGTTTTTGCTGTACGCGGGCCTCTCACTGCTGCAGCCTCTCCCGCTGCGGAGCACAGACTCCGGACGCGCAGGCCCAGCGTCCATGGCTCACGGGCCCAGCTGCTCGGTGGCACGTGGGATCCTCCCGGACCGGGCACGAACCCGCGTCCCCTACATCGGCAGGCAGACTCTCAACCACTGCGCCACCAGGGAAGCCCTCCCCCAGATCTTTGAATGGCTGTTTCCTTGTTATCCTTCACCTCCACTTAAATGTCACCACTTCACAGAGGTCTTTGCTGATGGCCCTGTGCCCCAGTCACTCCCTGTTATATTGCCTGTTTTTATTTGCCTCTTATCAAACACTGTCTGAAATTATCTTGCTTATTCATGTGTTTCTTATCTAGCCCCTTCCTGCCTGGAATGTCGACTCCCTGAGAAAGAGTCTTGGTCCCATGGCAACCTCACTACTGCAACAGTGCCTGCCACGTGGTAGGACTCAGTAAATATTTGTAGAAGGAATGAATGAGTAATTCTATCCACAAGACTTCATATTGAATTTTCACATTAAGATGTAGCCTGGAACTCCAAACTGAAATTGCCAACACATCACAATACTAGTCTTGAGATCTCACCTCTGTCCTTTACCCTGAGGTCTAACCTCACCATCTACTGGACGCTTCCCTTCCCTGACCCTGCTTTAAAGAAGAGGCGGACAGTTTCTCAACGCATCATTCCCTGTTCTAAGGAGGTAGCAAGTTAGAGGTAGAAGAAGTCCTCAGGCGGACTAAGAGTGCAGTCGGAGGGAAGGATGGTATTCCGACAGGAAGAACTGCCCACGCTCTCCTAGGGAAAGGCTGCCGAGTCCCATTTTAAGGCCCATGGCAGAGGGAGCTCCAAGCGATCCCTAAACCCGAGAAGAGTAATAAGTGTGTGCTCCTTTAAGAGGAGGGCTGGAAAAATGGAGGGGGCGTGGCCATAAGAGAAGACGCCCAACCCTGAACCGGGTGGGTTAGGTAAGAAAAGACCAGCCCCTTCCGGTTACGTAATCCTAGCGAGATGGCGGCCCCCGGGGCGGTAAGTGAACGGAGCTTCTGGAGCCCCCCAATTAATGTCCGCTCTGATTTCAGGGCCTCTGTCGGCGCCCAGGGACCAAGTAGCGAGGGGGAGCAGGGGGCCTCTCCCGCTAGGCCTGGAGCTGGGCGCGGAGACGTGTAGCCGTCGGGGGCCGGGAAGGATCGGTGAGGCTCCAAGGCCGCGGAGGAGAGAAACCAGTGGCAACCAATGGGGAAGCAGCGCGTGCGGTCCGAGAAAGCGCGCCCAGCCAATCAGAGGGAGAGATCCGACTGCGAGCTCCTGGAGCCGAGGGGCTGGCGAGAGTGGGACCTGCAAGGGATGAGGGTTTGGGAGGGATTGGCAGAGAAACTGGGATTTGAGGTGCAAGGGTAGGGAACCAAAGGTGAGGGAAACTCATGGGAGAGTTAGAAATTTTGATGGAAAATCAAAGGGATGATGGGGGGTGGGGGCAGGATCCAAGAGGTGAATTTGGGAATTCTAAGGGAAGGACCTAGGGGAAATTAAGGGGAGGATTTGCCATATTGTGGAGAGAATTTAGAAGGAATTGGGCAAAATCAAGGAATGGACCTAGGAAAACTTAAAGTAAGAGGTTGGGAACTTAAGAGGAATTTTAAGGGAAAGTAAGGATTTGGGCAAAATTATCGGGAGAACTTGGTTAAAGCAAAAAGAGAAATTGAAGCAGACTAAGAGAAAACTTTGGAGGCGAAATTGAAGGAAGAGTTTGGGAGCTTTAAGAGATAAGCTAAGGGTGGTTTGGAGAGAAATTAAGATTATATTTGGGGGAAAGGAATGCGTTATTCAGGAAGTCTGGTGGGATTTGGATAAAATTAAGGGGCGAATTTGTGGGACATTAAGAGTTCAGATAATAGAGGTTTTGAGAGAAAGTGAGGGCTTAGGGGGAAATTAGGGGGAGAATTTAGGAAAACCAAGACCGTTTGGCCAAATCAAAGAGAATTTAAGGTTGATTAAGGGGAGGAACTTGGGGGAAACATGGGGAAATTTTATGGATCCGAAAGAATTGGAAGTTCTAAGAGAAGAATTAAGTGAGCAGGGAAGCACTGAGGAGGGGAGATTTGGGAGCAAAAGCAGGGGGACCTGGCTGTGTGTCTCACAGGAGGCTCCAGGCTCAGCCTCTCCTCCCCTCTCCTCCTCCCCAGTCCCTTCGCCTGGTGGCTCCAGTATGGAACAGGGGTACCAGCGGCATCCGTGGCCTGAGCAGGTCAGTGGACCCGGAGGGCAGTCAGAGGAAGGGGAGGACGCTGCTCCAGTTCCTGGCTGACCACTTCTATGATGTGGAGGCTGTGAGGGAGTACCTGCTCCAGAAGCAGGTGTTGAAGGTGCTCCGGAAAAATCGGTGAGAACCCCTGGCCTACACGACCCTGCTGTTCAGGCCTCCCCAGTCAGTGCCCACCCTGCCCTTGCCACTCCTGGCAGCCCTGGGGCTTCCAGTGCCAGCCTTGCCCACTTTCATCTTCGTCTCCAGCCCACACACTTCCCAAGCTCTCCGGCTCACAGACGCAACCCAACGCCCATCTCTTCTTGGAGGTCTAGCTGGTACTTCAGACCTAACATGGCTTACCCTTGGTTTCCCCCGTAAAAAGTCTTCTCACCCCCAAGCCTTCTCCATCCCAGTCAACGGCACCATTGCTTACCCAGTTGTTCAGACCACATTCTAAGGAATCCCTGATTCCTCTCTTTGCATCCCTTCCCTCCACATCCAGTCCATCAATAAAATACCAGAATATCCCAAATTTGCCCGGTGGTCGGTCACCTCCTCGCTGTTTATAGCCTGGTCTGAGCCCTTTCATTTTATGGTTCGATTACTGCAGTCATCTCCTAACTGGTCACCTTTTGCCCCCTATTATAGTCTACACAGCAGCCAGAGGACTCTTAAGAAAGGGAAACAGATAACATTACTACTTTGTTTAAAACCCTCAAATGGGGCCTTCCCTGGCAGTCCAGTGGTTAAGACTTTGCCTTCTAATACAGGGGGTGCAGGTTCAATCCCTGGTCGTGGAGCTAAGATCCCTCATGCCTCATGGCCAAAAGACCAAAACATAAAACAGAAGCATTACTATAACAAACACAATAAAGACTTTAAAAATGGTCCACATCAAAAAAAAAAAATCTTAAAAAAAAAAACCCCTCAAATGGTTTCCAACCGCAACTAGAATAAAAGCCAAACTCTAAGGCCGAAAACCTGGCCCCTACTGAGCTCTGTGACCCCTACCAGGGACACCCCTCACCCCCGCTAGCTCAGTGTCCTTATTGCTATTCGTTCAACCATCGTAATTCAAGCCCTGAGCCTTTGCACTAGCTGTTCCCTTAGCCTGGCAGATTCTTACCTTGGCCTCTGCATTCCTTCCCACACTCAAATCTCTGCTCAAGTGTCACCTCTTCCAAGCAGCATTTCTTAACACCCAAATTAAATTAGCCTCCTCTATCCCTACCCCTGACCCAAGCCACTCCTGGTCTGTCCCTTGGTGTTAATTTCATCACAGAATTGACACTCTGCAATTTGTTTTTACTTCCCGGTTACCTGTTTCCCCGGTGAAATAACTTCACAAGGGCAGGGACACTTATCTGCCTTTTGATTACCACTGTCCCCCGGTGCCCAGCACTTCACAGGCCCTCAGTAAATATTTGCAGTCTTTCCTGCCTGCCAGTCTCAGTCCTGTGCTGTGGACTCTGACCCTCTCAGCTGCACTGGGGCCTGGCGAGGGGTGTGGTGTTCCCAAGGCTCACCCTCGGCTACTGTTCTCCCGGCAGGTCCTCCACCTACATCAAGGAGCGATATGGCCCCTACGTCGCAGGTGCCTATTTCATCCTGAAGCAGGGAGGCGCAGTCAAGTATGATGGCAAAGGTGTCACAGTGGGGCTGGGGGAGGCGGGAGAGCGGCTGTCTAAGCCCCGGGCTCTTCAGTCAGTCAGACAGGCTTCCGTGCGTGCCCTGGTCTCTGCCCGCTCCTGGCTGTGTGGCTGGGGACTTGTTCCTGACATCTGTAAAATGGGATGGTAGTTGTGTCTAACCTACAAGGTGCGCTGTAAAGATTCAAAGATATTTTGCAATCTGGACACTTGTCACAGGTCACAGGCTGGCTTAGCACGTGGCTCAGTCGGCGTTAGTGCGTCTTCTCCTTCCTCCTTTCCCCTCCTTTTTCTTGCCTTCCTCCTCCTCCCTTTGTTTTCCCCTTTACTTTCCTTTTTTGAAAACAATTCATGTAGGCTTCATCTGTCCCTCATCTTGGTTCCAAGTAAAATTTTCACTTGGTTTGAGCGCTTCCTCCAGCACCTTCCTTAGAAATGATGTACCTGTCTGAAAACACCTCAACTTTTGCCCATCTACAAGGATTCTTGTCGTATAGCTCTTTTCTCTGTTCTCAGTAATCTCTTCGACCCTCAACTTCCAGGTATGTAAAATTGGCCAGATGTTCCATCTTTGATGGGGTTGTCAGGGGATCCAGTGAGACCAGACACGTAAAGCCCTTAGTACAGGGCCTGGTGTGTAGTGCGTGTGCCATGTTCTCTTATTACGGGGCTGGGAGTGTTCTCAAGAGGTTGGTGGCCTGGGGGACCCTGCTGACACTCCCTCTCCCCCCTTCCAGGTTTCAGGACAAGGAGTGGATGCGGCCAAATGGGCGTGGTCTCTCTGGTGAGCTCTGGAAGCTCCGGGAGGTGCCTATAGAAGCTGTTGACGCCAGCGGCTGTGCCATCACCTACCAAGGCCTGGACAACCTCTGTGAGTGGGGTGTGGCGGGGACGGGTGGAGGTGGGCAAGGTCTGCGCTTTCCCTTTCGTGGTGGGCCCCAGAAGGACCCTCAGTGCCGTCTGCCCTCTTCCCTGCAGTGGCCCTGCAGGAGCTCCAGTCCCTGTCGCTGCAGTGTTGTCCCCACGTGGATGACTGGTGTCTCAGCCGCCTCTACCAGCTAGCCAACTCGCTACGAGAGCTCTCGCTGGCCGGCTGCCCCTGCATCTCTGAACGGGGCCTCGCCTGCCTCCACCACCTCCAGTGAGACCTCAGCTCAGGCTGGGCCCCCAGCCAGGGAGGGGCGCTCTTGGGCACTTCCCACATCCCTGCCTCCACGGTGGACCTAGAGCGTTTGCGGTGGGTCAGCACAGATGAGTGGCACAGGGAGCCTCTAGGAGGATGGGAGGACTCCTAGCCTGCCTTTCTTTTTGTTTTAATGAGACCCCAAGAAATTTACACTGTTGCAGAACCACAGTAGGAGCCAGAGGTGTCTGTTTGTAATGAACACGGTGGGTCTCACGTAGTTGAACAAAGATTTTTATTAGAAAGCTAGGGGTTAACGTGGGGGTGGGTACGCTCCCATACACCCGCTGCCACAGACACCATCCTCATGCGTGTCCTCACGCCCCAACCTTGCCTCCTCAGGAACCTCCGCAGATTGGACATCTCTCACCTTCCTGCCGTGTCCAACCCAGGCCTCACTCAGATCTTGGTGGAGGAGATGCTGCCCAACTGTGAGGTTCTGGGGGCTGACTGGGCCCAGGGCCTCAAGTTGGGGCCAGAGGAGCAGTCCCACGACACAGCCAGCAGCCCCATCCCTGCCTAGCCTTTGGCCCCGTCCGTGTGGAGCTGGGTCTCAGCTGGGCTGTGCTGAGAGGTTAACAGCTCACCCTTCTTCTAGCTTCCAGTTGGGTTCATTCAACTCGGGGGGTCGGGCTAGGATCAGAGGCACTGGCAGGTCAGAGGCAAGAGGAGTGAGGTGGCTTGTCCCCTACCGCGGGGGTGCTCTGGCTGGCTGCACCCTGGGGTGAAGCTCGCAGCTCCTGTCAGCCTGTCAGGCAGCCCTTTCCACACCATTCTCTCCTTCCCAGTCCCAGGAACCCCCGTCTCCTGCCTCTTCAGGCCTGGGGGAGGTAAGGGCTTCTGGCTGCAAGTAGCCTCAGGGAGTTGCACTCTCCCTTGTGGTGCTCCCACAGCGCGCCCACCTCTGTGTCAAGAAACTTCTCTTGACTTTTGTCAGAGAAACTTCTCGACTTTTCTCAGAAGACTCTTGTAGGATTATCTCACTTGAGTGTGCTACTGTTTCCTGCCAGGACCTGACTGATACAGCAGGTGCTATGGGCATTTTATAGGGATGGTTCTTCCCTGTGTGGGACGACTTAAGCTCACTGCAGGCTGAAGCATCCCTGGGCCACACCCACTAAATGCTGGGAGCATCCCAAGCCCCACAGTGTTCTCGCCGACTCAGCTCCAAATTCAGCTGGCTTGTTTGCTCTGAAAATTGATCTGGGCCTTTGAAATATTTTTCCTTTGCTAAGTGGCCTGATAAGGTTTGCCAGTAGAGGGCGCTCGAGAGACGTTCCTTGAGAGAGGCAAGGCTTTTGCTTTCTGGTGGCACTCAGGAGTGCCAGCTCAGCGGCCCTGCAGCACATGACTGCCCCGCGCACCTGCTTCCTGAAGCGTCAGGTGGTCAGCAGCTTCCCCGGCACCCACCACCCCTGACCTGGCAGTTCTATAGAGCCTCCACTGACGCACCTCCCTGTGAATGCCTCTCCACCACACCCCTGAAGGTGGATTTCCAGTAAATTCCAAGGCACCTTACCAATGAATCTCCCTCCTTATTTCACTTTGCTGTGAAAGTCATTAATTCTCTATATTAAACTTTTCCCTGTTCAAATTACCGTATGGTTTTTCTTCTCTCCAGACTGGATCCAAACTGATAGAGCACTGGCATTTGGAGTGTTCCCAGAGATAAACACACAAAGATGGGATTTGGGGCTTGGTTTCATCCCGCCTTTGGCTTGAGTGCATTGCTAAGCTCCTCGGCAGTGGGAAAGGAGACATTAGAAATCCATGGGCTAAACGTCCATCGACAGATGAATGGATAAAGAAGATGTACATATATACAATGGAATATTAGCCATTAAAAAGAATGAAATAATGCCATTTGCAGCAACATGGATGGACCTGGAGATTATCATACTAAGTGAATTAAGTCAGACAGAGAAAAACATCATACGATATCACTTATATACAGAATCTAAAAAAAAAAAAGATACAAATGAACTTAAAAAATAGGAACAGACTCATTTAGAGAACCAAGCTTAAGGTTACCAGGGGGGAAGGGTGGGGGGGAGGGATGGACTGGGAGTTTGAGATTGACATGTACACACTGCTATATTTAAAATATCAATAGATAGGGAATTCCCTGGTGGTCCAGTGGTTAGGACTCCCGTGCTTCCGCTGCTGAGGGCGCAGGTTCAATCCCTGGTTGGGGAACTAAGACCCCACAAGCCGCGTAGTGCGGCCAAAAACATTTAAAAAATAAAAAGTAGATAACCAACAAGGACCTAATGTATAACACAGGGAACTCTGCTCCATATTCTGTAATAACCTAAATGGGAAAAGAATTTGAAAAAGAACAGATACATGCACATTAATCACTTTGCTATACACCTGAAACTAACACAACATTGTTAATCAACTATACTCCAATATAAAATAAAAATTAAAAAACCCCCAAAAATCTAAGGCATGCAACCGCATCATGAAAACGCTATTGCCTGGGGTCGTGATGAGGTGCCAACTGAAGCCTTGTGCCCTGGGAGGCCCTATGGCTGCTGCACTTGATGCTGTGGCAGTAATGACAATTCTAAAGATAGGGCCAGGCAGGTTGCCTGGAGTGCCCAGCTCAAGTCACCCCTTCAGAATTGGAAAGCTCCCATGGCAGTCCCCTACCGCCCCCCAAAGTTCTTACTTGTAGATACTGCTGAAAATACAACACAACATTTGGGTTTTCGAGTTGCTGAGTTATGACAGTTGAATTCCCAGTCTTGACAAGTTTCTCATAAGAAAGTGAGGGCACTGGTAAACAGTGGGATCCAGAAATCTGGAATCGGGTCATCTGGTTGGACCCAAAGGAAAGATGATCTCGAACTCCCAAGTCACTGGGAGCCTCCCTTACCCGTGTGAGGAGACCACCAGCTATCCTGCTCACAAGCATTCCCTGCTGCCACTAGACCCACAGATGCCAGGGGTCAAGTCTCAGCACGCTCCAGAGGACAGGTGCTCACTACGACCCAGAAGGGAACTGGTCTTACACTGAAGGGCAAGACTTGCAGACAGATGTAGAGGCAACTCTGGGGAACCTGCACAGCAGTGGGTTCTCAGGGTGTTAGGCCAGTGGATCTTACACTGCATGGGGCCAAGTTCACCGCTAGGAGGGCACTTACTAGAGCTTCTGGGTATAACAAGTTAGCCAGTGCAGCTGGCGTGGTCCGGACAGCTTGCTTAGTTGGCTGGCCGGCATTTGGACTCAACAGTGACCTACAGTTACTAAGGCGAGAAGCCAGAACCGCCCTCGCATAATCTGGAGAGGGAGATTCAAAGGCTGGGGGAGACAGGAAGGTGGGGTGCTCCGCTTTCAGCCCGCACACCCACCCGACCACGCTCCACAAGAGGGCAGCTCTTCAGTCATTCTCGACGTTCCACTTTACCTTCCGGCTGCCGAGCGGTTTCTCTCTCCTGACTGGAGCATTTGCAGACTGAGGCACGCGGCCGCTCGGCCCCCGGTGGAGAAACCTCCGCGCCCTGGGAGAAGCTAGATGAGCCGAGTCGGGGGGCCTGGACGGCCCCACCCCGGCCTGGGGGGAAGAGGGCTTGGAGACCCCTTCCAAGGTTTCTCAGGGCCCGGCCCCAGCCCCCTCTTGCTTTTATTCCATCAGTATTCCCCACCTTCTCCATACCCTCGTCCTCCATCTGGTCCCATGGGCTCCATTATTCAATCCTGGGGAGAGGGAATCAGCTAGACAGATGATCAGCTGCTGCTGCCCTGTCCAGGACAGGGTTCCTGAGGTGATCCGGGCAGTTCCCAACCCGGGTGGGGGTGAAGGGGGTCAGGCCGGGCTCACTGGGGGGCCCTGCGTCCCAGCCCAGGCTCCAGGAGCTCTGGTATGAGGCGGCCCCACCTGCCTGCCACCCCAGACAGCTGATGCAGCCCAAACAGCAGACGCCTCCGGAGGGCTGTGACGGAAACACCGGCAGACACCCTCTCTGGTCCCGGGGGGCCGGATGGGAGTGTCCCTGGAATCACCATGCCTGCCGCTGTCGGCAGAGCCAGGGCCTCAGGGCGTGGCAGAGCCAGGGCCTCAGGGCGTGGCAGAGTCAGGGCCTGCGTGTGGGACCAGGGAGGGAGGGAGGAGGCACAGGGGTCAGCGCAGCTCCAGGGCTCCTGGTGCCCCCCACCGCCCCGTTCACTGCCCTCTGGCTTGGCCCCCCCTCCCCCCACCCCTTCCATCTGCTCCTCCCCGGCTCCTCTCTGGGTCTGGCTGCCTCTGCCTGGCTCTGGCTCGGTTGGCAGACTCCCTGCTCTCTGCTCCCACTCCGTCGTCCCTCCACCTGCCCCTGCACATCTCTCCACCCTCCCCCACAAGGGCTTCCCTTATCTCTCGCCAGCTGTCTCCACCTTCCCGTCCTATCTCTCTCTTCTTGCAGCTCTCTCCTCTGGGCCTTCCTGAATCTCTGCCGCCTGTCTCCTCCCTGCCTGCCCCCCGGGGTCTCCCTGGCTGTCTCTTCTTTCTCTGCAATGTCGGTCTCTGCCTGTATCCCCTCCTCCCCACCAGCCCCCTTCCCCATCCCCACCCTGACTCCGGGCCACACACCCCCCCCTCTGGCAAGGTCACCCATGCCCTTTCAGCACAGTCACACACACACACACACACACACACACACACACACACACACACACCCTCCTCCCCCGGCCAGGCCCTGCCCCTGGCCTCCAGCCTGGCCACTTCAGGACTCTGCCTGCCCTTGGGCCATTCTGACACTTCCCAGCCCCTCGGCCTCACCCTCCCTTGGACTCTCTCCCAGGCCCCCTGGTTCTCCCCTCCCCAGCCTGTCAGCTCCTGGTCTCTGCAGCCACCCCTGCACCTTTCCCGCTGTCTCACCAGAAAACCAGCCCCAACACGCCACAGCCCCATCCCTCAGGTCTGCCTCCTGTCCTCCCCCCTCCCCTCCCTCAGCCCCGCCCCGGTCCCTCCCGGCCCCTGGGGCCCTCCCAGCCTCCCACAGACCGGCTGGGCTGGGCTGGGCTGGGCTGGGCTGGAGAACAACAGTGCTGGAGACACCAGCGCTGCCGGACGCGGGCAGAGGGCCGGCCCAAGGCCCAGGGCGCTGGAGCTGGCCAGAGCCAGACCCAGAGGTAAAGGGGAGGGAGCCGTGCCTGGGGTGGGGACTGTCGGGCGAGGAGGTGACCCCGGTGATACTGACTCCTGGTAAGGGGGATGAACTGGGGGGAGAGGGAGGTTGGAATGGCGGAGTCCCTGGTCTCTGGGGTGCGGATGGGGAATAGGTAGCCTCCCGGGTTTCTACGAAAGTAGAAGGAGCTAGGCTGAGTGGAAAGAACAGGGTGCTGGAATGCGAGTAGAATAGGGATTCGTACAGGGTCGTTGGTGGAGGGCTGGTTTAGGGTCTGAGACTACGAGAAGCCCTGGAGGGCTCGGCAGGGCCCGAGGGCCCGCCCCTGCACCCCAAAAGGCCTCTGTGGCTCTTTTGCAGGTCTCACAGCTGCCCTTTCCTGAGCCGGGTCATGCGCTGCCCCAAGTGCCTTCTCTGCCTGTCAGCACTGCTCACACTCTTGGGCCTCAAAGTGTACATCGAGTGGACGTCTGAGCCCCGGCTGCGTAAGGCCTACCCGGGACCCCGCAGCACCCCACCAGGCCCCACGCCAGCCAGCCCCGAGCCCACCCTGCCGGCTAACCTCTCGGCCCGTCTGGGCCAGACTGACCCGCTGCCCTCGGCCTACTGGAACCAGCAGCAGTGGCGGTTGGGGACCCTGCCCAGTGGGGACAGCACTGAGGTGGGGGGCTGCCGCGCTTGGGGAGCTGCCGCTGCGGCCGAGATCCCCGACTTCGCCTCCTACCCCGAGGACCTCCGCCACTTCCTGCTGTCGGCAGCCTGCCGGAGCTTCCCACGGTGGCTGCCCAGGGGTGGCGGTGGCCAGGTGGCCAGCTGCGAGGACCCCGACATCCCCTACCTGCTGTTGGCCGTCAAGTCGGAACCAGGGCGCTTTGCAGAACGACAGGCCGTGAGGGAGACGTGGGGCAGGCCGGCTCCCGGGGTCCGGCTGCTCTTCCTGCTGGGGTCCCCGGCGGGCGAGGGGAGGCCTGACCTAGGCTCCCTGGTGGCCTGGGAGAGCCGCCGCTACAGCGACCTGCTGCTCTGGGACTTCCTTGACGCCCCCTTCAACCAGACGCTCAAGGACCTCCTGCTGCTGGCCTGGCTGGGCCGCCACTGCCCCAGCGTGAGCTTCATCCTGCAAGCCCTGGATGACGCCTTCGTGCGCGTCCCCGCCCTTCTGGACCACCTGCGGGCCCTGCCGCCCAGCACGGCCCGTGGCCTCTACCTGGGTGAGGTCTTCACCCAGGCCAAGCCCCTCCGGAAGCCTGGAGGACCCTTCTACGTGCCTGGGTCCTTCTTTGAAGGCGGCTACCCAGCCTACGCAAGTGGGGGCGGCTACATCATTGCGGGCCGCTTGGCACCCTGGCTGCTGCGGGCGGCGGCCCGCGTGGCCCCCTTCCCCTTCGATGATGTCTACACCGGCCTGTGCTTCCAAGCCCTGGGCCTGGCCCCCAGGACCCACAAAGGCTTCCTCACGGCCTGGCCGGCAGGCCGCACTGCTGACCCCTGTGCTTTCCGTGACCTGCTGCTGGTGCGGCCCCTCAGCCCCCAGGACAGCGTCCGGCTCTGGAAACAGCTGCGGGACCCTCAGCTCCAGTGCTGAGACTCGGAGGTGGGGCGGGGCGGGGAGGGCAGACCTGGCCTGGGCCTTGGCGCCAGCCCCTTGCTCAGCCTCTCTTTCTAGGCCTCGGTGCGAGGAAGGAGGTCCTGGAATGGAGGCTGCCTGAGCCCTCCCTGGGCCTCCCCAAGAGGCGACAGACTGTTTCCGTCTTTCAGTTTCTGAGGCCTGGAGTCGTCGTCTCTGTCTACGGGGCCTGGAGTCGTCGTCTCTGTCTATGGGGCCTTGAGGCAGTTTACGGAGCAAAGCTCAGCTGCACCCTGACCTTCACACCAGACGCTCTCCCCACCCTTACTGGGCAAGGCCGGCTCCGATGGCCTCTCGGTCACCTTGCTGGACACCAGCTTTGACCCGTTCTATGGGAGACAAGAGGCCATCTCTGGAGGACCCCACCCCCATCCTGTTTGCTGAAGCTGACCTTCCAGCTTGCAAAAGTTTCTGGAGGAAGAAGATAGCTCAACAGCCTTGGCCTTATTTATCTCAACTGGAGAAGCACGGGTGGTCCCAAACCAGTCATGCTGGCCTCTCCTCCCACATCCCCAACTCCAGGAAACAGAAACCAGAGGTAGCATGAAGCCAAATGCAGAGACATAGTTTATTCACTACCTGCTGACCACCTCTCACTCTGAGTAAGTTCCACAGGCTGACCTGCCACGTCCACCCCCAGCCCTGAGGGGCTTCCAGTCCTGGAGGTGCCCTTGCCCAGCCCCTGGGAGGAGACCCTGTAACTAAAGGCGAAGAAGGGGCTGACCAAGGCCCCACCAACGTTAACAGCATGGAGAGGCAGGAGCCGCCCCAAGTGCTGCCCTGGCCGCCTCTGCCCTCAGAGGCAGAGTTGGCGTAGGTGGGGATGGGCCAAGTAGCCTCACTTCTCGAAGTGATCCAGGGGGTAGTGTTCCCCATAGGCCTGGAGGTGACGGGCCAAAGACTCCTGCTGCTTGCGGAGCTGGGTAGGCATCTCCTGATACACATCTGAGAAGAGCAGGCTGGGGCTGGGCTTCAGCTTCCGCTCGGCCTGCTCAAAGGCCTCCATCACCTGGGGGACAAGCGGCAGTGGGCAGGCAGCCGACCTCTCACCCAGGAACCTGCTTCCTACCTGTGGGATCCTGGCGAGGGGTTAACCCCCTGAGCCTCAAGTTCCCACGTGGACAATAGAAATAGTGGTGACGGGCTTCCCTGGTGGCACAGTGATTAAGAATCCGCCTGCCAATGCGGGGGACAAGGGTTCGAGGCCTGGTCCGGGAGGATCCCACGTGCCGCGGAGCAGCTAAGCCCGTGCGCCACGACTACTGAGCCTGCGCTCTAGAGCCCACGCGCCACAACTACTGAAGCCTGCGCGCCTAGAGCCCCTGCTCCGCAACAAAGAGAAGCCACCACAATGAGAGGCCCGCACACCGCAACGAAGAGTAACTCCCGCTCGCTGCAACTAGAGAAAGACCGCACACAGCAACGAAGACCCAGGGCAGCCCAAAATAAATAAATTTAATAAATTAAAAAGAAAAAAAAAATAGTGGTGACAACTGATGTCCCAAATCCCAGCATCTCCATCCTTAGCAGAACCAGGCACTATACTAAGAGTATGGAATCGATTCAGCCTCTCAGCAGCCCTAAGAAGCAGGCAGCTCAGAGGTGAGGAAACCGAGGCACAGAGAAGGGACATGCCCACGATGCCGTGGTCAGGGGCAGAGCCAGGAAGCATATGCTGCCCGACACCAGGGTCTGCCCTGCCCACTGGGCCGCAGTGCTTCTGGTGTCTGATGACCAGGGCCGAGGAGGGCAGTGCACAGACTCTGGCGGACACTTACACCCCATCTGGATCAGATGCAAACCCTCAGACAAGCTCCTGAGGTGGGTACCCCAGTATCCCTCTTCAGAGGCGGAGGAGCTGAGGGCAGAACACGGCTAAGGTGCACGTGTCCTGGCATCATGACATTAGAGACATCACCAGGGTTATCCCCGAGGCTGCCAATTCAATGGCCCCCAACCCCCAGCCTCCCCATCCTTCCAGGGTTCTCCGTGACACACCATCCCGGAACACGACCCCTGGGGTGGTTTCCAACGGAGGGTGGCCCTTCCTCACCTTCTTGCGGGACTGCTTCCTCCAGGCCTTCTCCTGCTCATCGTCCCACCAGCCACAGCTCTGCAGGTAGTGCCTCAGCCGGGAGATGGGGTGGTCCTGCTTGTCCCAGTAATTGACCTCGTCCACCGAGCGGTACGCTGAGCTGTCGTCGCTGGTGCTGTGGTGCCCGATCCTTCCAGCGGGAGGGGGACCCAAGGTCAGGCTGGCGCCCCTCAGGTGAGGGTCAGGAAGGAACGGGGGGGACTAGGGGAGAAGGCGGGAAATGGAATAAAGGCCAGAAGGGGCTACACGGTGCAGGGCAGTGGGGTTGTACCGCAGGGACGGTGATCCATGTGGGGGAGGTGCTGAGGACGGCAGTGGTCGAGGCTGGGGGCCGACGGGGGCGGGGGCGGGGGGCGCGGCAGGCACCTGTAGGTCATGGCCTCAATGAGGAAGGGCTGGTTCTCCGCCACGGCCCGCCGCCGGGCCTCCTTGGTGGCGTTGTACACAGCAAACACATCATTGCCATCCACGCGAATGGACAGGATGCCGTATCCGGGGCCTCGAGCCGCTGTAGGGACAGGGAGGCAGGTCAGGCCCCAGGGCTCAGGTGAGACAGGAGCAGGGAGTGGGGCGAGAGGGGAGGAAGGAGAGGGCACAGGCAGAGCGGGGAGCAGCCCCCAGGGCCCGTACCAATGCCATCCCCGCGGTACTGCTCAGAGGTGGGCGTGGAGATGGCATAGCCGTTGTTCCGGCAGAAGAAGATGATGGGGCACTCGAGGGTGGCGGCGAAGTTGAAGCCGGCGTGGGCGTCCCCCTCACTGGCCGCGCCCTCTCCGAAGTAACAGATGATGACCCTGTTGGCGTTGGCCCGCTTGGCCGCGTAGGCTGCCCCCACCGCTGCAGGAGCAGAGACACGCGTCTCCCTGCACTCATACCCTCCCCGCATCCACACCCTCGCACCCCAACCCGGGGCTCCGGCCCTCAGGCTAGCTGTTGCCAGGCTCTGAGGGGAAAGAAAACACCTGAGCCGCCCCCCCCCCAGAAGCTGCCCCGCCCACAGTCTCCTCCCGTCGGCTGACGGCAGCTCCATCCTTCCATCCTTCCAACTGCTCAGGCCACGAACTTCAGCATCTTTGACTCCTGAATTTCTGTCACGCCCCCATGCCCACTCGGCCTTCAAAACGGAGCCAGAATCCGACCCCTTCTCCCCATTCCCTAACCTCTCCCTGGTGGTCCCAGCCCCACCTCTGGCCCGAGCAGCCTCCTCCCCAGCCCCCTGCTCCTCCCACCCAAGCTGTTACCCTCAGGGCAGCAGCCGAGCCGGCAGGTGGTTCTGCAGCGGACTCCTCCCCCTCCCCCAGCTCGGGGCCACTCTGGGTCAAAGTGTCTTCAAAAGTCGACAGCCTGAGACCCCACCTGTGCGCACCCCTCCCTCCACACCTGCCCCGCTGGCTCCTCCTGGCACCTCGGACACGTCACCGAGCAGGCACCCGCCTCCACATCCCGAGTGGCTCCCTCTCTCACCTTCTGGTCTGTACTGTCACCTGGTGACAGCTGTCCCCACCTTCCCCCATCAAGAACCGCTCCCTCTCAGCTTTACTTTTCCCTGTGGGCCTTGTCACCCCGACACACTCCATGTGTTACTTCATCCTGTTTATTGTCCGTCTCTCCCACCAGTGTCAGCAGCAGGAAGGCTGAGGTTTTTGCTGCCTCTGTTCAAGGCACCTAGAATGGCACCCAGCACACAGCATGGACTTCGTACACTGGCCAACTGAGTGACTTAACTGGTCACCCAAATGGAAGATGAGGGCCAGGCCCCACCTTATGGAAAGCCTACGAAATGGAAATCAGTGAAAATGCTACCTCTTCCCAGAAAGCTGCCCTGTCCGCCTCCCACCTCAGACACAAACCGCTCCTGTTCCCAAATAGGACACACCGGGCGAACGTGCCCAGGGCCCTCTGACATGCCAGGCACTCTAAGCCCTGTACACATCAGTTCACGTGTCTGCCCTGGAGCAGACTGACCCTCGACCGAGTGCAGGCTCCACGGGGCGGGGGCGGGGGCTGTCCACATCCGTCTTTGCACTGCGTGGCCACAGCCCTCCCCCGGCGGGGCTGCTTCACAAGCAGTCACCTTTAACAGAGCCACACCAACTGCGCCAAGCGCCGTGGACTTGCGGAGTACGCTTTAGGGGAGGCACTCAGGGCAGGCAGGACAGGGCCGGGGTGGGGAACCCAGCCTCTGGAGCCACACGGCCCGCGGTCTGCGTGCCTCCCCTTCTTGCTACCGGCCGGGCGGCCTTTAGTAAGGAAGCTGGCACACGCTCAGTCCACGCAGCTGGCTGTGCCGGTGAACGGACACGGGCTGGCACAAGCGTGAGAAACTGACAGCGTGACTGCTCAAACCTGCCGAATGGGGCGAAGACGCCACCAGAGCCCTCCTGCGAGGGTCCCAGACAAGAGGGGTCGTGTAAGTCTAGAGCCCAGGCCAGCGCTAGGGCCGTGGCGCCACCAGGAAGCCCCCGGAAGGGATGGAGGAGGCTAGGGCCCGAGCAGGGTAACGACATCAGACTGTGTGTGCGGGCTGGGGCGTGCATCCTCACCCTGAGGGATCTGCGTGGCCAGTGGAGAGGAGATGGTGACGAAATGGCGCTCCCTGCAGCCATAGTGGACGGGCATCTGGCGCCCCTTGCCCAGGTCGCTCACGTTGCCGTAGCACTGGGCCATGAACAGTTCCAGGGGGTAGTTCCGGTACATGAGCACGCCTGGTGCAGGAGAAGGCAGGGTTACCGTGGCGGGTGGTGTGCGGGACAGGCCAACCCTGTGAGGGCCCCTGGGCCAGGCCCTTCCTGCCCGGGACCCATTCCGCTGACTGTCCTACAGCAGGGAAGGCGCGTTCGGATGCTCATAGGGACCAGGCGGGTGCAGGAAGCAGGCGGGCAGAGCAGAAAGCACAGGCCTGCCTCAAGACGGAGGCTGCTGTTCAAACCAACCGACCTCTGCCCAGGGAGGCAGGTGGTCCAGCTTTTCAAAAGGAGCAATCCAGCGTGCTTTTTTTGGTAGGGGCGCTAGGGGAGAGGAGGGGAAGCTACCTGATTTTTAAGAGTTTCCACTAATTCATCTACTTAAAAAAAAATCATCATATGAACCAAAAAGAAGTATGGGCCGTGCTCACGACCTGTGGACTAGAGAGGAAACATTCAAACCTGCTCATGGCAGTAAAATCCTTTCTTCAAACAAAACCCCGGTGGATGCCCACCTCATCATCAAAGGCGCCACAAGGCCGCACCTCTCTGACGCGAGCTTCGCACTAGCTGGCTCACACAGCTGGTGGGGCTGGCGGGGGTCCCTTGCGGCCGCTCCAGTGGGAGGTGGGCAGGGGCCTCCACTCTGCTGTGAGGGGAACCGACACAGGCTCCAGGGTACTGAGGACAGCTCAGTGAGCGCTACCGTTCTCAGTGCCCTTGTTCTCCCCACTTCACAGGAGACACAGAGTCGCATGGGGAGTAGCGGCCCAGTCAGGACTGGGACAAGCGGGACCTGCCTTTCCTCCTTGCCCCTCACAGGACTGGGACAAGCGGGGCCTGCCTTTCCTCCCTGCCCCTCACAGGACGGGGACAAGCGGGGCCGCCTTTCCTCCTTGCCCCTCACAGGACTGGGACAAGCGGGGCCTGCCTTTCCTCCCTGCCCCTCACAGGACGGGGACAAGCGGGGCCTGCCTTTCCTCCCTGCCCCTCACAGGACTGGGACAAGCGGGGCCTGCCTTTCCTCCCTGCCCCTCACAGGACTCGGACAAGCGGAGCCTGCCTTTCCTCCCTGCCCCTCACAGGACTGGGACAAGCGGGGCCTGCCTTTCCTCCCTGCCCCTCACAGGCGCCTCGGATGTCTGGATGCAGGGCCTTCCATGACCCTTGGCGCAGGATGGCTCACTCCTGCAGAGGCGGCTGGGGCCCAAACAGCCTCCATGTGCAGAGCCCAGCGGCCGCCCGTAACTCCAGGACCCTCGTTCCAGGCCCTGCTTGGAGCCCTCCCCAGAGAGATCCCCTCAGCAGAAACAGTGGGAAGCGCTTAGCAAACGTGGCAGGGGCCTGGCTCGCGGCCCAGTGCCCAGGCAAACCTAATGATGCGGAACCACGGACAGTATCACAGGGCATCTGCTCCCCTGGAGCATGTGGGGTGGGGGGGTCTGGTGCAGCTGAGACAGTAGATAGTCTGAGAGCAGACTGGAAGGCCGTGCTGGTCCCGGGAGCGCTCTGGGCAGCCTGCCTGGCCAGGCCACACCTCCCCACTGAAGAGCTGTCCCCGGGTGAGAGGCCTTGGTCACGACACCGCCTCTGACTCCGAGTGCTCACCCCACGCCAGGCCCTGTGCTGAGGGCTTTACGTCATCTGCCCTCTGAAACCCCTCAACCACCGTCTTGGGAGGGTTCACTGTCTCCCACAGTAGATGAGGAAACTGAGGCAAGGAGCAGTTAAGCAACCTGCCCAGGATCGTGCAGCACCTGACAGGAAGGGTCAGATCTGGCTCCCTGCTGGGCCCCATACCAACAACTGCTGTGGAACCCCACCCTCAGCTCCCCGGGCTCACTCCTGCACCCCCAGTCTCTCCTTAACACTCATCCGTTTTCTTCATTCCTAGTCATTGCTCCTTCCATCCTCTCCCTCATTCACTCAGAAGTTAGCCACTCCCAGGCTGGAACACGCCCACCCATCTGCCTCGGCTGTGGCTGCGTGAAGGACACGGCACCTGGGAAGAGGCCAGCTCGGCCTGAGCTCACTGCAGGCTCGCGGCAGCCCCACAGCGCAAGGGGTTGCCATCCCATCATAATCTCTATTTCAAAGATGAGAAAACTGAGGCTCAGAGAACGGAAGTGACTTGCCCAAAATCGAACAACTGGTCACCAGCAGGGCATGGAATGGTCAGGAGCACAGGCTCTTAACTACAATACTGCCAGGCCTCCGCAGAGGGGAAGCACCCTTAGGCCTCTCTGGCAAGGTGCCGCTCCTAGAAGAGCACATTGGTAACTGATGTGGGCCTCGCCTTCGTAGCAGGAGGGACTGGGCCTGACTAGTCTCGATGGGGACCACAGACCCAGGTTCCTGGCACCTGCTCCACAGGGCCGGGCCACGGGCAGACGTACCTGCCTCCCGGTACTGGCCAAACACCAGGTCCGTGCTGTCCAGGGCTGCTGCACTCCCCACGTGCGTCCCCTCCTCACCATAGTTGGTCATGTAGAAGGATATCCGGCCCTGGGGGTGGAGGAGGGCCCAGCGGGCAGGTTCAGTTAGACTGGGCAATGCCAGAGAAACATCCGAACACTGACCGACTTCCGACCACTCTGTGGTTCAACAGATGCTTCCTGGAGGCCGGCTCTGGGTCAGGCCGCGCTGGCGTTCCTGCCTTCACAGAGGAACCGCCAGGTTGGTTACAGCCAGGGTGATGGGGCTGTGTGATGGGGGCTGAAGGGGTACCCGCCCCACTGTGGAGGGGCATCGAGGAGCGATGCCTATGCCGAGCAAAGGTAGGGAGGGTGGAGGTTTCCAGGCAGAGAGAACAAGAAAGGCCATGAGGTCAGAAGGGCTGGGACACAAAGTGGGAGGGGTGGAGAACGACGAGGAGGGAGAGAGAGGCAGGGAACGACGCATCCGGACTTTACCCTGAGGACGGTAACCGCCAACAGTTCTCAGGGGAGAGATGTTTTAAAAATGTCTCTCAGGCTACCACGTGGGAACGGATGGAGGAGACAGGAACGAGTGCCAAGCGCCAGGTGGGAGGGGGCGCGGCCTGGCCTGGTGGTGGCAGGCGGCAGGGAGAGGATGACTGAGAGTCTTGAGAAGCAGAGTGAGCGGTGCAGGGAGCGGCAGTCCCTGTTGGTTCGCTACACCGGTGCCCAGGGCAACTCCCTTCTCCTGAGCCCCCTAATCCCAGAGCCTGGAAAAATATGTTCCCAGCCTCCCTTACAGTCAGAAGTGGCCACAGGACACAAGTTCTAGGCAGAGAATTAAGCGGAATTCTGCTTTTGCTTTCTTGATAAAAGAGGTCACTGCAGCTGCTGCCGCCCCTTCCCTCCAGGTCTGCACACAGCCATGAAGCCTGGACCTGTGGCAGCCGTCTTGTGAACGTGAGGCAAGAAGCACGGGCCGAAAGCCAAGTCGCCCACGATGGTGAAGCAGAAAAGAAGTCTGGGTGCCTGACGGTGGTGCTGAGCGGCAGAATGGATTTCTAACTAAATACCTAAGGGCAGAGTGAATGAAAGGGGAAAGTGATAGTGAGGGGGTGGGAGGGGACAGGGAATACCAGTAGGTCTCCAGTTTGGGCAAATGGGTGGAGGGCGGTACCGGCACTGAGAAATGGCCTAAGGGCGGAAGAGGAGCAGGTCCGGGAGGAAGGTGCTGAGCTCAAGCCTGGATGGGCTGAATTTGGTGAGGGACACCCAGGGTGAGAAGCCAAGCAGATCGGGGGCTAAGAGGTGAAGTCTGGCTGGAGATCCGGGAGGCCTGGCACAGAGATGGAGGTAAGCAGGACTGTATGTAAGGTAAAAATGGAGCCAACCGGGTCAGCAGCCGCCCTGTGCCCAGGCCTCATGTGTTCCGCAGGGGCCTCCTGTCGCAGGGGGGGAACCACAGATGAACAACACTTTCTTCCAGGTGGGGAGCCAATTGAAAGCAATGAGTGGGGCGGATGCTGGGTGCTGAGGGCCTGGCAGGGCTGTCGAGGTTGGTGTGGGGAGGAGCCTGAGGGGGGCCCCCTGAGGAAGCAGGACCTGGGCTAGGGGCAGAGGTCCCTGGTTGCCTACCCAGTATCAGATCCCTCTTCCTCTTTGCTAACAGATCTCATTCCACCACAGACAACACCTGCCCGGACTAAAAGACTACTTTCCCAGTCTCCCTTGCAGCTGGGAGTGACCGATGAAACGTGTGATGTTTTTTGGTGGGACTGCCTGGAAAGTTCTATAAATGTGGGTGTGGGGAGACAGCTGGGCGGTGCCACGTTTGACCTTCCACCTTCCTTCTGCCTCCTGCCTGGAGCGAGGTGTGACAGAGGGGGCTCCAGCAGCCATTTGGTTTATGAGGGGCCCTGGAGGCTAGAAGCCAGTGCTGGGTATCCAGTGACATTGTGGTACCACCACACCAGCCCTGACCACCTGTTTTCACATTTCTTTCATGCAGAAGAAAAAACCTATTAATCTGTTTAAACTACTGCTTTTATTTCTGTTGGGATGGGGGCTGCTGGGATAACCCTAGCTAAGGAAGGCTGAAACCTGATGGCTGAGCTGATCTTACTGAGGGTTCCCTGTGTCAGCCAACGGGCGAGGGGCTTTACGTGCCGGGTCTCACAGAATTCCAACCCCCACCTGGTCGGGTGGGGTGGGGTGGGTTCTGTCGTTATTTCTATGTTTTAATACAATAAAGAAACCGAGGCAAAGACAAGAAAAGTCACCTGCCTAAAGTCCCATTTCTGACTGGACCCACGTCTGCCAGGTTCCAAAGCCCCCGTCTGCGCAGACAACCCAGGGGTCAGGAAGGAGCCCGGCCATGTGAGAGAGTGTGGGAGGGGTGGCCTGGCACTGAGGCCATGCAGGGGGGAGCAGATGGCCCAGGCCACAGTGAATGGGAGACGGGGTGGACAGGAAGGGTAGGTCTTGATTCTGTGGACGGTAGGAGCCAAGGGAAGTTTCTGGGCAGATGGAGAACCCACACGTAGTGCTCCTGTGAGCAAGAGAACCAGGGAGCTGGCTGCCCGCCTGACCTGCTCGGAATTGTCCTCAGTGGGCCTTGTGCTTTCAGTGCACAGTGGGGTCACAGGGGGGTCACCTGGGGGCCTGATACAAGTGCAGACTGCCAAGCCCATCCCCACTCCTGAGGACGAGCCTGCCCAGCATTCTTCCCACTTTCCTAACAGGAACCCCATGCTCCTGCTCTCCGTCTCCGCAGCCTGGGAGGGACGGACTCCAGGCCTCTGCGCCCTTGGTTCCTGGGGATGGGCACGTGGCCCCGGCTTGGCCGGTCAATCACATGGGCTGGCTCAAGGGGGGGTCTGTGACCAAAGCCTGGCCAATAAGCATCAGCTCTGGGCCTTTTGCTGGAACATTAGGGACCAGACATTCTCTTTCCACTGCTAAACAGAAAGGATAATAATTGCAAGACTGGTATCCACGACAAATGCCAGTTTCACTGTTCCTAAGGCCACTACACAGGCCACCATCAATCCTCACAGCAACCCCATAAAGTAGCTAGAGACGAGAAAACTGAAGCACTGAACGGCTAAGCAACTGTCCCAGGGCCACAAAGCTAGAGAGTGACAGAATGTGGACTCGAACTGCAGTCTAGCTCCAGAGCCCGTACCCTGAACCCCTTCTCTGCCACCTCTCCGTGAATCTGGAGCTTCCAGAGACCACCGCAGCTTGAGAATGAAGGAAGCCAAGGCAAAGGAGAGCGGAAAAGACACTCAGAGAGAGAAACACGTCTGAAAACATGTTTTGAGCCCGCTGGGTCCAGCTGTGCCTGAAACAGGGCCTTATGGACCTGCAGTTAGTCGAGTCACCCAATTCCCTCTCTGCTGACGCTGCTTTGACTGGGTCTCTGTCAGCTGATGCTAACACAGCTGAGTGCCCCACCACAGCACAGTGGACACGGGCACTCCCGGAAGCACCGAGAGCCACGCTGTTTCTCAGGACTGTGAGCGCCTGACAGGAAGGGGAGTCCAGTCTTCTCCTGCCTGCCCTCTCCCAGCACAGCTAAGCCCCCAGCCCAGCGTACAGCAGGCTTTCCGTGATCTGGTCCACCCTTCTGCCCTTGGGCAGGACCCTCCCACCCTCTTCCTCCAGAGCCCCAGCAGAACCCCAAGAACTCTAAGGACCTCAAGACAAGGATCTCCATTGCACTCCCTCCTCCTTGCGAGCTGTCTTTTGGCCCAAACACAGGTAGGGGGACCTCAGGTAACCCCACGCCCCTCTCCCCAGCCCGTGCCCACGCACCTGTCTCTGGGACTCATAGAGGATGCGGTCCATGGTGTTGAGCAGCGTCATGGTCTTGTAGAACTTGAGCACCTTCTCCTGGGGCAGCTGCAGATGGAGGCACAGACATATGTGGGCCAGTTGGGACCAGAGGGGAGGAGACGGGCAAGGGGCCTGGGCGTGGAGGCACGGGGTCGGGGGGAAGCGGCCTCTCACGTGGGGATCCTCGCTGGGGTTGATGATCTGGCCCTGCCGGTCCATGACGCGGTAGATGGGGATCCCAGAGATGACATTGGGCTGGATGAACTCGAGCTTGTCTATAAACTCCGCCGAGGCCCCTGGGAACTGGGGCTTGTCATCCAGGGATGAGAAGTGCTGCTGCTGCCTCTGGGGATGCTGCGGAGAGAAGGCGGGGGAGAGGGGGGAGCAGACACCCATGTCAGGAGCAGCGGAGGCTCTGCAGGCTCAACCCCGCAGCGGCAGGCAGCACGGCCTGGTGATTAAGCCACCACAGCCGCGGTGGACTCTGGGGCCTGATGCACAGGGTCTGAATCCCGGCTCGGCCACCTTCCCAACGTGTCACACGTTGGGCAAGTTCCTACAACTGCTTCGTGTCTCAGCTCTCAGCTGTAAAATTGGGGTGAAAAATCATAATATCTATCACACAGGGTCTCTGTAAAGGTTAAATAATCTAATAAAGTGGCAGGCAGCTCAAGAACCAGTAGCTATTATTATCAGACGCCCAAACTCCTCACCCTGGCATTCAAGGCCTCCCCAGGGCTGACCGCCGCTACCCCGTCCTCTCCATCTCCCACGGCTACCACAGACACACACACACCGCTGCACAGCGACCTCCAGTCAGCCAGAAGGGCTCTTTACTGACCCCTCTACCCACAAGGAGGCCACCCAGCTTAGAGCTTATGTCTGTGAGCCCTTAAGGGTCAGCCTGCCAAGTTCAAATCCCTTGCTGAGTGACCATGGGAACGGGACTTCCCCTCTTCAAGTCTCCCCTTTCTCAACCTGTAAAATGGAGAACACCGCATGGAAACGTTGCGCGGCTCAAACAAAATCACGTGTATAGAACGGCGAGCAGAGTGCTTGCATGTATAGTAAAGGCTCAGAAAGATGCCGATCATCGTTTCTCCCACCGCATCTCTTGCTCTCGTCTCTGCACCAGAAGCCTCTTTCCCCACCGCCTGGCAAACTGCTCCACACACTTTACCACCCTCTCCACTCCAGTTCAGGAGCCCAGACTGACTCACTCAACAAATATCTGAGCACCTGCTTCGTTCCACGGCCTGTGCTGGGTTCCGGGGACCTAAGAGAGGCAAGACACCTGTCCCTGCCGCCCAGCAAGGAAGACAGAGGTTCAACAAGTAACGCTGAGCGGATGAGGGTGATGCGTATTCTCCCAGGAGAAGCCATGGGGTGAGAGCAGAGTGGAAAGAGGGTAAGGCTCCCCTGAGGAAGTGATATGAGAGCTGGGACCTGAAGGATATCTAGGGGTCAGGGACAGAGCATTTGAAGCTGGGGTAACGGGACACACAAAAGGCAAACAGTGAGCAATGGCATGTCCCTTCTGGACCTGGGAAGGAGCCCCGTGGAAAGCATCACACCCCCCCCGGCTGAGAGGAGGCCTGCTGGGGAAAGCCCGGGAGAAGCCTACACATGCACCAGGAGGGGAACCAATTCCATTTCTCAGCACTTGAGCTAGAATGCCCTGAACTAGGCTGAGCACTGCAACAGTGCCCCTGCAGTAAGCCTTTGCCGGGCACCAGGCTGAGGTCCGCGCGCAGAACCCTGAGTCCTCAGAGCACATCCGTGGGGCAGAGTATGTACTGCTGCCCTTCAGACGAGGAAATCCAGGTTCAGGCAGGTAACATAACCGCCCTGCACCAGGCCCCAGGGCTAAAACAGATAAGTCAGGACTGGGCTTCCAACCTGGGCAGGGCTGACACCCAGACCCCGAAACCCAGGCCCCGAACTCCAGCTGCCACTGCTGGCCCACTTTGCACCCATCTGCATCTTTACTTTCCACCAGTCGCCAGGTTCCTCTCAGCTCAGTAACTGTGGCTTCACTTCCAATAGGTGCTAAAGAAGAATGTCTGGGCTTGTCGTGAGCTGGATCTCACACACGGGTGCTCAAATGTGTTCCCCGCCCTCCCTCCTTTAATTGCGGCAAAGAGCCCTTCCTGGGTTCCAGCAGGGGAACGTGAACCTGTGTGCGTTTATCTGCATTTGTGATTGTGAGGATATAAAGGAAATTATACTCCCAACGGCAGGGCGGGCCCAGGCCTGACAACAGCACGGCAGCGGCCCAAGTGGCCCAACTCTTGCAGACCCTGCTTCCGCCTTCTGAGCGCTCACGCGGCCGGACCCTTCCATTCACCTGGAGGATCCATTCCTCTCATGTGTATCTCCCACACACATCACAAGCTCCAGGGAGGCAAGAAGCATGTCCACATTGGTTTACAGAGCACACACTTCAACAGCCAATTACTGACCGAACGGATGAATGAGCGGTTAAGTTCACTGGCTTAGTTAGAATCAGACTGACCTGGATGACCTGGGTTCCAATTTCTCAGCTCACTGCACAGCCCTCTGCAAAACACCGTGTCTCTGAATTTCCTTATCTGAGAAAAGGCTGCAGAGGGCTGCTGCAGAAAGTTCCTAAGGCACACGAAGGGTTCAGCAAAGGCACAGGACACGTTACATGCTCAAAAATTGGTAAAAGAGGAAAAAACCCAAAATCTAGGGTCAGGAAATGGGAAAAAGGAAACTGACTGGCACCCTGGGAAGATGGGGAAAAGAGGAGCTGGGGAGAAGGGCTGACTGCATCTCAAGACTGTATTGTAATTCCAGACCGAGGCCCCAGCGGACACTCCAGAGACAGGCTGAGACACGGGAGATGCCATCTGGGGAGGGGCTCTAGGACCGGAGGCCAGGGGCCAGGAGGACAGGGTCATGGGGCTCCGAACAAACCCTGGTGTCAGGGCAGGACTGTCTGCCTCCAGAGGCTGGAGAGCTACAGTCAGGGTACACTGATGCCCCCTGTACCCTGGAGTTGGGCTTTGGTCATGCCCACTCTTCCTGGGCCTGTAGAGATGAATGTGGTACCTACCCCAGGGTTACTGTGTTGATTCCTTGAGCTACCAAAGGGATCGGCACAGTGCCTGGCCCTGAGGAAACGCTCCATAATGGGAGTGGGTGGTAAAATGCCTGCCGAGGGAATATGTGTCTCCACCCATTTTCCCTTCCTTTTGGCGGGGGAGTGGGTTTGTCCTGGTGGCAGTGACCTACAAGGGCAGAAGCTGCGGATTTACACAAAGCCTTGAAGCCACGCTCTCTCCTACCACACAGGACACAGACGCCTGTTCTGGAAGGCCAAGGTCTGCCCCACACGTACTGGGGTGGCCCCTCCTCGAGCCACTCCCTACGGGGCCACAGTTAAGGGCAGGGACTCTGAGCTGACTGCTGCCTTCGGGAGTGTAAGTACAGCTCCCGGAGCAGCAGTTTCCTCATATGTAAACCAAGGGCGGTATGAGCATCTATCTCACAGATGGTCCTGATTTTTTTTTTACAGTGCTTGTTTTTTTTTTTTAATTTATTTATTTTTGGCTGCATTTATTTATTTATTTCGTTGCTGTGCGTGGTCTTTCTCTAGTTGCGGCCAACAGGGGCCACTCGTTGCGGTGCGCAGGCTTCTCATTGCGGTGGCTTCTCTTGCTGTGGAGCACGGGCTCTAGGCGCGCAGGCTTCAGTAGTTGTGGCACGTGGTCTCAGTAGTTGTGGCTTGCGGGCTCTAGAGTGCAGGCTCAGTAGTTGTGGCACACGGGCTTAGTTGCTCCGCGGCATGTGGGATCTTCCCGGACCAGGGCTCGAACCCACGTCCCCTGCATTGGCAGGTGGATTCTCAACCACTGGGCTGCCAGGGAAGCCCGGTCCTGAGGATTTAAAGAGCCCCTGTGTGTACAGTGCTCAGCCCAGTGCCTGACACGTAACAAACACTCGATAACTATGACTAGCTAACAAGTGTACTTGATGACTGTAGCGGTCAAACAAGTCATCATTGAATATTTGCTCCAAGTCAGGCCCTGAACTGAGGGCTGGGGACAACGGGGAGAGACGGATGACAGACACTGAACACACAAGTCATAGTCAGGAGGGGCGATGTCGGAGGAGGCAGGATTGCAGAGAGGTTAGTTAACACACAGGCAGGGTAGGATGAGGGCTGGAGAGCCAAGCGGCCTGTGTTTGAATCCTGGCTCTGTCCCTTTCCAGCCACGTCACCTTGGGTAGGAGACTGTCTCCCTGAACCCGCGTCCCCTTGTGGAAATAAGAGTTTCTATTTCACTGGCTGGTGGTGAGGCGGGTATAAAGCACCCGCTGTAGCTCGAGGAGGAAGACTTTCACTAGCTGCATCACATGCAGCAGGAGGAAAAGCTTCCTGGAGAAGGCGGAGCGAAGCCGAGGCCTGAGGGACGAGCAGGGGTGAGCCAGGCAGAGGCTGGGGGGAGAACACGTCAGTCCTCGGGAAGGACAAAGGCTCTGAGGCAAGAGGAGAGATCCTGGCACCCTGGAGACCACCTGGCTGTAGCACGTTAACCACAGCAGTTAACTACGTGCCTCGGCGCCACACCAGGCACCTGCTGTATGGTGCCTGTGACTCACTGAACCTGCACGGCACCCAGGTGAAGCAGGCACCATGACCACACCTCCGTACCACACAGGTGGCCCCGAGGCTCAGAGGGGTTAGGTGACTTGGCCGTGACCCAGGGAGATGATGCGCAGCGGTGTCAGCATCTGAAGCCAGGCAGCCTGCCCACTACAGGGCAGCTGGAGAGAAGAGCGGGGTCCAGCCCAGAAAGGCTGTGTGGATGGTGCCAGGTAACCGAGTCCTCGGAAGCTAGGACAGCTGAGGCCAGCCGAGCCTGCTCGCTCTCTGGAGTCTGAGGCGCTCTGCCTCAAAGAGTGCAAAGCTGACCCTGGCTTTACTTCCAGCTCAGGAACGTCAGTGACCTCATCAGCGGCCTCCCCTTCCAGGGGGATCCGGCTGGGGAGGCCAGGGAAGTGTGGAGATGCGTCAGGCTTTCTCTGGCCTCAGGGACCCGGCGGCTTTAGCAGCACTAAGTTCCCCAGCCACTGAAGATGGGAAGCATCCTTTCCCTGCATCAGTCAAGGCCACGACAGATTCACTGTTCCTGGGGGAAAGCAGCCGCCGCCATTTCTTGAGCCCTTACCGAGCACATGGATGTACGTGTGAGTGCTTCCTAAGAGCTGCTTCCTTTCACCCTCAGCGTATCTCTCTGAGGGAGGTACTGCTATTGTCCCTGTTTTACACATTGAGACCGGTCATGGGGTCAGGAAAGCTTCTCTGAGGAAGTGAACTCTCAGCCTGACACCTGAAGGACCATATCCCTACAAAGGCCTCCGGGTGGAAGGAGCTCATCCAAGGAAAGGGCAAAACGGCCAGTGGGGCTGAAGGGCAGTGAAGGGAAGGCATGATGGGGGCTGAGGTCGGCTCTTCCCACCAGCCCCGGGCAGAGTCTGATGATGCACACCATGTCTGGACTAAGCAGGATGTTGCAAGACCTGAACCGAAGCCCTACCCCTTCTCCTCCTGGCAGCCTGGTACTGTGGAAAGAGACTAGGCTTTGGAGTCCAGAGCTCCAAGTTCAGACCTCACCTCTCTGAGCTTCAGTCTCCTCCCCTGTAATAGAAGAAAACTACCAGTACATACCTTGCAGTATGGCAATATTAAATACAATAATGAAAAAAATAAAAAAATACAATAATGGTGTCAGTTGGCACTATAAATGATAAAGTGCTTCATTAAGACTAGCCAAGGACTTCCCTGGTGGCGCAGTGGTTACAGATCCGCCTGCCAATGCAGAGGACACGGGTTCGAGCCCTGGTCCGGGAAGATCCCACATGCCGCGGAGCAACTAAGCCTGTGCGCCACAACTACTGAGCCCGCGTGCCACAACTACTGAGCCCACGAGCCACAACTACTGAAGCCTGTGAGCCTAGAGCCCTGCTCCGCAACAAGAGAAGCCACGACAATGAGAAGCCCGTGCACCGCAATAAAGAGTAGCCCCCCGCTCAATGCAATTAGAAAAAGCCCAACGCAGCCATAAATAAACAAATAAATTTATTTAAAAAAATTAAATGAGAACTTCAATTCCTCTGTCACGCTAAGCCACATTTCCGGTGCTCAGCAGCCACGTGTGGCTAGCGGCTACTGTACTGGACAACATAGATTTAGAACACTCCTATCATTACAAAAAGTCCTATTGACCAGATCAGGCTCAAAATCTTTGACTAAATGCTACTACTCCTTCCCTCCCCTCAAAAAAAAAAAATTTCCTTTTTAAATCTTAAGAAAAAACAAGTGAGGGGCTTCTCTGGTGGCGCAGTGGTTGAGAGTCCGCCTGCCGATGCAGGGGACATGGGTTCGTGTCCCGGTCCGGGAAGATCCCACATGCTGCGGAGCGGCTGGGCCCGTGAGCCATGGCCACTGAGCCTGCGCGTCCGGAGCCTGTGTTCCACGACGGGAGAGGCCACAACAGTGAGAGGCCCGCGTAATGCAAAAAAAAAAAAAAAAAAGAAAGAAAAAAACAAGTGAAATACTTAAAAGTGGAGAAGAAAAAACAGGCACTCTAAAAATATAAACGCAAAACTTAGAGACTCTGAAAGACCTCCTGCTCCCAACCCAACCCGCCAAAAAAAAAAAAAAAAAAAAGGAGGAGAAGTAAGGTGAAGGGCAGCAAGGAGACTGAGCCAGGAAGGAAGCCGATTTAATCAGTCATGAATGACCCTTCCCTACTCCTGCCCCAGTCCAGCCCACCCCTACCGCGCAGGCCCAACCAATGGGCTCTAGGGAGCTGAGCTGTGGGGAATCTGACTGCTCAAAAACAAAACAAAACAAAACTGACCGACAACAGCCCAAAGGCAGGGACTCTCCCACCTCCATCTTGCTCCAGCAGCCCTTGGGAAATTACCTGCTTCAACTCCCTTCCCAGGTGTCCCCACACCTCACTCCCAGCCCATCTTCTTGCCCCCATTTCTCTCCCTAGCTAGAGCTTCTTCCCACAGATTCTATCTTCCCTTCCCAATGGTTTGGGCATCAGACGGTCAGGCCCAACCCCACAAGATCTTGATAGATTTCCCGCCAAGGCCCTCACCAATCCAGACCCTCCCAAGGTCACCTCCTTTCTTCTTCCCCCATCTCCGAGGCCAGTATCTGTCCCTTCCCTCCACCCTCACTTTCAACAGCGGCCAACATTCTGATTGCACTCGTCATATACCAGGTCCTGTTCTTAGCACTTTACACATTTAAGTTACACAACCCTAAGATGGGGCCATTGTTAGCATTTTACAGAGGGGGAAATTAGGTCCAGAGAGAAGCAGTCCCTTGCCCAAAGCTACCAAGCTGGAAAGTGGCAGATTAGGGACATGGTGCCACATGGTCTAGCTCCTGAGCCCATCTTCTTAACCACGACTCTCTTAAGTGCGAAATCTTAGTTCACTGCTTTTCTCAGCCCCCGGCCTCTCTCCTAAATAGCGGCTTCTAACTAGATTTCTGCTGTGTGAGCTAGCAATTAGCAGCATCAACCTAACACTTTTGACAAGAAACAAGGCATTTCTCAAGTGTTTCTAAGAAATGTGGGCTAAGTGCTCTGTCTGGACCTCTCTCCCCCCGCCCCCGCTCCCACTCCCTCATTAATTCAACAAATATTTATTGATCATCTTCTCCGTCAGTCATCAAAACCGACAAGGCATTCTATCGGGGGCACAGGATCAAACGACTTTTTTACGCAATTCACTTTAAAATCAGAGTTGGAGCAAAGGGCACCATAAAAGTCCCTGATGGGAAACCTGATCTCTCTTTTCTCCTCCTTGAAGGGGGGGAGTCTTTACCGAGAAGAAAGTCTGTCCCTTACAAAGGCAGTTTTCTCCAACCACTGAGAGGAAAGGTCACACCTCCCCCGCCCGCGTCCTCCAAGCGGCCTCCCCTGGGGAACGGCGGCAACTAATACGAAGCTCCCTCGCTCTCTCCAAGTTGTCTTTCTCCTTCAGGGTTACAAAGGAGCTGCCTGGCTTTTCTTCTCCTAAGGAAGTGGAAGTTCTTCCCTTGGGTGTCCTCTCCAAGTGGTTCTCCCAGCCCTTGTCCCTTCTGTTAAAAGCCCTTCCTCCACTCCCTAGAGGAACCCCCACACTCTGAAGACAGCGTAAACATCCCTATACCTCCTTGGAGAAAGCTCCCCGTTGTCCCAGATACTCACTGATCTAGCCAGCCCACGAGCCCCTGGCCGCCGCAGGAGGAGAAGGCCAACCCGGCCCAAGCCTCGACTTGATCCCCAGACCCTCGCCACGGCAGCCGCCACCGCCATCTTTGCTAACAGTCCCTCGCCGATCCGCCCCTCCACGGCGAGCTTGGGGCTGCCACTTCATAAGCCTGACGCAAATGCCAGCATCACCCTGTCAAGAAACCACCTGCTACTAGTCCTGCGGTATCTAGGGCACATATGCAGATGGATAAAACAATCTAGCTTCCCCAAAATTACTCTGACCGCCTCATCGCCGTTGTTCCTGTAACAGGCAAAGAAGAGGGCAACCTGACCAGAGCCTCAGGGTTTCAGGGCCCGGGGACCTCGGGTAGGACCAAGGCCCTCCCTCTCTTCGCTTCTGTCCAATGGGTTTCCTGGACTTTCGAGGCGGGAGTGGGAGGGACCAAATTGTTAGTAAACGCGGAGCCACGTGCGGAAGCTGATCCTGGAGACGCCCCCTCCCCCGCCCCGGGTCGGCGCGTGCGCACTAGGTACGCAGTCTGTAAGCAAGCCCGCGCTTCTGGGCAGAAGCGACAATCCCGGCTGCACGTGGGCTCCGGGGCGATGGAGGGAGTGATGCAGACTGAGACTAAGATCCGCGCTGAGTCTGGAATAGAGTCCGGCCCTCGGGGTCCCGGTTGTAGCCTCCGGAACTTTGCCTGCGAACAGAATTTGTTGTCCCGGCCCGATGGCTCGGCCTCTTTCCTGCAAGGTAGGAACTCACCCAGGTCGTATTCGTTTTAGGGCGCGGTTACAGTGTACTGTGTTAGCTGGTAAATATTCCTCCTGGACTGGTGCATTCCTTGCCGGGGTGGATACTACTGCATACATATACCTCTCCCTCCAGACTAGCCGGGAGAAGGTATTTCCACTTTGGTAAGTACTCAGAATGAGTACTTACTTAAGAACGAATACTCCAGAATAGGGGAAATCTCCTTACCCGAGTGTCTCCCTTGACTAGGTTCCTCCCCCGCCTCCCACACACGCACCCTGCGTCCATACATCCCGGGGTGAGGCAAACCCCTTTGTTCGCATAAATACCCGGTAGACTGGCAGATCACCACTAGCGGTTTAATAACTCCCTGGACCCGTGGCAGATCTTCTACCGAAGTAGATACTTATCAGATTGAGGGTGATGTCCCCAGCCCCACCCCCACCCATTGGGTAAATATCCCTTTGACTGGGATACACAACTCTTTCTATATCCCTAAGATTGGGGCAGGTCTTACCTATTAGGTAAATATCCCCTTCCCCTAGCTAAATAATTCTCAGACTAGACTCACCTCCCTGACCCCGGGAAATATTCCTCTGGAGACAGGCCTAAGGATCACCCCCATAAATGCTTCAGGCCCTGCCTTAGGGCATTGCCTCAGACCCAGGTACAGAACCTGCTTTCATTCATTCCTTCACTGAACACACGTATTTTTGCTAACACTGAGAATACATGGATAAAAAATTTTTTTAAATCCCTGCCCTAATGGAGTTTACGTTCTAGTCAAAGAGACAGACAAAAGATAACTAAGTAAAATATATAGTAAAATGCGGTGGAGAAAAATATAGGAGGGAAGAGGATTAGGGTGTGCCTGAAAGGGTTGCAGTCTTAATTAGGATGGTAAGGAAAGGCCTCACTGAGATGGTACCTTCTGAATAAAAACCTAAAGGTAAGGGAGCAAACCCTAAAGAGATCAAGAGGAAAACTTACCAAGCATTGGGAACCTCTGAGGCCAAAACTTGCTTGGTGAGGAATAGTCAGGGAACAAGTGTGGCTGCAGCAGAGACAGGAGGCGGGAGGGAGGTAAGGACGCCTGCCCGCCCTGTAAGGCCTAGTGATTGAGAATGCAGCCATGTGACATGATCTGAATATATGTTGACAGAATCTCTCTGGCTGCACTGTTGAGGTTAGAGGGGGAAAGGGGGAGGTAAGGGTGGCTCAGACCAGAGTGGAAGCAGTGCAGGGGGTGAGATTCTGAAGGGAAAACTGACAGATTTTGCAGATGGTTTGGTTTGGGGATATGAAAAAAAGGAGTCAGGGATAACGCGAAAGTTTTTTTCCCAGATCAGCTGTGCTAGGAGAAGATGAGTTCAGTTTGGAACATTAAATTTACAATGCATAGTAGACATCCCCGTGGCAGTGTGGACTGGGGCAGCAGTACATACAAGTCTGGAATTTGGAATCCTTCGGCTATAAATCGTATTTCAAGCTACCGATTGGTAAATGGTATTTCAAGCTACCGATTGGATGGGATCACCAAGAAAATTAGTATAGATGGAGAAGAGAAGCGGTCCCAGGACTAAGCCCTGGGTCGTCTAGCTTGTGCAGAGCTAGGAAAAGACACTGAGAAGGAGGAGATAGTAAGGTAGGAGGAAAACCAAGAGAGGGCGGTGACCTGGAGCCCAGAGAAGAACGTGTTTGAGCTGTAAGGGCCAACCAACTGCCTTAGTCCGACTGAGAGGCTGCATCACGTGAGGATGGGCTAGACCTGTGGGTTGACAACTTGGACGTATGTCATTGGTGGCGCAGTCAAGAGCTGTTCTGGTGGAGGGATGGGGGTCAAGGAGGAAAAGAAAGAGTCAGTGAGTGGAGACCGCTCTTCAGGAGCTTTGCTGTAAGAGGACCAGATAAATGGGGCAGGAGTTAGATGGATGTGGGGTCCAGAGGGGAGGGACTCTTGTGCTCACTGGAGTAACAGGAAGGAAGGCCCCAGTGTGGCTCTTGTTCTGCTTGGATAATTTCCCCCTTCGGGTGCATTCTCCTGGAGCCTGGAGCCTGGAGCCGGGAGAATCCCCTCCATTGTGTGGCAGCTCCTCCCCGCCAACCCCAGGGGAAAAAAGGCCTGTACCCGAGACCTCCCCAGGGCTTAGCTCTCTTGCTAAATGCAGATGCCTGGAGTTTCTTAGCGCTTAAGAAATACTGAGCCCCTTTTGTGTTCTAAAACCCCAAAGCCCAGGACCCTGGAGCAGGGTCCTTTGCAGACCTTCAAAAGTGTGTCCTACATGCTTCTGGCCTCAGAATCTCTGATGAGGTTAGAAATGCAAAGCCCCAGAACCTACCCACTCCCAACTAAGGCTGGCCTTCTCCATTTTTGAATTAATTGCTGTGGTGAGTCTGATTGCAGCCCAGTGTTTTGAAGCTTTGCTGGAGCTCCGTTTCTTCCCACTGCAGGTTGCAGGCCCAGCTACACAGTAGAATGGCCTGTGGAGCTCTGAGGCTGCTGGTGCCTGAGCCCCAACCCCCAGCAATGGAATTAGGCTCTCTGGGGGAGGGACCTGGGCATCAGTATCTTTTAAAGCTACGCAGTGAGTCCGTTGTGCAGCCAGGGTTGAGAACCACTGCGTCATTCGTGGTTATTTTTAACTGCAATAGAGTAGAAGATATCAGAGTATATCAAAGCAATAACGGTAAGAGTTGTTTTGTGAGGCTTTTGTTCCATTTACGTGCACACAGATTTGGGTGAGTTTTAGGTCCTGCTCTAAAACGTATTTCTTATTGGGAGTTAGGGTCAGGAAAGTTTGCAAGCTGCTGCTGAGGTCCAGTCTCCTCATTCTGCAGATGGTGAAACTAAGGCCCAGAGAAGTGAGCAAAATCGGCTGGGGTTACAGAGCCTGGAGGAAATAAGCAGACGTCAGGCCCCACCCCCAGATATTTATCTCTTTCTCAGGTGTCCCGACTGCTGCACAGTTTGGGGATGTGAGCCTGAGGGAAGAGAGCTGGGCTAAGGGAAGCTTTGGATGGAGAAGTTGGGACCAATAAGAGGGAGAAAGTTGAGCTCTCAGGAAGAACTTCCCATTAAAGTTTCTAGTAATAGCTAAAGTCTTTTGGGCACTCGGCACTTACAGGCACAGTCGTAAGTGTTTTCTTTTTATCTCATGTAATCCTCACAGCTGTGAGGGAGGTACTGTAGTTATCCCCATTTTACAGATGAGGAAGTGGAGGCAGAGAAATGAAGCAAGTGCTCAAAGAATCACTGCCAGCAAATGGTGAGCCCCAGTGAGGGTGATGTGGGCAACCCTGGCCACCTGGCTCAGGGCCCACAATGTTAAGTGCCAGGCGTTGGGCCCCAGAGGCAGGGAAGATTTGGGTGAGGCCTCCCATGCTGTCTCCCCAGGCGATACCTCCGTCCTGGCAGGCGTGTACGGGCCAGCAGAGGTGAAAGTCAGCAAAGAGATCTTCAACAAGGCCACACTGGAGGTGACCCTGAGGCCGAAGATCGGTCTGCCTGGTAATTGGGCCTCTCACCCCGTGTCTCCCTCACTGCTTTTCCTGGTCTCCACTCCCCCCCTCCCTCTCATCATCACCCCTCAGCTATTTCTTTCCTTTTTTTTTTGATATTTATTTATTTTGGCTGTGCTGGGTCTTAGTTGCGTCATACGGGCTCTTAGTTGCGGCATGCATGCAGGATCTAGTTCCCCAACCAGGGATCGAACCTGGGCCCCCTGCTTTGGGTGTGCGGAATCTTACCCACTGGACCACCAGGGAAGTCCCCTGCCCTCAGCTATTTCTGTCTCTTTCTCCAACTCTCTGCTTCTGAGTCCCTGTTTCTGTCACTTTTCTCTCTTTCTCCCTGTCTCTCTCCATCTTCACTTTCCCCTCTTTCCTGGCTCCATCTCTCCTCCTTTCCATGAATCTGTTTTTCCACTCTTTTACTCTGTCCCCTCACTCCCCAGGGCTGGGCCCACTGGCATGGGAGTGGACAGCAGCACTGGACATGGGAGCTCAGAGGTTCTCTTCCCCGGGAGGCTCCTTTGGTGGGTGCTGGAAGTGGCAGGGGTCTGGTGGGTGGCAGTCAGGCCCTGCCTCCTTCCCACTGGGACTCCTCTGTTATCCATTCAGGGTCTTCCAGCAGCCCGGACTGGGACTGCAGGCCCTTTTCCAGAGGGCTTGGGTGGGGCATATGGAGGAAGGTGAGCCACATGGAAGGGAAGAGCCTGACAACCCCACCCCACCCCTGATTTCCCCAGGCGTAGCGGAGAAGAGCCGGGAGCGGCTGATCAGAAACACGTGTGAAGCGGTGGTGCTGGGAGCTCTGCACCCCCGCACCTCCATAACCGTGGTGCTGCAGGTCGTCAGCGATGCTGGCTCTGTATCCTTTCCCCTAGGCCACCTCCTCCAGGAAGTCCTCCAGAATCCAAAGCCTGTGCCAGTGACCTCAACTCTGACCCTGAGCTTGGATTTGAGGCTCAACACCAGGGGAGCCCTGAGCAGGTAGAACCTTAGGTTCAGCAGCTCAGCCTTGAAAGATCGCTGTGGTTTGGGTAGAGGTAGAGAAAGGTAGAGGCCAAGGACCAGAAACAGGCATTTCTAGATGGCTTTGCAGGTGCATGGCCCTGCGTTGGGCAGACACTTCACGGATGAGGGAAAAGGAGGACTGTTGTGAACCCATTTCACAGAGGGGAGGCAATGGAGGGTCAGTGGCAGAGGTGGGACTGATTGATTGTGAAACTGGGCCCTGGGGAGGAAAGACTTGAGGAAACTGAGGTGGGGCCACCTGTCTGACTCAGGCCTGTGCTCACCTTGCACTATGCCAGGGCCACACCTCTCCCCTGGACTGTGGGCTCCCTGAGGACACCGACCCCTCCCTCTGTCACCCTGCCCATCTATCGCCTGGTAGCACTGCATGCTCTAGATACCCCAGCTCCAGGCCTGGCCCTGCCCCTGCCTACTTGTGTGATCTTGGAAGGCTTCTGCCCTCCGTTTCCCTGAAGGTGCATATCTGTTGAATATCATTATGATCCCTGATTGAGGCTCAGAGGGAATACATAACTTGCTCAAGGTCACACAGCTTAGAGGTGGCAAATTCAGGTCTGGAACCCAAGGATACGTGATCCCAGAACTACTCTGCCTTTCTGTGATCAATTAGTGATGTCTGCTACAGGCACTGGCAGGGTGAATGGAGGCATGGATATGTTCTGCTGACCAGCCCTCCAGTAGAAACTCTTAACTTGGGAATTCCCTGGCGGTCCAGTGGTTAGGACTCTGCTCTCTCACTGCTGAGGGCCTGGGTTTAATCCCTGATTGGGGAACTAAGATCCCACAAGCTTCACAGTGCGGCCAAAAAAAAGGAAGAAAAAAAAGAAACTCTTAACCACTGCCTGTGGCACTCAGCTCCTGGCCTGTTGCCTGAATGCCGCCTGCATGGCACTGGTGGACGCAGGTGTGCCCATGCGGGCCCTCTTCTGTGGGGTCACCTGTGCTCTGGACTCTGATGGGACCCTCCTGCTGGACCCCACAGCCAAGCAAGAAAAGGTAGGTATGAAGGGCAGGGTGGTGAAAGGCCTTGGGCAGACACTCTTCCTCTCCTCCTCTAGGCCTCACTTCTCCAAAACAGTTGGCTTGTCACCTCAGTCTCAGCTGGCAAGCTCTGCCCTGTTCATCTGGGCAAGTGCTAGAAACCCAACTCTAACCTGCTGAAGCAAAAAGGGAACTGATTTTAAGAGGTTCAAAAACAAAAGCAAAGGAGGAAAGAGTTTTTTCTTCATTGGCTCAAGGTCACAGTGTGCTAGGGTTCTGGTTATTCCCAGTTATCTGCTCAGGACTGTAACAGTCACATCCAGTCGGGAAAGCAGAAACCCCTGGGGGGATTTCAGACAGAATTTAATGCAAGGAACTAGTTATAACCGTATTGGAAGAGCTGAAGGAGCAAAAGGGAAGAAGAAAGGACACCCAGAGGTTAGAAGCTGGAAGCCAGCTCCTGCTCTGTACTGGTGGAGACACTGATGCAGTCAGATCTAGATGCACAGAGATGGGCTGGCTTTGCCCTGGCTGCTGAAGTCCAGAACCCACCCCATCTCCATGCCTCCTGTGGCAGGTGATATACCCCAAACTCCTGCTGCAATGAGGACCAAGATGCTGTCTCCTCCCTCCCAGTCTCCCACCAGATTCCTGGTAGAACCTGACTGGCAGGGGAATCTGGGAAGTACAGTTTGCTGGCTTCCAGCCCCAGGGGTACAGAGCACTGCAGGGAGATGGGAGGCACCGGGGAATGACCGGCACTGTGGCTGCTGCCCCTGTGGCGCAGGATACTGTGCTCTGAACCCCCTGTCAGAACCATGTGGTGGAATTTGGCATGGGTAGTGATTACTCAAGGAAGCAGGGAAGGGGTGGTATGTAGCCCAAAAAGAAAAAAAATACACTTGGTACGTGAGTGAAAAGCAAGCCCCCTCTTTGGGACCAGCTAAGATTGTGTCTGAGGAGAGAGTCCCAGGTCCCCCACCTTGTACCCCTCATCCCTAGGAGGCCCGGGCAGTCCTGACCTTTGCACTTGACAGCGTGGAACGGAAGCTGCTGATGTCCACCACTAAGGGGCTCTACTCTGATGCTGAGGTACCAGTGTGCAATTGGGGGTGAATGCCAGATCCTTCCCACCCACCTGACACGAGGTCCTGTCCCAATCCTAGGAAGCTTAAGGAGGGCCTCGTCCTTGCATCCCTTCTGTAAATAGGAGTTTTCAAACTTTGTAGCCATAGAAACCTTTGTGGGAATTTTAAAGGGAAGACCAATTTATGAGAAGAGGGGCACAGGTTGAAATCAAGAGATGGGGGCGCCTTGAGGCCTCCCAGCTTCCAGCTCAGAGCTGTGCACCCCGGAACTCGGGGTGTCTGAAAAACAGAGTTTGGCACCTGTTGGGCCAAATGGTCTCCAAGAATATTTCCCACCTGGCCCTCCTGTGAATCCAGGTATACAAGGCAGTAAAGATTTGGGGTCTCAGGTTCCACGCTTTTAAGACTATTTGGAGTCACAGGGCCTGTGGCTCTAAAATTCCAATCTGGCCCCGGAGCTCAACAAGGTTGGGGTCACGTCCAGGGGTCAGGATGCCTGATGCCTTTGGTCTGAGGGCCTGGAGCTGCTGGAACCTGACCCCTGAGGCCTCTTCCCCTTGAAGGAGCCCATGAGGTGGGGAAGAAGGAAATGCACTGAGAGTAAATCCCGCTCCACCTGCCTCCCCTTGGGGGGCGGGGCTCCCGGTGGACTGGGAGGTGGGGCCTGTCAGGCGGTATGGGTGCAGGCCTGGGCCCGCAGCACTAAGCCCCTCTTCCTTCCCAGCTCCAGCAGTGCCTGGCTGCAGCCCAGGCTGCCTCCCAGCACGTCTTCCGCTTCTACCGGGAATCTCTGCAGAGGCGTTACTCCAAGAGCTGAGGCACGCTGGGGCAAGCTGCCCCTCCCACCACCTCCAGCATCAAATAAACTGGTAGCCCAGCCCTGCTGAGAAAGTGGCTATAGCCAGCCCCTGGGCCCGGGGGGCACAGACTCCACCCCACCCCAGGAAAACACTAGTAGGATGGTGCATTTATTGACTGACTCGACTCATTCTAACAGCCCGGTGAAGTGGGACTGCTGTTAGAGTGTGCAGGCCTCAGCAGTGAATGAGGCCCGCGTCCCAGGTTCGAGGAGCAGTGATGTGATGGACAAATAAAATTGGTGTTTTTTGGATGGCGGATGCTATTTAAGAACAAACAGGGAAGACGGGTTTAGGTGAGTCGGGGGAGGGCAGATTTAATACATCAGTCGGGGACACCTCCGTGGAGAGGGGAGCATCTGAGGGAAGCCCAGGAAGAGGCCAGGGACGAACTCGGGGACTCGTGGACATGTGGGGGGAGGACCCCCTGGCAGAGACGGGCAGAGGTTCAAGGACCAGCAAGGTGGCCAGTGTGGCTGGAGCAGAGGACTAAGGAGAGCAAGGAGATGGTCAGGGAGGCAGTGGCCTTCGTGGGCCCCGGAGGGGAATCTGGCTCTGAATGTTGCTTTTACCCACACGACAACCCTGTGAGGTGTGGCTGTTGTTACAGTCTGTTTTAAGGTAAGGAAACAAGGGACTTCCCTGGTTGCGCAGTGGTTACAGATCCGCCTGCCAATGCAGGGGACACGGGTTCGAGCCCTGGTCCGGGAAGATCCCACATGCCAAGGAGCACTTAAGCCCGTGCACCACAACTACTGAGCCTGCGCTCTAGAGCCCTCGAGCCACAACTACTGAGCCCACATTGCCACAGCTGCTGAGCCCACGTGCCTAGAGCCCATGCTCCACAAGAGTAGCCCCCACTCGCCGCAACTAGAGAGAGCCTGTGTGTAGTAACGAAGACCCAACGCAGCCAAAAAAATAAATAAAATTCAAGAAAGAGGGCTTCCCTGGTGGCGCGGTGGTTGGGGGGTCTGCCTGCCGATGCAGGGGGCGCGGGTTCATGCCCCGGTCCGGGAGGATCCTGCGTGCTGAGGAGCAACTAGGCCCGTGAGCCATGGCCGCTGAGCCTGCGTATCCGGAGCCTGTGCTCCGCGGTGGGGGAGGCCACGGCAGTGAGAGGCCCGCATACCACAAAAAAAAAAAAAAAAGAATAAGGTAAGGGAACAAGCTCAGAAGCCAGTTATCCACCAGAGGTCACCAGCTAGTTAAGTGGTGGAGCACGGGCCCCACTCAAGAGTCCAGACCCAGGGACTTCCCTGGCCGTCCAGCAGTTAAGACTCCACGCGTCCACTGCAGGGCGCATGGCCTCGATCACTAGTTGGGGATCCCGTGCGCCACTTGGTGCAGCCAAAAATAAAAGGTCCAGACCCAGAGCCCTCACTGCAGACAAACACTGGAGGTGCCAACGCATTCTGGACCTCGGGTCCCTGTCTGTGAAAGGAAGTGGCCAAGGCCTCTTGGTTCTCTCTCAGGGGTGATAGCACCCCCTGAGGGGCTTTTGGAAATGGGTGTATTTTCAGTTCTGATTTGACTGATCCCCACCCTCTCATTCAGGGGTCAGGAGCCAAGATCACGCTAGCATCCAGCAAGGCATAACGTCCCCACAGGTGGGCCACGTGGCTGCCAAGTCCTGTGTGCCACTGACGTGTAGGGTGTTATGACACATCTGGGGGCCCTGTGCTGCACACTTCACATGCTTACACTGGCCCACACGGTGCCCACAATTGCCCCTTTGAGCAGGTGTCATTTTCATCCCCAGTAAACGAGAAGGAAATGCATAAATATCTTTACCTTGAAGTTACACTCCGTGAAGACGTGCAGGAGAGCACAAACGGAATAGTGTTTTCTTCTAAGAAGTACGATTAAATGGCATTAAGTGGAATGAAAAAACTAAACCACTCTCAGTTTATTACTTGGTAATATCAGGCTAGTGTACCTCTGATAAGCTCAGAACAGGGCTGTTTTGCCTGCCGGAGTGCCGGCACTTTGAGGCCTGAAGGCCCCACCCCTCCCAATCTCAGGCTATGTGATGGGGCTGCCTCCTAGCCCGGGTGGGCCACTGAGAGGGTGCCTGGGGAAGAGGACCTTTGGGGTACCAGAGCTGCCTGCTCCATTCTCCTCCCCCATGAGGCAGAGCCTCTGCAGTGAAGCCAAGAGATGGGGAGACCAGACTATTTTATCTGAGGCCCTCAATCCAGTTCTCCCTCAGCTTCCCTTTTGTGGTGTGAGGCAGTCTGAGTTGGATTTTGCCATTTGCTGGCGAAGGAGCTCTGGGGGAGGCTGCTGTTTACACTGTATGATTCATTTAGTCTTCAGAACTGCTCCAGGTGTGGGAGAAATTAGTCCCATTTTGCAGATGAGGAAAAGTGAGGCTCAGAAGGTACATGAGCAGAGGTTACACAGTGAACTTGGAGGAGGAAGGCCTTGGAACCTGGCTTCCTCTAATTCTCTACCTATCACCCACGTTGTGAAGAGAATATTCTGCAATTTGGAAGCCCGCCGAGCTTCCTCGGATTCCCTCTTCACTGGCTCTGAGGTGTCCGGAAGCACCCCGGGGGGCACCCTGTCACTCCGGCCCGTCCCTTCCGCCTTCCCACACAGACAGACACAGGTTTGGCGGCAGGAGTGTCTGGTGTTTAATCGCTGTTTGCGGCCTCCAGGAAGGGGGGTGCGGGGGAGGGGGAGAACCGACTCACTCCCCGTTTTTGGACGCTGCCGCCGCCGCCGCCGCCGCCGCCTCATCCACCTGGATTCTCCACTCCGACCGCGGACGCGCTGGGCGGCCGGCCCCTGGGTTCACAGTGGGGACCGCAGGGGCAGCTAGGGCGGGTCCCGGGAGGCGAGGTAGGCGGCCAGGGTAACCAGGGCGGCCGCGTACGTGCACACGCCCAGCCCGACGGCCAGGACCCCCAGCAGGAAGGCGCGGCGGGAGGCGGCCCCTGCCCCCTGGACGTCCCCCTTGGCCCAAGCCTTTTTGGTCTGTGGAGGCGTTGGGCAGCGGTGACTCAGGTATCCCCTCATCCCACCCTGCTTCCCGCAGCCCGACCCCTCCCCCACCCAACACACCCACGTATTCGTTCATATGTTCCAAAAACATAGAGAGCAGCTACTGTGGGTCAGGCACAGTTGGGCACTGGGGATACTGGGTGATTAATGAAAATATGCATATATTACTATATGCCACAGTTCTAACTCGCTGAGCCTCACAATGACCCTGAGGCAGGAATTATTCGTTCCCATTTTACAGATGAGGAAAATGAGGCACCAGGAGTTTAAGTGGCTTGCCCACAACCTTACCAGAGGGTGGCAGGCCTAGGATTGGAGCTCAGGTTCTTAACCACCACTCTGGGCTGCCCTCTGTGAAAAATGCCTCATTTTACCCCTGAATGTTTCTATGTAAAAATCCTTTCTCCATCACTTCCCCCCCCCCCAAGCATGCCTCCTCTTTTTTTCTTTTCTTTCGAATGCATTTTTCTCTTCTCTATCCAACCCCCTCCCAGCTCCACCCACAGACTGACCTTCTGGGCCAGGCAGAAGGCGGCAATGCCCACGGGCCAGAAACAGCACAGCATGGAGAAGAGAGCCAAGCCAAGGTGGTCGTGGGGTAGGAGTGGGGAGAGAAGGCCGCCCCCATCCCAGTCCGAGTCACTGTCACTGGATGACACATCCTATGGGCAGGAGACAGCCTAAGTGGTCATCTCCACCCATCCTCCTTGCCCCACTGCTCCACTCCCCGTGCCCCCAAAGACACCAAGAGAGAAAAATGTTCCAAGAGGTAGGCCCTTCACTTGCCCACATCCTGGATCCCTCTGACGGGAAGCTCTGGACCCTGTCTCCAGAGAAAAGCCTCACCCACACTCAAAAGCTCTGAGTTCAGTTTCAAGCTCACAGGTCCACTCATGGATACTACAGCCACTTATAAGCTCTGAGTTAAAAACCGCTGAAGTGGAGACAGAAACCAATGGAGACTGGAACCTGCAAAAAGATGGCGATTAGGGGAGCCAGCTCTGGTGGCCTAAATTACTAGGACAAACCTGCCTGCTGAAACTACAGGTTCTAGGTTAAAAATATATATATTTTAAATCTTGCATCAAATAGCTCACAAGACTTTAAGGAGTTACTGTAAAGCCAAAACTGAAGTGAAAATCAAGGTTAATTTAACAGAGAGGTCAAATGAACAGAGAAGGCCCCTTCCGCCCTGCAGGCATTTACCAATCCCATTTACCAATCCCGGAATGAAAAATTAACCTTTCGTTCAGACCTTGAACTAGATTAAAAATGATCTTTCACTGGTAGTACCCCCAGACAGCTGACAAAAGCAAACCAAATCCTCTCCTGAGGAAGGTACTTTCATTCTAGGCCTCAAAACAATTTTTCAAATACAGTGACCAGCGTGCAAAGATAACCAGGCAGACAGGGACCGTGGAGGAGAGCTAGGTAATAAGGCCCTCAAGGTCTTCAAATAATGGGCTTCTTTGACACAAACCATGTCAAAGGGACGCTTACTGCCACAGTGGGGCAGACCGTGTTTCCCAAGATGGCCACACCCATCTCTCCCCTCCCACATGCTCTTCCTACTGTGTGACTGATAATCTCATCAGGGGTGAGGTCTATGTCCACTTTCCTTGAGTCTGGGAAGGCTATGATTCATTTGTAATTGATAGAATGTGGTGGAAGTAATGCAACGTGACTTGCAAGCATAAGTCAGAAAAGGTGAGGCAGCTTCTGCTTTGCTGAAACACTCCTGCCGGAGGCTGGAGGCACATAAGGAGTCTTGGCTGCCCTGAAGGCGCTGTGCTGTAAGCCCAAACCAGCCCACGTGGGGAGACTCCTGCAGAAGCCCTGAGACTACATTAAGAGAGAGTTTAGTCAACCAGACCCCAGCTGCTTCAGACCCTGACTGTTCCAGCTCTAGCCACTGGCTGACCGCAACCTCATGAAAGACCCTGAGGCAGAACCACCCAAGTCCTTCCCAAGTTCCCAACCCATGGAAACCATGAGCCATGATAATGATTGTTGTTGTTTTAAGCTACTAAGCTTTGGGGTGATTTCTTATGTGGCAATAGCAACTGGAAAACCATATTTAGCAGATAAAAGACAAGCTTGACAAAATGCACAAGGAATAAGACATTATAAAAAATGGCATTAATTGGAAAAGAGAGAGAGAGAGAGACCAGGGCAAACAGAGGCACAGAGATCGGCTTTGGAAACCGGGGTGTGTGTGTGTGTGTGTGTGTGTGTGTGTGTGTGTGTGTGTCAGAAATCAGAGGGAAGACAAACAGACACAAAGGGAACAAAGATGAGAGATGAATCTGGAGAGAAAAAGGTAAAGAAGCCAGGGGGGATGGAGAACAGGAAAAACCACACCTGGAAACCCAGGAAGGCCAAACGCAGTTGCGAAGTGAGACTCCAGGCCAGCAGCTGGCAGTGGAGTTGGCCAGCAGCCTGCCGGATGTTGGCCACAGCTGGATTCACCTCCAGCCCCCTCCCCCAGCTCCCACTAAGGAGCCTACCTTAGTGGTCCTGCTCCTACCTCAAGGTCGGGGAGCCCTGGCTCCCCCAGTACAGCACTCACAGAAGGAAGAGATGGTGGCAGGAACTGCCAACCCCTCAGTGATTCTGCAAAGGCTGTCTCTCGAAAGGGAGGCCCTGGCTCAGGCTCGCCAGGCTTCTGGACAGGGGGCTCACCGCCTACACCCACCAGCAGAGGCTGTCGGAGATCTGGAAGACTGGGGTTGTCCATGGCTCGGGAGAGGCTCCCAGAGGGGCTTCCTGGGAGTAGGGGAAAGAAAAAGACAAGTTGTAAAAGTCTCACTTTTATCTTTCCCCTGACTCCTGGCTTTGGAGAGACTCCAGGCAGAGACTAGGTAGCTGAACCGTCCTCAGACCCATTTTACAGATAGTAAAACCGAGGCCCAGAGAGTAACAGAGGTTGGTCCAAGTTGTGAAGAGAACTCAGGACTCTGGACATTCAGTTCCAGGCTTCTCTCTCCTCAGGCAAAAACCACACACCTGTTGCACATTTATTCCAAACCATGCCTTACACACTTACTTGGCCCATGAACTACACACCCATCCTGGGTTGACACTCTCATCCCTCTCCCCCACACCCATCCCCAGTGATGCTTAGTTCACACACCGCCTGTGCCAAGCCTGCACACTCTCAATACCTGCCACACATACCCATCCAGGCAAGCCCAGTCCCCACCTCCACCTGTGCACATCCACATCCCAAGGGACTGTTTGCATACTTGCCCCAAACAACACGAGCTCCCAACGGTCTTACTCACTCACCCTAAATAACTCCTTGCACATTCATCCTAATCCCCCCAGCATCAGATTCTCCCCAGAGGCACGTATATGTACAGGCTTCCCACACGTGCAGCCTGGACACTCTCCCCCGTCCCCATCACTTCCCTTGCACATCTGCCCAAACACCCGGGGCCACACACCCCTCTCTTTCTCCACCCACATCCATGGCCCACACTCACCCGCTCCGCTGACACCTCCTGTTTTACCACAATCCACCTTTGCACACTTCCCCCATAACACCACCAACCCACCACACAACTCAACCACGGAGACTATTCTCGCCCTCACAGTCCCCCTGCGGGGGTCCCCAAGTCTCCCGCCCTCAGTCCAAACCTGGCTTGAGCCGATTTCCTGGCCAAGGTTTTGCCTCCCTGTCCCCAGCGCCAGGACCCGGGAGAAGAGCGGTGCCCCCCAAGCTGCGCCTCTCACAGCCCACGGCTATAGGCCGGGACCTCCTGGGCTCTCCGCACCGACACCCTCCCCGATCCTGCCGCTCAGGGTGGGGGAACTCAGTGAGTCCCGCGCTCCTAGGGGTCTGGGCCTCGGGGTACGGGGTCTGAGAGCTCCGCTGCGCGCCCCTCTCAGCGCCCCGGGCCCTTGGCGCGCAGGGGCGGGGCGGTGGGCTCCCGGGCTCCGCCCTCAGAGGAGGCCGCGGTGGGCGGGGTGGGGGGGGTGGGGGGGGTAATGGGGCCTTGAAGGCCGACGTCAGCGCCCGGCGCTGGTCCTTGCATCCCGGGTGCGGAGGAGCAGGCGGAGGTCTCCGAGGTCAGCGGGCCCTGACATCCCGACCCCAGACCCAAACGCTGCAGGACGGAGGACGGGGCGCCCCGATTCTCCAGAGCCTTCCTGGCTTGGCCCTGCTTCCACCCCACTGCCCTCCCCCGTCCCCAACAGTAAAAACAGCAACCCCGGCTAACTGTGGGCACGGTTCTTAGTGCTTTACATGTACATGTACACGTTTATTCCCGAGAACGACCTAAGAGGCACTATCATTGATTGTCTTGTCGTGCTCAGGACGAAACGGGCACAGAGAGTTAGAACTTGCCTAAAAGCGTGCCGCCGGGTCACTGAGTGCAGACTACGCACGGCGCGGGGGTTAGATACCCTAAGTTCATCAACGCACGGACTCCTCTCAGTAGCTCTATTTCTATCCCTATTAGGCAGTTAAGGAAACTGAGGCTCAGAGATGTGTGCTCACTTGGCCAAGGTAAACAACTGGTACTAGGACCGACCCGCAGATTGTAACCCAGGGCTGTATTTCTTGCCGGCCCAAGTGGAGGGGAGAAAGCAGAGGCAGAAGGTGCGACGGGGGCTTCCAGGGAAAGGGGCGGTGCTGGGAGTGGGCCCGGGATGGCGTGCTGCTTAGCAGGTGGTACAGGTGGTGGTTATGAGTTAGTGTTTGGACCCACACAGACCTGAGTTCCTTTACAGGCTCTTCAAAGCACTCGCTGTGTGACCTCTGGAAAATGGCATCACCTCTCTGAACCCCAATTTCTTCATCTGTGAAATAGCGTAAATACCCCCTGCCTCTTAGCTGTGATAACATATATAAAGCACTTAGATTAGGTGCCATAACAAATGTCCAACATTTGCCCCAAACTAGGCACTCTGAACGTGTTTGATGGTGTTTAGGAATATAATTGTTTACATCCGTCTTCATCAGTCTAATTAAGGAACTCTTCTCGCCCAGCAGTCCTCCACCTCCTTCAGGGAGGCCACCCAGCTTGCACTGCCTTCTCTTTCTCGGAAGCCCTCCATCTCACCAGTCCCAGACAGCCAAACTGGAGGATTCCCTTCCTGATGTGGGGCAGGCCAGCGTTCCCTCGCTCCAGGGCTCTGGGGCTCCGTGCCAAGAGTCCAGACGCTGAAGCTGGTACAGGCCCCACTCCTGGGGAGAACAGACGGTGTCTGGAAGTGACCTTGGCTCAGCCAGAGTTTCTGGCAGACAACAGGCAGGGAGACCCACAGGAGCATAGATGAGAAGGAGAGGGGGCAGAACTGTTTAATGGGGAGAGACACCCTTGTTACTCTGTATCTCCTTAACCTCGCTCTTATCACTATGAAACATATTACATATTTCTGCTGGTTTGAATCCTCCCACCAGTGCCAGCTCCAGCTTGGCTGGGATTTGATCTCTTTTGTTTACTGCTGTGCCTCAGGGCCTAGAACAGTGCCTGGCCCCAAGCAGGACTTTGATACATATTTGTAGGGTGAGGGCATGAATTCTCACCAGCCTCAGTTTTTTACCAAATCCCTGAGCAATGTGGGTCCCTTCGACCCCCTAGGCCACCGTAGAGATTTATTCACTTCCAACAGATCTCTCTGGCCACCATCAGCCTCGTACAGTCTCCCCACCCCTTCCAGGATGTCACTAGAGGCCCAGGCCTCTTGGGGTTTGTGATGGTCCTGGAATATTAAACACAAAATTCCAGCCAGGATCATCAACAGAAGCCTAAACCACTGAGTGAAAGTTTGATGAGGAACAGGATATTTATTTAGTCTCAAAGTACCCTCCCACAGATTACTTATTAATTACAAAGGAAAAAAAATAGTATTAACGGACAACACCAGCAGACACCACCTAAAACCAGGTGATAGAAGTTAACATCACCAGTATCGGGACAAATGAACATCGTGTGCCTCCTGATATGCACTGAAAAGGACACAACATCATTTCTGTGACGTTTTTCTGCCAAAAATGCATCATCCGAATTGAATCATGAGAAAACATGGGTCAAAGCCCAACTGAGGGACACTCTATAAAGTACTTGGTCTGTACACTTGAAAAATGTCAGTGTCATGAAAACCAAAACAATAACAAAAATTTAAAAGCTGGCAGCCAGTTCTAGATTAAAGGTGACTAAAGAAACATGACAGGGCTGCCCTGGTGGCGCAGTGGTTGAGAGTCGGCCTGCCGATGCAGGGGACGCGGGTTCGTGCCCTGGTCTGGGAAGATCCCACATGCTGTGGAGTGGCTGGGCCCCTGAGCCATGGCCGCTGAGCCTGCGCGTCCGGAGCCTGTGCTCCGCAACGGGAGAGGCCACAACAGTGAGAGGCCCGCGTACCGGAAAAAAAAAAAAAAAGAAACATGACAACTAAGCAAAGTGTGATCCCGGATGGAAAGCAGATGGTGACAAGGTATGTTATTGGGACAATGGAAGAAATTTGAATATAAACTATAAATTAGATGATAGTTTTTTATCAATCTTAAACTGATACTTGGGGAAATGTTAAACTGGTATTATGGTTATATAGGAGAATCCCCTTGTTCTTAGGAGAATTTTACTAATATAATGTTATGAATTATATTTACGAATATAATATATTTGCATATGTGTGTATATGTGTGTGTGTGTGTGTGTGTATGTATGCAGAAAAGCAAGCAAAAGAATTGAACAAAACTTCACAGAAAGAGGAAATCCAAGGGAGAGAGGAACATTTAAAAAGTTACTCAACTAATCATTAGGGAAATGCAAATTAAAATCACAGTGCGATACCAATATACACCCACCAGAATGGCTAAATGAAAGAAGACACCACCAGGAAGTGTTGGTGAGGATATAGAGTGGGGAAACTCTCATACACTGCTGGTGGGCATCCAAATTGGTCCAACCACTAGGCAAACTGATAGGCAGTTTCTACTATAGCTGAATGTATCCTATGACCCAGCAATTGCAGTCCAATCAGATATGAACATATGTCCACCAAAAAACAAATTCCCATCAACAGATGGATAAAGTGTAGCATCTTCACACAGAGGAAACTATATAGCAATGAGAATGAAAGAGCTACAGCCACATGCAATAGCATGGGATGAATTTCACAAACAAAACACTGAGCAGGGATTCCCTGGTGGCGCAGTGGTTGAGAGTCCACCTGCCGATGCAGGGGAAGCGGGTTCGTGCCCCGGTCCGGGAAGATCCCACGTGCCGCGGAGCGGCTGGGTCCGTGAGCCATGGCCGCTGAGCCTGTGCGTCCGGAGCCTGTGCTCCGCAACGGAAGAGGCCACAGCAATGAGAGGCCCGCGTACCGCAAAAAAAAAAAAAAAAAAAAGCACCGAGCAAAAGACAGCAGACACAAAACAATGCATATTGCGAGATTTCATTTATATAAAGTACGAAAACAGGCAAAATTAATCCATATTGTTAGAAGTCCAGTTAGTGGTTTCCTTTGGGGGCATCCTGGAACAGGCATGAAGGGCTTCCTGGAGGGGCTGGTCACGTTCTTTTCATGAACTGAGTTCTGGTTACCAGGTGTGTTCAGTTTATGAAATTTAATTCAGCTGTTCACTTATGATTTGTGCACTTTTCTGTACACTTCAAAACATTTATTTTTGAAAAAGAGCGAGTTAGATCTAAAGGTATGGATAACTTTCCAAGATGTATCACTGAGTGAAAAATGCAATATGTGGGAATTCCCTGGTGGTCCAGTGGTTAGGACTCAGCGCTTTCACTGCTGAGGGCCTGGGTTCAATCCCTGTCAGGGAACTAAGATCCCAAAAGCTGTGCAGCGCCGCCAAAAAAAAAAAAAGCAAGATGTAAAAGAATATGAACAGTCACTCTGTTAATCAGTACAGCACTTCCTCAAAAAGTTAAAAGTAGAATTATCATATGACTCAGCAATTCCACTTCTGGGTGTATACCCAAAAGAACTGAAATCAGGGTCTTTTTTTTTTAATAAATTTAATACATTTTTAAAATAAATTTATTTATTTATTTTGGGCTGTGTTGGGTCTTCGTTGCTGTGTGTGGGCTTTCTCTAGTTGTGGTGAAGGGGGTGCTACTCTTCATTGCAGTGTGCGTGCTTCTCACTGTGGTGGCTTCTCTTGTTGCGGAGATGGGCTCTAGGTGCGCAGGCTTCAGTAGTTGTGGCATGCAGGTTCAGTAGTTGTGGCACGCGGGCTCTAGAATGCAGGCTCAGTAGTTGTGGTGCATGGGCTTAGTTACTCTGCGGCATGTGGGATCTTCCCAGACCAGGGATCGAACCCACGTCCCCTGCATTGGCAGGGCGATTCTTAACCACTGTGCCACCAGGGAAGTCCTGAAAGCATGGTCTTGAAGGGACATGTGTATGCCCATGCTCATAGCAGCGTTATTCACAATAGCCAAAAGGTGGAAGCAACCCAACTGTACATCGACAGATGAATGGATAAAGCAAATGGGGTGTATATATAAAATGGGATATTATTTAGTCTTAAAAAGGAAGGAAATTCTTTGATGACCATTTTGTAGTGTATAGAAATACTGAATCATTATGTTGTGCACCTGGAACTAACATGGTGTTGTAGGTCAATCATACTTCAAAATAAATAAATAAAAATTGTCATATAATTAAAAACAACAAAAAAGGAAATTCTGACATGCACTACAGCATGGATGATCCTTGAGGACATTATGCTAAATTATTCTAAATGAAATAAGCCAGTAATAAAAGGACAAATAATGATTCTACTCAGATGGGGCACCTAGAGTAGTCAAATTCATAGAAATAGAAAGTAAATAGGTGGTTTCCAGGGGCTAGAGGAAGGGAGGGATGGGGAGTTTTTGTTTAATGGGTACAGAGTTTCAGTTTTGCAAGATGAAAGGAGTTCTAGAGATTGGTTGCACAATTATGTGAATGTACTTAATGCCACTGAATTGTACACGTAAAGATGGTTAAAATGGTAAATTGTATGTTATGTGTATTTTATCACAATTTTAAAAACTTTAAGAATAAAAAGTACAGGGACTTCCCTGGTGGCGCAGTGGTTAAGAATCCGCCTGCCAGTGCAGGGGACATGGGTTCCAGCCCTGGTCTGGGAAGATGCCACATGCCGCGGAACAACTAAGCCTGTGCGCCACAACTACTGAGCCTGTGCTCTAGAGCCTGTGAGCCACAACTACTGAAGCCTGCGCGTCTAGAGCCCGTGCTCGGCAACAAGAGAAGCCACCACAGTGAGAGGTCCGCGCACTGCAACTAAGAGTAGCCCCCGCTCACCGCAACTAGGGAAAGCCCGCGCGCAGCAACGAAGACCCAACACAGCCAAAAATAAATAATTAAGATCAATAAATTTTTAAAAAAAGAATAAAAAGTACATAAATATTCAGTGTGCTTCTCGTAAAAAAATGTAAAATATGCCATTTCAGTAACAACAACATAAACAATAAAAACCATCAATAATAACAAACATTTATAGTGCTTCTTATGTGCCAGGCCCTGCTCTAATTTCATTAGGCATTTGTATTCGTTATTATTGCTGCATAACAAATTATCCCCCAAAACTTAGTGGCTTAAAACAACAAACAGGGACTTCCCGGGTGGCGCAGTGGTTAAGAATCCTCCTACCAATGCAGGGGACAGGGGTTCGATCCCTGGTCTGGGAAGATCCCACATGCCGCGGAGTGACTAAGCCTGTGTGCCACAACTACTGAGCCTGAGCTCTAGGCCTGTGCTGTAGAGCCCGCGAGCCACAGCTACTGAAGCCTGCACGCCCTAGAGCCCGTGCTCCGCAACAGGAGAAGCCACCCCTCACCGCAACTAGAGAAAGCCCGCGCGCAGCAAAGAAGACCCAACACAGCCAAAATAAATAAATAAATAAATAAACAAACATTTACCATCAGACAGTTTCTGTTGGTTAGGAATCTGTTGATGGCTTACCTGGCTGGTTCTCGCTCAGGGTGTCGTGAAGCTACAGTCAGCATGTTGGCCAGGTGCAACAGTCACTGGAAGATTTGATGTGGCTGAAAGATGTCCTTCCAAGATGGGTCACTCACATGGTGCTGGTTTGTTGGCACGGGGCCTCGGTTGTTCTCCATTTGGGTCTCTCCGCTGGCTGCTTCACTGCTGTCACAAATGGTGGCTGGTCTCTCTCAAAGTGAGCCATTCAATAGAGAGGTGGATGAAGAAGCCTCAATGCCTTTTATGGCTTAGTCTAAGAAGTCACACAGCAACACTTCTACCATATTCTGCTGGTTAGAAGCAAGTTACAAAGTGCAGCCTATACTCAAGAGGAGGGAAATTAGGCTCCACCTAGTGAAAGAAGGAGTGTCAAAGAATCTGTGGACATATTTTAAAACAGCTTCATACATTCATTAAATCCTGACAATAATCTAACAAGGTGGGAACCATCACTCATTCTCACGTTACAGATGAGGAAACTAAGGTACAGAGAGGCTAAAGGTCACACAGAAGAGCTAGAGCTAAGACTTAAATCCAGTAGTTGAACTGGGAAGCATTTTCTTAATCACTAATGTCAACCAGTGGGAAAGAAACCAACTGAAGAAAAAAATATTTAAGAAGGAGCATTGTGTGAGACTTTTGTTTGTTTTTTGGCCATGCCACGTGGTATGCAGGATCTTAGTTCCCCAACCAGGGATCGAACTCCATGCCCGTTGAAGTGGAAGCGCGGAGTCTTATCCACTAGATCGCCAGGGAAGTCCCATGTACGGGACTTTGATGACTGGTTGGACGTGGTAAGTGATGGAGTTGAGGATGACACCCATAACCTCCATATTCCTTTGATACTGGGAGATGTGTATCCAAGAGAGGCAGGACAGCAGGAAGTTAAGAACATAAGGTGTGGGGACGGAGTGAGACAGAGCTATAATCAATTTGGGTTTTTAAAAAATAAATTTATTTATTTTTTATTTATTTTAATTTTGGCTGCGTTGGGTCTTCGTTGCTGCGCGTGGGCTTTCTCTAATTGCGGCGAGCGGGGGCTACTCTTTGTTGCGGCGCGCCGGCTTCTCATCGCCGGTGGCTTCTCTTGCTGCCGAGCTCAGGCTCTAGGCACGTGCGGGTTTCAGTAGCTGTGTGGCTCGCGGGCTCTAGAGCGCAGGCTCAGTAGTTGTGGTGCAGGAGCTTAGTTGCTCCGCGGCATGTGGGATATTCCTGGACCGGGGCTTGAACCCGTGTCCCCTGCAGGGGGATTCTTAACCACTGCGCCACCAGGGAAGCCCATCAATTTGGTTTAAGGCAAACGATTTTGCCCTAATTTCTTCATCTGAAGTAAGGCTGATAATTACCCACCCTGTGGGATATCTGTGAGGATTAAAGGAGATCATGGATGCAAAACAATCAGTTTACAGCTGCTGGCACGGAGGAATCCCTCGATAAATGGTAGCTTTCAAATATACCTATTAGTGAAATATTATTGAATTGTATACCTATTGAATTATTTTATCTATATAAATACTATCCTATTGAAACGTTGCCCTCTCCCTATAACTTTCAGCTGGTGACTCTAACTGTTGCAGTCCCCGTTTTGCAAAAAGTAGGGGAATAAGTTCCTTTTGGACTCCCGGTCTGGGCTGGAGGAATAAGGCACGAACTACGGTGGGGAAGGCACCGGCTCAGGAAATCACAATGTGTGAGTGCCTCTGACTCAGTCATTCCCCTTGTGTCCATTACATGGATGCGATAACTGAGACCTAGAGCTGTGCAAGGTCACAAGTTACTGACAGAGTCCAGTCTTCAAAAACAGGATTTTTTGCAAATAAAGAGGCCTCAGTTCCTCATTTCTCATACCCCTTCCCCCAACCCACCCCCTGCTTGCTCAGAATCAGCACTAACAGTGAAGGAAGTTGAATTTATCATTTCTTGAGGAGCTTGGAGGAATTCTAAAAAGGAACCCCCTCCCCAACTTCTCTGAATGAGGGTTTTTTTTCCAGTTATGAGGCAGGGGGATGCACACAATGATGTGAGGGAGATTTCCCCCCTGGCTCTGGCTCAAGTCTCTGACTTGTGGCCCCGATTGAGAGAGAGTTTTAGGGGGCACGGGACATCGATGGATTTTCTTATTCTGTTATGAGAGTATCTGGGACAAACAGTTGGTGCACAAACTTCCTCAGCCACGCTCAAGATGGCCACATAAGGCCACGCCGCAAATGGCTGAACCGTGGTTCGCGGTTGGAGAGACGCCTTTCCCAAAATGGAGAGGTGGGAGAGAAAGTGTCCATCACAGGTTAGCCCCGCCCCCACAGATTGCTAGGGCCAATTAGCGACCCGCAGGGCGGGGACAAGGCCAGGGGAGGAGGCTGCCGTTGCCCCAGCAACAACTAGGGAGTCGGGAGGCGGGCGCGGCTTCGGAGGGATCGGCGTCTCAGCAATCTTGCTGCCGGGAAGGTCCAACGAGAGGCGCGAGCTAGGCCTGGGAAGTCAGCGCCTGCGGAGAGAGGGACAGGTCAGGTCCATGAACTCCAATCCCCGCTTTCGCCTCTCCTAACCGTTAGACGCTCTGAGGTAGGAATAACGCATGCGCGGGCTCAGAGGTGGAGCTAAGGTGCCCTGCACTTAGAACGCATGCGCCTCATGGCGGTGGGGGGCGGAAATCTGACCCGAGGAGGCGGTGCTTTTGTGTTGTGGGCGGAGCCATGTTCCCCTGGGGCGGGACTTTCTGCTGCAATGAGCGGGATGAAAAGGTTACTTCAGAGGCAGGCAGAGTTAGATGCCAGCTCCTTGGAGCGTCCGTTTCTCGCCCCTCATTTTTCTGCGGCTCTCCTGGAGAGGCAGTTAGTATCATGGTTAAGACCGCAGCCTCAGTGGTTTGACGCAACTAGCTTGGAATCCCAAGTACTGCTCCTTACTTGGTGGGCCTCAGTTTTCCCATCTATTAGGTGGAGATAATTGTACACTTTTCTCATAAGGCTGTGATTATATTTTCCCCAGGGCCATGGCTGAGGTGCATGTGATTGGGCAGATCATGGGGGCCACCGGTTTCTCGGAAAATAGCCTCTTCTGCAAGTGGGGCATCCACACAGGTATTCCCGGGCATGGTTCATTTCCCCACCAAGACCCCGCAGCCTAGAGGCCTCCACCTACTTTCCTTGATCCCCTGACCTCAGTCCCTGATCCTCAGCTTCCATGGGCTCTCAGGACTCCTAACCCTGACCACGCTTTGTTCATGTGAGTCTCAGGCTCCCTTCTTATTATCCCTTCCCATCCCATCTCTGGGGACTCAGACTCCCACTCTCTCAACACACATTCCCTAAGGATATGAGACTATAGGCTGGACCCACCCAGCTACCCCAGCACACACTCCCTGTCCTCAAAACACTTGACAGCGGTAACGACACTGCTTGGACTTCATTCACTGTCTTAGGGCTGCTCTGGTGCCTCCCCCATCTTAACTCTTTGCTTAACCATCTCCATTTGTTGAGCTCTTAATGTAAAATGGAAGTTTCCATCTTGAAATGAAGAGGCGAGGCCACCCTCCTGTATTCATATTTCTCTGTGAGAATGTAGGAACCCTGTTCTGACAGTTATCCAAGTCCATCCACACAGGCCCAGGAGGACCTTGGAGGTCTCAATTTTCACGCCTCTCCATCAGAGGCAGTGTGGTGTGGTGGGTGGTGTGATGGCTAGGGCCACAGGCCACCAGGTGGCCACCAGGTCTGGGCTCAAGTACGAACTCCCTTGCCTATTGATTGTGAGCCTTTGGACTTGACCTCTCCGAGCCTCAGTTTCCTTGTCTGAAAATGAAGCTAATGGCAGCCGAGGCAGCAGAGTGCTGAGGTTAAGAGCACAGACTGCCTGGGTTTCAAAACCAGCTCTTGCTTATTAATTATGTGACCCTGGCCACTTGTCTTTGCCTCGATTTCCCTGTCTATGAAATGGGAATAATAACACTACCTCATGGGGTTGCTGTGAGGACTAAATGAATATCAGTAGCACTTAGAAGAGGGCCTAGACTTGTAAGTCCTCAGTAAGTGTTTGCCTGGCTTGTGTAAAAATTGGATGGGCTCTTCTTCCTAAAGCCCTAGGTATGTTGCCTAGCACAGATAAATGCCCAAGAAATGAGTGTGGCCATTGCCATCATCATCTTTTCAGGCCTGGGGTTCTTTGCGATTTCACTGGTGGGTAGGTTGGTGGTTGAGATTCCCTGGGAAATTGGGATCCTCCAGCTGAGCAAATAAGAAGCAAGGCCTGGAATCAGACTTGGTTTCCAGTACCCTCTTCCACTCACTTGCTCTGTGACCTGGCAAGTGCTAGTCCCTCTCGCAGCCTCAGTTTTCTTATCTGTAAAGTGTGACTCTTTGTCCTTCATAGGGGTGTTAGGAAGTCTTGTATGTGAGGATTCTGACTCAAGGCTTGGTGCTCTCCTCACCTGGCCTGCAAGGGAGCAGTAACCAACATGATTTTTATTATTTCAGGCTCTTGGTCAGGGAGAAGCGGGGTACGGGGCAGTTAATCCAATAGAGAGCCAAGGTGCGGTCAGATAAAGGGCTTGGTCTCTGCCGTCAGTCAGAGCTCCATTTGAGGGATTTCCCTGGCGGTCCAGTGGTTAAGACTCCGAGCTTCCCCTGCAGGGGACACGGGTTCAAGCCCTGGTCGGGGAACTAAGATCCCACATGTGGCATGGCACGGCCAAAAAAAAAAAAAATAACGAAAACCTAAAAACGAAAGCAGAGCTCCATTTGAATCAGCTCCACCATGGGACCTTGGTCTGCTGCGGTCCTGCTGTAGCCCCAGCATGGAGAACAGTGCTTGGCACAGAGTAGGTGTTCAGGAAAGGTTTGTGGAATGAAAGGTAAAGATTTCTTTACCTGTAAAATGGGGATTGTATTAGCCCCCACCTCCTAGGATCATTTATTTGTCCAAAACAAACATTTATTGAACACCTTCTGTGTACCAAGATCTGGGTTTGAGGTTCTAGGGATCCAGTAGTTTACAACATCCCTGCTCTCTTGGGGCTCACAGCAGGGGAGACAGAAAAGAAATAAGCAGATAAAGACGTGAGTGCAATGATTACAGGTAGTGTACTAGGTACTAGGAAGAAATGAGATGAGAGATGATGTGAGAGGGACTGGTTAGTTTTGGGATAAGAGGGTGAGGGAGAACCCCTCTGTGAAAGTGGCACTTGAGCTGATCCCTGAAGGATGAAAAAAAGCCAGGCATAGGGACATCCAGGAGCAGAGTTTTCTGGGCAGAGGGAACAGCCAGTGCAAAGGCCCTGAGGAGGGGAAAGAAATAGGACCATTGAGGCTAGAGGGTGGTGAGGAATGGGGAAAGTGATGGGAGATGAGTTCAGGAAGGGGTTGGGGGGGGCACAGGCCAGGCCATGTAAGGCCTTGTAGACTCTCCTCCTGTGGAGGAGAGTCTGAAAACTGGGGGTGGGGTGGGGATTAAGAGTCCCAGAGGGTGGATTAAATGAATTCATTACTAAAGCGCTTAGCGCAGCGTCTGGCATTTAGTAAGCAGTCGGTGCATTTTTGCTATTATTTTCACCCTCAGTAGGATTGCTGTTACGACGCACCGTTCACGATTTGCTCTGTGCTTCTGCTTGTGAAGGACCGCCTCAGCTCCATCTTAGTCCTTGGACTAGGCCTCTAAGCGTGGGGTGAGAATAGTAGTAAAATGATCCCCGGCACTCATCCGGCACTCACTATGCCCCAGACACTGTTCTCAGTGCCTCGTGTGTATTAACTCATTTAATCTTCTCACGATCCTGGGAGGAATGCATTATTATTACACCCACCTTACAGATGGGAAGACGGAGGCAGAGAAAGGTAACTGGTCCAGGGTTGCATGGGCAGGAAGAAATAGTGCCAGGATTTTTACCCAGACATTTGGCTCCAGGGTCCATGCTTTGCAGCCCTCTGCTCCCCAATGCCAGGGAGAAATGGGGTCCTATAGCCACAGTGGGATCCCCTTCCTGACGGCTGCCTCCCACCCCGCCCTGCCTCATCCGTGTCCTGGCTCTCACTGCAGGGGCAGCATGGAAGCTCCTGTCAGGCGTGCGGGAGGGCCAAACACAGGTGGACACCCCCCAGATAGGGAACATGGCCTACTGGTCCCATCCCATCGACCTGCACTTTGCCACCAAAGGCCTACAAGGTGAGTTCCCGGCCTGGGCCCCAGGCTAGACTAAGGGGAGGTGGGTTAGAGGCACTCAGTGCTGCGGGGACTGGAAACATCAAGTGCTGTTCCTGCCCCCATGCCCTTTGGGTCCCTTTCCTGACCAGGCTTGGCCCTGGAGAGGGTGAGCTGAGGCCTCCCCAGGCCGGCTGTAGAGTGCATTAGGAGTGGGGCAGAGGCAGGGGTGGACGGGGCAAGGTCAAGGGGAGAGCCAGGGGGAGAGGGAGGTGGCTTTCACAGAGACAAAGCAAGAGAGTCTTCAATCAGCAGGAAGCTGGGAGGGGTTATGAGAGAGAGAGGTGAGGGCTGGTGGCTATTCTGCAGGTAGGGCTCCTCAGCTGCTCAGAGGGGAGATGAATACGTGGGGGAGGAGGGGTATCAGAAAACCTCTTCTGGCAGAACATTTGGGTCATTAAAGAGGGGTGGGGCTTCCCTGGTGGCGCAGTGGTTGAGAGTCCGCCTGCCGATGCAGGGGAAGCGGGTTCGTGCCCCGGTCCGGGAAGATCCCACATGCCGCAGAGCGGCTGGGCCCGTGAGCCATGGCCGCTGAGCCTGCGCGTCCGGAGCCTGTGCTCCGTAACGGGAGAGGCCACAACAGAGAGAGGCCCGCGTACCGCAAAAAAAAAAAAAAAAAAAAAAAGAGGGGTGGATTCCAGGAAATAGCCTAGGTAAATATGCCATATATTTCTACCATATAAATAATAGTTACTGAGTGCCTGCCCTGTGTCAGGTGAAGCCAGGGAGATATCAGTGATTGAGACAGCTCCCCAGCCCTGTCCCCACACAGTTCATCATCCCTTGGGAGAGACAGAGCTGCCCTCAGACAGTGGTAACCCAGAGTGGGCAGGACTGGGATGGGGGATCTTGAAGGGCTATGGGAGGCCAGCGGAGGTGCCTGACCCTGCTGGGGGGTTCAGGGAGGGCTTCCTGGAGGAGGGGGATGTTTGAGCTTTGCTGTGAAAGGACAGTAGGAGCTATTAAAACAGAAAGATGAAAGAGGGTTCTGGGGAGAAAACCATGTATGGATGCCTCAAGGGGGAAAGTGAGCCAGGGGCGTTTGGAGGACCGACGGAGAGCAGGAGGACTGCGGGGGGTGAGGTGGCAGGGGACAGGGGACAGGCCATTGCAAGGCCTTGAATGCCAGGCCGCAGAGTGGAGGCCATATCCTGAAGGCACTGGGGAGCCAGAGCAGGCGATTGACAAGTCAGGTTTTGCTTTTAAGAGATCCCTCTGGCTGCCTTGTGGGTGATGGATTGGAAAGTGAGGCAGGCAACAGTCCTTTCAGCTCTTAAGGACCCCGAGTCTCTGAATGTGGGCATCATCCTTGCCTCCTCTTTTCTCCTACCCGCCCCAATTTTGTCCATCAGGAAATCCCATTAGCCCCACCGTTGAAATGAATCCTGAATCCCACCACTCCCCCTACCCTCTTCCCAGCACCCCAATCTGTCCACCCTCACCTCTCACTGGGCTATTACAGTAGCCTCTTTACTGGTATTCCCACCTCAGCCCCATAAGTCTGTCCCCCTGTGAACTCCTAAGTTAGGTAACATTCCTCCTCTGCTCAGAACCCTCTGTGGTCCCCATCTCACTCAGGGTAAAAGGCAAAACCTTACCACGGATCACAAGGCCCTGCTCAATCTGATTCTGTCACCTCCTCCCCCTCTCCCCCATCTCACTCTGCTCCAGCCACATCGGCCCCACCAGGCAGCTCCCACCTCAGGGCTTTTGCACTAGCTATTCCCTCTGCTGGGAGCGTTCTTCCCTAGATATCCACATAGCCCCCACTCCCTCTCCTCCTTTAAGCATTCACCCAGATGTCACCTTCTCAGGAAAGTTTTGCTTGATCACCCCCTTTCTAAAACTGCATGCCAGGACTTCCCTGGTGGCCCAGTGGTTAAGACTCCACGCTCCCACTGCAGGGGGCCCGGGTTCGATCCCTGGTCAGGGAACTAGATCCCACATGCATGCCACAACTAAGAGTTCGCATGGCTCAACTAAGGAGCCTGCCTGCTGCAACTAAGACCCAGTGCAACCAAATAAATAAATATTAAAAAAACAAAAACAAAAACTGCATGCCTACCCCCGCCGTACCCAGCTTGTTTTTCTTCAGAGCAGTTATCACCATCTGACGTACCCTATAATTTGTGTATTTACTGTGTTCGTTGTTCAAGACGTCAGCTGCACAAGGGCAGGAATTTTTGTCTGCTCTGTTCACTGCTGTGTCTCCAGCTTCTAGAACAGGGCCTAGCACGGAGGGACTCAGAAAGGAGGGTGAAATGGAGCTGGGTCTCCAAGGGCTTTGCCTACAGGCTGAGGAGCTGAATTATATTCTGAGTGAGGACACTGGGAAACCTATGGAAGGGAGAGAAAGATGCTTCCAGCTGCCAGGTGAAAGTTGGATTGGAGGGAGCAGGAAAGAAGGCCCTGAGGCCAGAAAAGAGGACAGGGTGTGGCCACGGGGAGGGAAGGAAGGAGGGAGGCATTGAGGACAAGGCCCAACATACTCACCTGGGGACTGGGCTCCCCTGAGACGGGGACACAGAGGAAGAGGCCACGGAGAGGGAAGTCAACAGATGCCAGACCTAAAGGGCCTTGAATGTTCAGGTCGGACTTTATACTGAGTGCACTGGGGAATCATAGAAGGGTTTTGAGCAGGGGAGGAATACGGATTCAGAAGGATCCCTTTGGCTGCTCTGTGGGGGTAGGAGTCCAGAGAGGAGGCTGGGGCAGAAACCTGGCGGGGAAGGACGGGCCTGGGATCTCCAGGAGCTCCTGCTGGGCTGTACCCATCCCACTTTGCCTCCCTCCCTCCTATGCTGCAGGTTGGCCCCGACTCCATCTCCAGGTATGGTCCCAGGACAGCTTCGGCCGCTGCCAGCTTGCAGGCTACGGCTTTTGCCATGTGCCCAGCAGTCCAGGCACCCACCAGCTGGACTGCCCCACATGGCGGCCCCTAGGCAGCTGGCGGGAGCAGCTGGCAAGGGCCTTCGTGGGTGGCGGGCCTCAGCTGCTGCACGGAGATGCCATCTACAGTGGGGCTGACCGCTACCGCCTGCACACTGCTGCCGGTGGCACCGTGCACCTTGAGCTGGGCCTGCTGCTGCGCCACTTCGATCGTTATGGCGTCGAATGCTGAAGGACCCTGTGTGGACCGCTGGCCCCCAGCCATATCTCTGGACACCCGGTGAGGGGCAGGATGGCACAGGGGTCAGAAGCATGGGCTCTGGAGACTGTCAGACCTGACCCCAGCCAAGACTGGTGTGGCTTCTATCCTGACTAGCATCTCAATCCCAGTGGCTGCCCCTCCCAGGTCCAGTTTCCCCATCTGTAAAATGGGGGCAGTAAATGTGTGGGCTCACAGGGGTTGGGTGCAGAGAAGCTGTTGGCACATGGAAGGGCTCAGTAAAGGAGAGCAGTTCTTTCAGATGTGAGTGCTTTTCTGACCTTCATCTGTTGGATGTCCAGTGCCCCATCCTCTCACTGTCACCCTCCTTCCTCAGGCCCCCCTCCCCTGTCCTCTGCCTCAACCTCTGACCCCCTCCCCACTCTGGGTGATGCTCTTATGGCCCCCACTCCTTGGGGGTCCCCCTCCTCTGTGCCCCTCTCCCCACTGGCTCCCTGTCTTCTGGCTGAGCCTCTCCCCCACTGCCCCAGCTTCCCACTCTCCACTCGGGGTGGTCGTCCTCGGATTCCCTGTACCTGCGTCCCCATCCTCTGACTGAGCCCTCCCCGCCAGGTCTTTATTCCCTCGGTGACCCTCGCACAGTCCTCAAAGCCACACGCAGCACAGCCGCCCGCTTTGGTAGCGCTCAGCCGCCAGGAGGCAGCACCCTGTTGGTGGGGCGGAGCCGGGTGCCCGCCCCCTCCCCCCAGGGCTTAAGGGACCCCCCTCGGAGCCCGCCCACGCGAGATGAGGACTGTGGACCGGCCCCCCCCCCATGCCCTCCCCCTGAGGGCCGCCCCCGCCCCGCGCGCTTCCTGGGTGGGGCCGGGGCGGCTTCAAAAACCCCCCGCCGCCCCAGCCGGTCGCCGCCGCCGCCGCCCTTCGCGCCCCAGGCCGTCCCACTCCCTTCCTCCCGCCGCGGATCCGCCAGACAGCGAGGCCCCCGGCCGGGGGCAGGGGGGACGCCCCCTCCGGGGCACCCCCCGGCTCGAAGCCGCCCGCGGGGCCGGCCTCAGCCGGGAACGGAGGAAGGAGCCGCCGAGGAGCAGCCCAAGGCCCCAGAGTCTGAGACGAGCCGCCGCCGCCCCCGCCGCCGCCGCCGCCGCCGCCACTGCGGGGAGGAGGGGGAGGAGGAGCGGGAGGAGGGACGAGCTGGTTGGGAGAAGAGGAAAAAAGTTTTGAGACTTTTCCGCTGCCGCTGGGAGCCAAAGGCGCGGGGACCTTCGCGCAGCGCTGCTCCGCGAGGCAGGACTGCGGGACCCCAGACCGCACCTCCGCCCTGCACCGCCTCGGACGCTTGCTCCCTTCCTTCCCCCCACACGGCGTTCCCCGGGCGCCCCCATTCCGGACCAGCCCTCAGGAGCCTCATACCCGACTCCCGCGAGGACTCGACCCCAGACATCGGTCGCACCCTCCCGCACGGCCCCCAACTCCTAGCCTCTCTCTTGAGCCCCCGCGCATCCAAGGACCCTTCTCCTCCGGGATCCAGGAGACGGGATCAATCTCAGACCTGCCTCAGCTTTCCTATTCAAGACCACCCACCTTTGGTACCAGATCTCGCTCATCTCGGTTTTTGCCGTGGGATACCGAGACCACACCCATCAGAGCCGCCCCTCCAGCTCCGCTCCGTCCTCCCTGAGGGCCTCAACTCCCTCCCTCCCCAGACCCTCCTACCTTTCCTCGGGAGACCCCCCCCAGCCCCTGTAGGGGCGGGGCCTCCCTCTTCCCACCCCAGCCCGGCTTGCGCTCTCGGCTGTGCCGGGGGCGCCGCCTCCCCCATGCCGCCCTCGGGGCTGCGGCTGCTGCCGCTGCTGCTGCCGCTGCTGTGGCTACTAGTGCTGCCGCCTGGCCGGCCGGCCGCCGGACTGTCCACCTGCAAGACCATCGACATGGAGCTGGTGAAGCGAAAGCGCATCGAGGCCATCCGCGGCCAGATTCTGTCCAAGCTTCGGCTCGCCAGCCCCCCGAGCCAGGGGGAGGTGCCGCCCGGTCCGCTGCCCGAGGCCGTACTGGCTCTTTACAACAGTACCCGTGACCGGGTGGCCGGGGAAAGTGCCGAACCTGAGCCTGAGCCAGAGGCGGACTACTACGCCAAGGAGGTCACCCGCGTGCTAATGGTGGAAAACAGCAACGGTGAGCTCGGAGGGGCAGGGGAACCCTGGAGGGGAGCCCCCAGGGGGCGCCGGAGTGCAGGGGTCACGGGGAGGAAATTACCGGTAGAGGAAACTGGCTGGGGGAAGAGGACCCCTGGGGGCGCCGGGAACTTGGGAGGGGGAGTCTCAAAGAGGATAGGGCTGAGCTCCCTACCCCCCAGGTATCTGGTCTTGAAGAGGAGATAGTGAGCGGAGTGGACCGCTTTTGGAGGGCTGCAGGAACATGCGAGATCGTGGGCGGGGGGAGTCCCTTAGAGGGAGAGAAGCGAAGCAGTTACGGGGTGGGGGTGTAGAAAAAGACTTCCCCTTGCAGGGTGCACTAGAGTGCGGGGGTCGTGGGTGGGGCCCGCAGAGAGGGAGCTCGCTTTGGGAGAAGTGAGGACCCCGGCATTGGGGAGAGGAGAGGTAGTGGGGAAAGCTGACCCAGAGCTCAGGGGTCATGAGGCAGGAAGATTCAAGAAGGACAGAAAAACTAGGTGAAGCGAACCCCAGAGGTTCCAGAAAGTGGAGAGTGGACGCATTTGCACACGGCGCGAAGAACACGCGGGATTGGGGAAGGGCTTAGAGAGAGAGGCGGGGAGGGGGTGATCAACGCGAGGTGAAAAGGGGGCGCGATGTCGTAGGGTGGGGGAAACTGGCGGGAGAGAAGCGGAGACCCCAGGGGGATGCCGGGGATGCGCCGGGAGGTGCTCTATTTCGCAGACGGACGTGAGAGGAGGAAGCCCAGCGGAGGAAGCGAGCCCCCAGGAAACCTAGAATACTGGGTCGTGGGAAGGGGTATACAGAGCGGAGAGACAAGCGTGGGAAAGGTGGACCTGGGAGTGGGCAGAGGAGAGATGGACGGTGCCATGCTGGGAGCAGCGAGCCTCCGCCACGCCGCGGGATGGAAGGGAGAGGGCTGAGTGAGGAGTCGAGCCGTAGAGGGAGAGGTGGGTGGGTGCGACTCTACAAGACCCGGGTGAGAAAACCGAGCCGGTAGGGGTGAGGAAGCCCCACGTGTGTGCCACGCGCGGGGGGCGGAGCCTGCGCTTCCGGAAGGGGACAGGAGAACCCCAGCAGAGCTGAATGCTGAGAGCCTGGACCCCAAACTCCTAGTTCCTCTCTAGGAGGCTGGGGAAACCCCAGCGTCCGGCCGCCTAGCCCTCCCTCCCTTCCTTTCCTTCCCGTGCCTCGGGGGGCGGGGATCGCGCGCGGAGCCTGGGGCGAGACGAGGCAGGTCCGGTCCCCGCCCTCGCGGTGGTAGCGGCGCCTCCCGCCCCCTTCACCCCCAGCTCAGGGCGGCACTACCGCTGGGCCCGCCCCATCGGCGCCCGCGGAGACCCAGGCGTCCCGCGTGGCCCAGAGGCTTGGGGGCGACCCCCCTGCTTTCACTTTCCCTCTTGGGCATTAGACTTGTGGGTCTCTGGCCCATTTGTGTACCCAGTTGCCGCTTCAGCCGAATGACACCCCTACCCTCCCACATCTCCGTCTCACCTTTTCCGTCGTAGCTTCACCTTGGTTGTAGAGATTTTTCCAACACTGATACCTTCAATCTCCCTTCATTCCTCTTCTGCCTCCATCTCGCTCCCAAACCCTATGTCTCTCTTCCCCGTGTGTCTGTCTCCCATCTCTGCCTTTCCATCTCTCCCGCATCACCGTTACTCTCTCTGTCCCAGTCCGGGTCTCCCAGTTTCTGTCTCTCCATCTCTTCCCTCTCTCTCGCTTTTTCTCCTCCATACCCTACTCTCCATCTCTCCCTCTGACCGTTCCTGCCCCTTCTATCTCTCTTCTTCCCTATCTGTCTCCCAGGCCTGGGCTCTACCCTTCCTTTGGGGTCTGCTGAGTAACTCCTGGGCCAAGATAGGGCTTTTTTTGTGCGGGGCAGGGGCTGGCCCGGCTAGAGAGGGGAGGAGTAGGGGAAGGAGGCCCACAGAAGGGGCTTCCTCTGTCCTTTCTCATCGGATGTCTCCACCATTTCCATGCCCCCACTGCAGAGGCCTAAAGCAGCTGTCCCAGTTGATCCAGGAGTTCATGGCTTGCCCCGCTCTTTCCGAACCTCCAACTTTTCCTAGACTAGAAAACTTCCTAATTTTCTCTGTTCCCCTTCCCCCGCCCCCGAAGCCATTCTTACCTAGAATGAACTTTGCCTTTTCTAACCAGCTGGGGAAGAAAACAACAATAATAATAACAACAACAACAAGAGTAATGTCACATTAGCAGGGAGGCAGCATAACCTAGGGGTTAAGAGCACAGTCTCTGGAATCAGACTGGCTGAGTTTGAATCCCCACTCTGCAGCTTCCTGGCTGCGTGATCTTGGGGCCAAATTGTTTCATCTCTTTGCCTCAGTTTTGCCATCTATAAAACGGGTATACTAATAGTATCTTCCTCATGGGGTTGTTGAACACGCACATTAGAGTAAGCATTGTATGCAGACTCTGTACGACATACTTTATCTGCATGATCTCGCGTATTTCACACTAGCAACCTGTAATCAGTCCTTGTCTTACAGGTGAGAACCTGGCACACAGAGAGGAATTCACTTGCCCAGAGTTCCCGCGCTTCAGTTAGGAGAGCCTGGGTTGGGAGGCAGAGAACTTGATGTCAGGTTGATCTTTCCCCAAAGAATAGGAAACTGAGGCTCCGAGAGGGCTTGTGACTTGCCCAAGAAAGAAGGCAGTCGAGGCACAGGCCGATTCAAATGCCCTTGATCCCTGGGCTGCGACATAACTTGCGTTTGAGGCTCCACGTGCTGGGGAGGCCTAAGCAGTTAGAGCAGTGCCCAGCCCTGTGCCAGCTTTGTCCTGAGGGGCACTTCCCAGCTGATGGGAGGGAAGGGTGCGCAAGATCCCCTTTAAAGAGGTGGAAACAAACCCAGAGAGGAGAAGCCAGTCACCTAAGGTCACACAGCCAAAATATGTTAGGGTTAGACTCCAACCCAGGGCTCTTTGACTTGGGGTGCGCCAGCTCCCCTGCCCCTGTCAAACCCTGACATCCCCCCTCTCGGCTCCTTCTGCCTAGAAATCTATGGGAAAATCAAGCGTAGTCCACACAGCATGTATATGCTCTTCAACACGTCGGAGCTCCGGGAAGCGGTGCCCGAACCCGTGTTGCTCTCTCGGGCAGAGCTGCGCCTGCTGAGGCTCAAGTTAAAAGTGGAGCAGCACGTGGAGCTGTACCAGGTGGGGGCGAGGGCCCCAGAGGTGGCCTGGGCTGGGGCGGCTGGAAGGCTGGTGGCTTCAGGGTCCATAGTGACCGATCCTGAGGGCACAGACTGTGGGATCACAGGGCTCTGAGGCTTTCAGACTCCTAGAGCCCTAGAAGGTTAAACGTTTAGCAGGCCGGAATCTTAGGAGTTGGACTCTAAGAACTCAGGACTGTTGAAAGTTTGAATCTCTGTAAAGGTTGCAGACTTTCAAAGTGCTCTGTCCCCACACAGTAGCCACTAGCCACCTATGGCCATTTAAGTTGATCAAAATTAAATAAAAGGAAAAATTCAGTTCCTCCGTCTCACCGGCCATAGTTCAAGTGGCCTGTAGTCACATGGGGTTAGCAGCCGCTATTTTGGACACCACAGATAAAGAACTTTTCCATCATCACGGAAAGTTCTCTTGGTTAGCTCTTTTCTAGAAGAGTCTCCAGGAAGATGGGAGCCTCAAGAAGTTCTGGATTCTCTTGAAGGTTATGTGACCCAGAATCCCTGTCATGTGGAACGTTAGATTCAGTAGTAGGTGTTAGACTCTTACAATAAGGGAACTTTGGGCTTCCCTGGTGGCGCAGCGGTTGAGAGTCTGCCTGCCGATGCGGGGGACACGGGTTCGTGCCCCGGTCCGGGGGGATCCCGCGTGCCGCGGAGCGGCTGGGCCCGTGAGCCATGGCCGCTGAGCCTGCGCGTCCGGAGCCTGTGCTCCGCAACGGGAGAGGCCACAACAGTGAGAGGCCCGCGTACGGCAAAAAAAAAACAAAAAAAAAAAACAAGGGAACTTTGTCTGATGTTAACTTCTTGGAGTCTAGAGAATTCGCTTTTATCCTGCCAGCTCCCAGGGGATCATTCCACATGGATGTCAGGCGTCTGCAACGTCTAGGTTTGTGGCATGTCAGACTCGTGGGTTTGTAGAACATGAGTCCTCTGGAATGTCTCAGGCTCATTGAATGTGTGATTCTTGGGGTGCCACTGAGCACTGGCGTTATGGAATGACTTCTAACATAACTGCTAGAAAGTGATAACTCGGGGCTTCTCTGGTGGCGCAGTAGTTAAGAATCTGCCTGCCAACGCAGGGGACACGGGTTCGAGCCCTGGTCCGGGAAGATCCCACATGCCGCGGAGCAACTAAGCCCATGTGCCACAACTACTGAGCCTGTACTCTGGAGCCCGCGAGCCACAACTACTGAGCCCATGTGCCACAACTACTGAAGCCCGTGCGCCTAGAGCCCGTGCTCCGCAACAGGAGAAGCCACCGCAATGAGAAGCCCGTGCGCCGCCACAAAGAGTAGCCCCCGCTCGCCGCAACTAGAGAAAGCCCGCGCGTAGCAACGAAGACCCAAAGCAGCCAAAAATAAATAAATAAAAATTAAATACATGTTTTTCAAAAAAGAAGGAACGTGATAGACTCTCAGAATTTGGGGGGCCAAATTTGCAGAACTGTCTATAGTCAGTGACCCCTACGATGTCAGTAGGAGAATCGTGGCATCGTGGGCTGTCCAAGCTGAAAGGGGCCGCCTGGCATTTCATCAGTGAGGAAACCAAGGACAAAAGGGGAGAGGAATTTTCCATGGCCACGCCGGGGTCAGGCATAGAGGATGAGCTGCCCAGGTGCCTTGACCCCCCAGCCTGGGGTTCTCTCTCCCCTCTGGGCTGCTGTGGGGTGGGTGGCTCCTGTGGGCCCCTCGGTTTGGGTGTCTGGGAGGGGACAGTCTGCAGGACTGTGTGGAAGCCCTTTTCGGGGAGCAGATGGACGCAGGGGTGCAGTGTACATGAGGGGAGTGTGGCAGCATCTACCCACTGTCTCTCCCCCCAATTCATTATCCCCCAGAAATACAGCAATGATTCCTGGCGCTACCTCAGCAACCGGCTGCTGGCCCCCAGCGACTCGCCGGAGTGGCTGTCCTTTGACGTCACTGGAGTTGTGCGGCAGTGGCTGACCCACGGAGGTGAGGACTGCTTGTCTGCCCCACCCCTATTTTTTTTGTGTTTTCTGGCCGCACTGCGTGGCATGTGGGATCTTAGCTCCCCGACCAGGGGTCGAACCTGCAGTGGAAGCGCGGACTGTTAACCATTGGACCACCAGGGCAGTCCCCCCCAACCCCTATTTTGTAATGGGGTTGACCCCATTGTTTGTCCTGGGGCTCCCCTGCCTAGCACCGCCCACCCCATGTTGGTGCCAAAGAGCCCAGACCTGGGCCTCCTTCCAGGCACTCAAACCTGAGTGATTGATGGTAAATCCATTTCCTGAGCACCTGCCCTGTGCTGGGTGATGCTGGGGACACAACAGTAACCAAAACAGCACCATACTTGCCCTCGTGAAGCTGATCATCCATGGCTCGGGTTAAGGGATTTGGGGGAAAGACCTGAAAACCAGGTAGTAATGTCCCAGAGTGGGCAGGGTTGGGAGGGGGAGCCCAGAGGAGGTGCCTGACCCAGCCTGGGAAATCAGGGAGGGCTTCCTGGAAGAGGGGACATTAGAGCGGTTGTCTGAGGGATGAGTGGAGCCAGCTTGGGAAAGACAGAGGGGCAAGAGTGTTCAAGGCAGAGGGATAGGCTGTGCAGAGCCCTCGAGTCCTGATCTGTCCAGAAGAGGACTGTCTGTCCTGTCTCATCTGAGTCCACAGTACCCACATCTCCCTTCCTAGTCTCCCTCTCGTTCATTCCTTCACTCAGTAGATGCCAGTAGGTTCCTGCTATGTGCCTGGCCCTGTGCGGGTGGTGTGGGGGACACAGTGGTAACCATGACAACTTCTAGGCCTGCCCTCATGGGGCCTACAGCCACTTCTAGACACCTAGGAAATCTTGCCAAAGCCCTAGCAGGGAGGCCGCCTGACTCCCATTGTGATGGCCACAATGACCAGGGCCGGGATGGGGGAGCCGAGAGTGGGCATCCAAACCCATCTGGAGGGGTCCAGGAGGGCTTCCTGGATGAGGATGATTGTGTTGAGACTCATGAGATAAGTGATGGTTTGGCTAGAGGAAAAGATGGGGGTTAGGGAGCAGGTGAGCGCTGCGACAAGTGTCCTGGGCTGATTGCTGAGTCCAGAGCCCCCAGCACAGGGTCCAACACATAGTGGGAGCTTAGAAAGGCATTCACTCATTCATTCAAGAAAACTTTCTTCCACACCGGCCCTGGGACAAGAACCCAGGCACTTGCATCCCAGCCCTGCCTTTTCCCACTTTGGGCAAGTCACCCCCTCTCCGTGGGCCTTGGCTTCTTCATCTGTAAAATGGGGAGCTTTGGCGAGGATTGAAGGAAATAACGCACAAAAAGTGTTTAGAACAGGGTCTGGCACCCAGTGCGAACTCAGGAGATGTTTGTTTTTACGACTGTGGGCCAGGCCCAGTGGGGAACAAGAAAACAAGGATCCCTGCCCCCACGTATCCTGCTTTGCCACTGAGAACAAAGAGGGGAATAAATAGTCAGATACAAATGTCAGGGTAAGTGCTATGGAGAAAATAAAGTGCTGTCATAGTGGGGGAGGGGCTGTGTCCTGGAGGGCTTCCAGGAGGAGGTGGCCTTTGAGCTGAGACCTGCAGGAGGAGGAGGCTGCAAGGCAAAGGACTGGAGCACGAGGGTGCAGTGAGAGGCCAGGCAGGGGAAGGGGCAGGAAGGAGGAGAAAGGGGTTTGCTACTTCCTTTCTCCTCCCCCAGGGACTGGGTGAGCCGCCCCCTCACACTGGCTTCCCTCTCCCCACTCCCACAGAGGAAATAGAGGGCTTTCGCCTCAGTGCCCACTGTTCCTGTGACAGCAAAGATAACACACTCCAAGTGGACATTAACGGTGAGGCCCACCTCCCCGGCCCGGCCCCATGCCCACCAGTGATGTGTGTGTGTGTGTGTGTGTGTGTGTGTGTGTGTGTGTGTGTGTTTCTTCCCCTTGACCATCTCCCATTCATCCATCTGAGAGTGTGTGTATGTCTCTCCCACCCTCCCTACCGCCTGACTCCCAAACCAAAGCAGGGTTCAGTTCCGGCCGCCGGGGTGACCTCGCCACCATTCATGGCATGAACCGGCCCTTCCTGCTCCTCATGGCCACCCCGCTGGAGAGGGCCCAGCACCTGCACAGCTCCCGGCACCGCCGAGCCCTGGACACCAACTACTGCTTCAGGTGAACCTTGCAGCCTTTCCCTGACGCCTTCTGGGCTGGGGGCCTCCTTGCCGTCTGCTGAGCAGGCACCGCAGATTGGGCACCTGGCTGGTGCTACGCTTGGGCTGGCATCTGCTTCAGCCTGGAGCGTTCGGGGGATGAGGTCCGAGGCCTAGGATGCTGGGATGTGCGAACTGGGAGTCCTTGAATGCTGAGAGCAGGTGGCTCTCTGGCTGGTGGGTTGCAATCAGAGACTATTAGAACGTTGAACACTGAGAATGTGAGAATTCAATACTGGAAGGTCGCCACGTTAGATTTCTGTCCTGCTGGCAGGTTGGGGTTCGAGCATGTGGGGATTCTAGGATGTGAGAATCGGTATTCATTATTGAAATCTGAGAATGTTGGACTCAAGGGATGTTGGGATCCTAGAACTTGGGAATTCAGAACTGGAAGATTGCCCGTGTTGGATTCCTATACCATTGACAGACTGGAGTCTCCCGTATCGGCAGATTGGAGTCCTTGACTATCGGGCCCAGAATAGTGGAGTCCTGTGTTACATTATTAGCATCCACAAATGTTGGAGTTGGAGAAAGCCAGAGTCTTGGTCACCTAGAATGTTGGGACTCAGGGCTGGAATCTTGTGAGAATCTTGGAAGGCTGTGATCTTAGAACGTGGCAGCTTGGACCTCTTGAGTGATGGGCTCAGAATTGTGGAATGTTGGAATGCAGGTTTTTTTTTTTTTTTTTTTTTTTTCCGTATGCGGGCCTCTCACTGTTGTGGCCTCTCCCGTTGCGGAGCACAGGCTCCGTTCGCGCAGGCTCAGCGGCCATGGCTCACGGGCCCAGCCGCTCCGCGGTATGTGGGATCTTCCCGGACTGGGGCACGAACCCGTGTCCTCTGCATTGGCAGGTGGACTCTCAACCACTGCGCCACCAGGGAAGCCCTGGAATGCAGTTTTGAAATATTGGAATTCAAGAATGCCAAGATCTTGGAGAGCTGGAATGTGGGAATCCTAGAAAGCTGGAAAGCTGTTGGTGTGTTAGAATCTTGAGAGGCTGGTGTATTGCAGTCTAAGAAAACTGAAAAGTTGTAGTCCTAGAATGTTGAAGTTCAGAGTTAGAGTGTTGCGAGTTTAGAGTGATAATGTGACCTTGGCCCTCCCCTGCTTAATATTTCGATGGTGCCTTTGGGCTGTGTTACATGCAGTTCTCCTGCTGGAAAGTCAGCTCTGCTCCCAAACTCCTTCACCCCCAGATCCTACCCTCTGCCCAACAATCCTGTGGATGGATGAATGGATTGAGGTCTTGAGTGCTAGCAGCTTATACTATTACAGTGAGAGAGTCCCAGCCACATGAGGGACACAGCGTCACTTAGGAAGTCTTCCCAGAAAATCAAACCTGAAGCTGATCAGTGCGGTAGATCCAATTTTCCAGAAATATGAGAACAGAGAAACATGTTAAACAACACCGTGGTCGTGCAGTCAGCAGCATCTAGATCGTGGGAAACCTGACCCAGTTTCTTCAACAAATACAATACAAAGTGGGGAAACAGAGAGATGGTTCTGTAGACTTTAAAAAAGAATATTAAAATATGTATCAAATAATTGCCACGTATAGACCATATTTGGGGCTTTTTTTTTCTTTTTTGGCCCGAGCCATGCAGCATGTGGGATCTGAGTTGTTCCCTGACTGGGGATCAAACTGTTGCCCCCTGCAGTGGAAGTGCAGAGTCTTAACCACTGGACTGCCAGGCAAGTCCCCCAAGTGGGTCTCTTTTACTCGTCAGGCCCTGTTGGGTCCTGGTAGACTGGAGGGCAGAGTTGCAAGGGCCTGGACTGCGTGTATCACAGGACCTGGAAAGCAGCAGGCCCCAGGCATGCACCTCAGGGTCACCTGGAAGGCTTGTTAAATGTGGCCTGCTGTCTCCCACCTATCCCCACCCCCAGTTTCTGATTCAGTGGGTCTGGGGTGGGGCCTGAGAATTTGCATTTCCCACAATTTCCCAGGCGGTGCTGCTGCTCCAGGGACCCTACAGGGAGAAAGTTGAGTTGGATAATAGAATCACACACTTCAAGTCTTAGGACCTCAGCACCCTGGTACAGTTGGACCAGAAATGAAAGATTATTCTGGACAGTGGTTCTTCCCCTTTTGTGAGTCCAGGAACCCCTTGAGAAGTCGAAAGCCAGGAACCTTTTTTCCCCAGAATGTGCCTATACATACACACGTAGGTGCCTGTGGTTTGCGGGGCTCAGACCCCTCCCTCAGCCCATCCATGGATTTCCTGACGCCTCCTGGGCCCTTAACAACATCTTATTTGATCCAACATCCCTTGCATCTTTGTACAGATGAGGGAACTGCGGCCCAGCCAGGCTGGGGAGGCGCCAGGCTGAACTCACAGGAATCTAAGTTTCCTAACTTCCTTCTCAACGTCCTGTGGCTCTTGGGAGAGGCCTCGTCTTGCCCTGGGAGATCCTGTCACATTGCCTCTTCCCCCTCTGCTTAAGCTGACATGGTTGCACTGGGCAGATGAGGGCACAGACTCCAGGGCAGCACAGAGTTAGCTGTGAACCTGGCCCCAAACTCCACCACATGTAGGCTACAAGTGAGCAGACAACATCCCCCTTTCCCTGAGGCTCAATTTCTTCATCCTTCAAATGGGAATAATAATAAGACCTGCCTTGTAGGGAATTCTCTATTGATATTTTTTTTGGCCGCACCGCACACATGCGGAATCTTAGTTCCCTGACCAGGGATCGAACCCGTGCCCCCTGCAGTGGAATCATGGAGTCTTAACCAGCGGACCGCCAGGGAATTCCCGCTATTGATTTTTTTTTTCCTCTATTGATTCTTGAGTAGGAAAATGCATGCACTTGGATCAAACCCAGAAAGGATACTCAGAGACCCTCCAGCTCCGGCCCCCAGCCCCTCTATGAGGAGGCTTTTATTGTATTTCTGTCTCCTCCCAGAGAGTCTCTGTATGAGACACTTACACATAGCCATGTATATGTTTTTTATTTTGTCCAAATGGTATAGTCTTTTTGGGGGGGGGTACTGCATTTTCTTTCTTTAAATTTTATTTTCTGATTCTAAAAGTAACACATACCCACTATCGAGAATTTGGAAAATACAGAACGATATCCCCCATCACATTGCCACATATGAAATGTCACTGTCAACATTTTAATATATTGCCCTCCAGGCCTTCTATTCAAAACAGAATTTGGATCATACTGTACCTGTAACTTTGCATAGTGTTTCTTTCATATGTTATGAACATGAAATTTAAAGTGTTCTCAGCTGCCCATGAGTCAAGCCTTTTAGTTAAGTTCCCAGCCCATCTCAACCATGGCCCCAGGGGCCAGCACAGAAAATGCCCCATTTCCTTCCAGACATGAAGGAGCCAGGGCCGCAGACTGGGGAGGACTGACTTTTGCATCCGAGCCTGGGACAGAGATCACGAGTCCAGGGCAGTAGAGTCTTACATACCACCACTCTCCAATGTGCTTTTATTTTTTATTTTGTTTTGTTTTTTAAAAAGTATTTATTTTTTTTGGCTGCATTGGATTTTAGTTGCGGCACACGGGCTCTTTGTTGCGGTGAGCGGGCTCTTCGTTGTGGCGCGTGGGCTGGCTTCTCTCTAGTTGTGGCGCCTCAGTAGGCTCTAGAGTGTGTGGCCTCAGTAGTTGCGGCGTGCAGGCTTAGTTGCCCCGCAGGATGTGGGATCCTATTTCCCCGACCAGGGATCGGACCCACGTCCCCTGCATTGGGAGGATTCTTAACCACTGGACCACCACGGAAGTCCCTCCAATGTGCTTTTAAAAGACCTAACATATTGATCAATTATTTTATACAGCCAGTACTTGCTAAGCACCTGCTGTATGCCAGGCACTGTTGCAGGGACACATTTAGGGACAAAATAGACAAAAAGTCCTGTCCTCAGAGGAAGACAGAAAACGAACAGATAAACAAATCAGTATCTAATAAAAGAGCAGGTGGCAAGAAGGAAAACCAATCTGAGGAAGGGGAAAGAAAGAAGTCATTGTGATGATTTATTTTTCCTCTTCTGATCGAAATTTTTTTTATTAGGGGAAACTTTAAATGTATTCATAAGCAACCAAGATGGTGCAAGGAACCCCCACGAACTCTCATCCAGTATCAAGTATTAAGATTTGCCCCATTTCAGCTGCAGTCATTTTCATGTTTTCTCACATAACTGAATGCTGTTATTACACTGTATGGAATTAACAAACATTTGGATTGGTATTTTGGGTAGGATGGTCCAGGAAGGACTCTGAGGAGACGACATTCATTTGTTTGACTGATACTTATTGAGCACCTACTGCATGCCAGGCAGTGTTCTAGGAGTTAAGGGTCCCTGAGTGAGGGATGTTTGATCATACATACAAATGGAGTGAAGAAACAGAGCCAGAGTGGGTATCTGTGGGAATAGCCAGCCAGGCAGAGGGAACAGCAAGTGCAAATGTCCTGAGCTGGGACTCAGGAACAGCGAGGATGGTAATGTGGCCGAAGGAGAATGAGAGTGGGAGTGGGGAGGGAGTTGAGATCAGCCAGATCTGGTAGCGCCTTGCGGTCCATGGCGAGGGCTTGGGCATTTGCCTTGTTCAGAGCAGAGGAGCGACTGGACAGTCTCTAGTATGTGGCCCCATAAGGCAGGGATTTCTGTCTGTTTTGTTTGTACTGCGTCCCCAGTAGACCGCAGCCCAGCACACGGTCGTAGCTCAGTGAACATTTGTTGCACACGTAGAACGTATCAGTACACGTGGCGCTGCGTTGTGTTTTTTATGTTCCAGTGTGTGGATGTGCTGTGGTCGGTGTAGCCCCCTCTGGACGTTCATTTGGCTTCTTACAGGCTTCAGCATTGCCTGAGATAATGTTTATGAGGATGCCCTTAGCGCAGTGCTGGACTAGAGGAAGTGCTTTATCAGTGTTAGTGATGATCATTACTATTACTGTTATTGCTGTTATCATCACAGGGGTTGCAAGGGAGACCAAGATGGAGACCGTGCTGGCGGGCAACCAGGGTGAAACACATGCACAGCCGGGGGAGGAGGGGCACCCCTCCGCTCTCCTGACTCGGGTTCCTCCCTCCCTCCGGCCTGCAGCTCCACGGAAAAGAACTGCTGCGTTCGGCAGCTCTACATTGACTTCCGCAAGGACCTGGGCTGGAAGTGGATTCACGAACCCAAGGGCTACCACGCCAATTTCTGCCTGGGGCCCTGCCCCTACATCTGGAGCCTGGACACGCAGTACAGCAAGGTGCGTCTGGAGCCCTGGCTGGGGGTGGGATGAGGGTAGCAGGAACCGAGGGAGGAGAGGGAGAAAAATCAGATGAATTGGCGAGATAGTAGTCAGAAAGAGAGGAGACAGGGAGATTGGCGGGGAGGTGGCAAAGGGGTGGGAGAGAAACTAGAGGCAGGGTCTGAGCAGTTAGAGACACGAGGCAGAGGGAGACAGAAATATGGGGAGACCCATGGAGATGCATAACTTGGGCTTGGGAAGAGGTGGGGAGATGGAAGGAGAAAGAGAAACGGAGGGACACAATGAGAGAGAAAAAGGCAGGAGGATAGAGAATTAGGAAGATGGAAGGAGAAAGACAATGAGACACAAGCCAAGAGTGGAAACTGGGGAGAGGCAGAGAAATAGAAAGAAACGGAATGAGATAAGACAGAGGGAGATGGGGAGAGGCTGGCGGGGTGGGGGTACCCTCCCCATGACCCACGACCCTGACCCCGCCCACCTGCCCCGCAGGTCCTGGCCCTGTACAACCAGCACAACCCGGGCGCGTCGGCGGCGCCGTGCTGCGTGCCGCAGGCGCTGGAGCCGCTGCCCATCGTGTACTACGTGGGCCGCAAGCCCAAGGTGGAGCAGCTGTCCAACATGATCGTGCGCTCCTGCAAGTGCAGCTGAGGCCCCGCCCCTCCCGACAGGTCCCGCCCACCCCGGCAGGCCCGGCCCCGCCCCCCACCCGCCTCATCAGAGTTGTATTTAAGGACACAGCGCCCAAGCCCACCTGGGGTCCATTAAAGGTGGAGAGAGGACTGGGTCTCTGTGTCGTTGGGCGCCTAACTAGGGTTTCTCTTCCGACGTTCCCCGACCTCCCCCCCAATGCCCCCTGCATCTCCTTACATTTCCACTTACATCGGCCTCCTCCTGTCTCTGCCCATCATTCATTTGCCCCTCCTCACACAAACACTTCTTAGCGCTTGTTATGTTTATTACTCCTGGTGAACAAGGGTTAGATTTATTTATTGAGCACCTTGGACCCCTATGTTAATTAACTCATTTAACCACCATAACAAAGCTCTGAGATAGACTCTGATAACACCCACTTTAAATATAAGGAAATGGAAGCCCAGAGAGGTTAAGGGAATAGTTCCTGCCTACCAGGAACCTACTTTCTGGGGAGGAGACAGACATAGTAAAGTTGTGCGAAAACAGGAAAGCAGGATGGGTAAGAGATGGCTTTGGGGAGGAGGGAGGGCTTCTTGGACGAGGTGGCATTTGGGACTTGAAGGAAGCCAAGAAGGCAGCCTGGGGGAGGGTGTTCTTGGTAGGAAGACAAAAGCAAAGGCCTGGAAGTGAAGATGAACTTGGGGTGAGCTACACAGGCAGGAAAGAGGCCAGTGCGTTTGGAAGGGAGGGGCAAGGGGAAGGGTGTTAAGATCTGAGTCAGAAAGTAACACTCACAGGCCAGAGAATAATAACAACAATTCTCCACTCCAGGTACGGAGCTACTAGCTCACGGCATTCTCCCCACAGCCCAAGAGAGCATGGGTTGGCAAACTATTGCCTGCAGGCAAATTCTGACTTGCTGCCTGTTTCTGTAAATAAAGTTTTTTTTTTTTTTCCTTTGCGGTAAGCGGGCCTCTCACCGTTGTGGCCTCTCCCGTTGTGGAGCACAGGCTCCGGACACGCAGGCCCAGCGGCCATGGCTAATGGGCCCAGCCGCTCCGCGGCATGCGGGATCCTCCCTGACCGGGGCACGAACCCGTGTCCCCTGCATCGGCAGGCGGACTCTCAACCACCGCGCCACCAGGGAAGCCCTGTCAATAAAGTTTTATTGGAGCACAGCCATGCTCACTTGGTACTGTACTGTCTGTGGCTGTTTTAGTGCTACTGGGGCAGAGTTGAGTAGAAACTGTGCAAAGTCAAAAATATTTACTATCTGGCCCTTGACAGAAAATGTCTGCCAACTCCTGCTTTGGAGATCATTTGCTCCCCACTCCACAGAAGGGAATGCTGAGGCACAGAGAGGTTAACTTATTTGTTATGGTCACATAGTTAGCAAACGGCACAGCTGGGATTCAAACCCAGGCAGCTAGAGTTGAGGGCTTATGCCCACAACTTCTGCACTGGTCCTGCCTTCCAGACCACATCAGGCCTGTGGGGACCTGTGAGAACTTGTACTCTGAGAGAGGAAGGCACCATGACAGGGTTTGGAACAGAAGAGGGATGTGATTTGACTTAAGTGCTCAGAGGGTCCCTCTGGTTGATGGTTGAGAGTAGACTGAACGGGTGTGAGGGTGACTGCAGGGAGACCAGTCGTCCAGGAGAGAAATGACAGCACCCTGAGCCGGGGTGGGTTTCCCTCTGCTGTGTTTCTTCCCATCTGCTGGGGTCTTGCTGATGAACTCTCTCCCGCTTCCTCTTTCTCTGGCTTCTCAGTTTCCCCTCTTCCTCCCTGGTTTCAGTTCCCCCTCTCTCTCCCTGGCCCTTCTCAGGTCCGGGGCCTTGACCTGCTTTGCTCAGGGACTGCCCTGGGGGAGGACGGTGTGAGTGCTGAGCTTCCTTTGCAGGTGGGTCAGTGGCACCAGGTCTGGATGAGTGGGCCCCGGGGCCTGCCCAGCCCAGCCCAGCGGTAGAAATGTGGTCACTCCTCCTGGCCCAGGTCTGGGAGCCATAGAGGGCTGGGGGTGAGGTGGGGGCCGGAGGAGTTCCCTATCCAAGGACGTGCTGCCATTGTCACCAGCCGCCCCATCACGTGCACACAGCCCAGCCTTGGAGCTTGGCTGGGACACAACATAAGCAGAGACTTCCATAGGGACGCAGCAAGATGGAATCACACAAATACATCCTGTAGGATCCTAGGCACAACCACCACACTGCGGACACAGATGCAGAGGCAGTGCCATGCACAGACACACTCCTCACTGCATCAGAGCCCCATCAGGAAATGAAACAGAGACTCCGGCCCCGACCCACCGACAGTTATACAAACATCCTCCATGGGGTCATGGTCACAAACAGGCACCGTGTGCACGCACAGGGCCTGACACGTCACAGTCCCACCCAGACACATACCACACACGGAGATCTGACACGTCAGGATCTCGCAGACCGCCAGGCGGTCGTGCCCAGTCGGCCTGACATCTGCCGGCCCCACACGCTCAGGCCTGGGGAGTCCCACACGGCCCTACGGACGGTAGCCGACCCGTCATACTTAGACGCACTGTCACACCCCGGGTCCCAGACGGAGAGTCCCGCACACCCAGACACACCCCCGGGGCCGTGGCCCTCACACGCCCAGCTCGCGCCTCGGCCCAGGACAAGTCCCGGCCGCACACCGGGCCGCGCGCTCCCGCGGTCGCCGAGCCCTGGCCACGCCCTCGGGCCACACCCCGCCCACCCGCCCGGGCGCCGGGGACGGGGAAAGCCGCGGGCTCAGCACCTTCCCGGCCGCGGGGGCGGCTCCTGCCCCGCCCCTCCCGGCACCTGGCCCCGCGGGAAGGCCGGGCCCGGCCTCCAGCCAGCCGCAGGGGCAGGCCCGGGGGTTCGGGGCGCCCCGCTCCCCTCCCCCGCCTCTGCAGGCAGGCCGGGCGGCGAGGGAAGTCGTTGGGGGGAGCCTGGGTTCCGGCTGGAGCCTCGGCTTCCCGTCCTGCCCCCAAGGGGCAGGAAGCAGGGCCGGGGAAGGCCAGCTCAGGCCTTCCTGCCCCCTCCCTCAGACAGGCCTGGGACCTGGGACGGGGTCAGCGTGAGAGGGAGAAAGGGAGGGGCGAGGTGGGGGGAGGGAGAGAAAGCCCCCTTCCCCCTAGATCTCTGGACATCCAGCGCGTTGGTGTCTTTCGTGTTTCTAATGTGAATTTGTGTGTGTCCCAGCAAGCTTTGTGGTGTGAATTTCGTGTGTCCAGCATAGGGGTCTCTAACACACGGCTGGGTGCCTGACGGCTGTGTTGGGTATGGACCAAGGGGGATTTTCAACTGGTGTCTCTCCAGCACGGGTTCAACTGTGTGTGTGTGTGTGTGTGAGACTGTGCTGCATTTGTTGTGCCTACACCTGTGTTTTGTGTTTCTGCTGCACAAGCCAGTGTGCACTTTGGGTTCCGTGTCCGGACACTGTGTGACTCGGCTGGTATGCGTGTATGAGTTGGTTGTATCCCTGGGGTGTGTTATGTGCCTGGATTTTTTCTCAGCACACTTGCTCTTCTTTTCTGGGTGTAAATTTGCACATTATTAGCATAAGTTTGATGAGAAGTGTGGGTGTTTTCCGTGTATGTTCATGGGTCTGTGAGAAGTGTGTTTCCAGGAGGCACTGTGTGTGCGCGTGTACATTGTGTTTCCTACTCAGGACGTTCTCACTGCCTGTGTGTGGCGGTTCCCAGTGTTTGTGTCTGCGGGTGAGCAGCTTCTGGGTTACGTTTTGTGATCAGCGTGTGCGTCGCGGGTATTCCGAGCATGTTTGTGTGTCTACGGGGTGTGTCTCCCACATGCTTGCTGTCCTCCTCCCAGTGTGTCCATCTCCGGGACTGGTGTTCTCAGCCTCTAGGGGTGTCTGTGAGCAGGTGGTGTCTGCATTTTGTGTCCCCACATGTGGGCTGATGACTTCAGTGTGTAAGCAGTCGTGTGGGTCTCTATTTCGCTCTATCACTCTCGAGTTTTCAGTGGGGTGAGTGTGTTCGTGTTCACAAGCAGCTGCACGTGTGGGGCTGCATTTGTGCTGGTGTTTCCAGGGATGGGGGGCATCCTGTGTCCCGAGTGAAGCCGCTGGCATCCCGAGTGATGCGGCCTCCATGCTGAGTGCAGGCTGTGCCTGCGGCGCGTCCCCTTGCCGGCTGGTGCCACGTTGGCTCGGGGCTGGCCGTGGCGGGCAGGGCAGGGCAGGGGCTGTGGTGGGCACTGGACCCACGCCCGGACCTCAGTATAAATATCTTGGGCTGCCGGCGGCTGTGTTTACTTGGCCCCAGCCCGGGGGCGGCAGCCGCCGGGCAGGTCTTGGGGGCGGGGGTGACCAGGCCACAGCACAGTCACTTCCTTCTGGCCAGACAGGCCGCAGCCTCCCTGCCCCCTTTCTGGGTGGGGGCGAGGTGGTGACCCCTCATTCTGGGCTCCCAGGGGCCACCAGTGAAGCCCTGACCCCGACACCCCCGCTGGGCTTCCCAGGATCTGGGAGAGAGACCAGCAGATGGGACAAGGGCGGTGGGCCAGGAGACAGTGGAGAGAGGGGTAGGAAAAAATGAGGGTGAAGACGAGGCCGGGGGGGGGGGGCTCTGACAGAAAGGCACGGGGACGAGGACGCAGAGACAGAGAGGGAGGGAATGACAAGGAGGGAGAGGAGAGAAGAGGAGGCAGAGGCCCGGGCACAACGAGGGGGAAGAGAAGGGGCTGAGAGAGGGGAGACGAGAAGCGATGGGGAGACGATGACAGTCAGAGAGCTGCAGAGACAGACCGAAAGGGAAGACGGAGCTAGGGGAGAGGCAGAGGAAGGAGACAGCAGCAGCAGGGAGAAGGGACAGCGAGGCAGGCGGTTGGAGGGGATGAGGAGAGAGGGGCAGGACGCAAAGAGGTGTCAGACATGGGGGGTGGGGTGGCAGCCAGCAGAGCCTGGCCAGGACAGACAGGAGACACGGGGTGGGGGCCGGATGCCCTCGGAGGGGCTCTCCCTTCCCTGACTCAGCTTCTCCGCCCACCCCAACCCCAGAACCAGGAGTGGAGGGCCAGGCGCCTCTCTGGGCACCTCCAGGTCTCAGCGGGTCTGAGGCTGTGATGGGGGAGTGCCTCTGGGCTCCACCTCGGTCTCTGAGACAGACGCTCCTTCTCTGCCATCTGACTAACCCTAATTCTGACTCAATTGCCGTCTCTCATCACTTAAAAAATGTATGTAACAAATTTAGGCATGGCGCAGTGTATCACAAATTTAATGATCAAATGACAGACTGCTGAAAAATGTGCCCATCACCCAGGGCTGATGCCTGTATTATGAAAGACCTCTCACAACTTGAGGGCAGCAATACAAGCACCCGAGACAAACATCTCTCCCAACTGTGAGTCTAGCTGGCTGGATCGCCTTGGGCCTCCTCTGGGAGACACCCTATCAGTACTGACAGTTTATACTGCATGGGACCTCTGTGATGGTTCAGTGACTCAGGTACTAAACACTAGATGATGCCGTCCATCTGTGCATAGGAAGGACAGTGCCTAGCGCGCCAGGAGGGCCCCAAAGGTGTTAGCTGCTGTTACCCTCAACAGCTAACTCTCCTTCAGTCGTTACCCCTGAAGAAGTCTGTGTGTCTGTCTACTCTGTGTGGCCCTGAGCGCGGACAGGCAGGCCAGGAGGTGGTCTCCAGGACTTACGATTCTACACCCGAGTTTCCATCTCTGATGGCCACGTGGCCTTGAGTACATGATACCTCCTTTCTGGGCCTCCTGTGACCCACATGCGGAATGGAGCTGAGCCCCTCGTTCGCGGGGCTGTGTGGAGGATTCAGTGCAGCATCGGGCACCTTGCTGGGGCCTGGCACAGGACACAACTGCTCAGTAACCGGAAGTTTCCTTATTTGTCTGAACATCCCTTGGCCTCTGTCTAGCTCTCACTTTCTGTGTCTGGCTCTAATTCCAGTTGAGCCAGAGGGCAGAGGCGAGGCCTGGGGGTCAAAAGCTGTGGCCCCAGGAGTCCGTGGGGTCTCCCCGGCACTCTGGGCTCCACGCTGGAGAAGGCAGTTTTGAGGGTCCTTCAGGCCTGGCTCACAGAAGTGAGGGGTCCCCGGGCCCCACCTCTCCAACGCATGGCCTGTGTCCTCCCCCGCTAGCAGCTGGCCCCTTCGCTGCGTATGTCTACTGGGGGAGCCTGAGCTGGGTATGGGGGCATGGGAAGGCGGGATGCCTGGGTTCCCACAGGCCAGTGGCTGAGTCACCAGGCGGCCATCTGGCTCCCATTAGCCCAGGGCGGCAGGGGGCTCGGTGGGGCCGGCTTGGGGCAGGGATGCTGGGGCCGGCTGTGTGTGTGTGTGTGTGTGTGTGTGTGTGATGACTCAGGACCCATGATAACAGCCTGTGCATATTTTGGAAGTGTAAACAGGAGAGGGAGAGGGAGGTGGAGGAAGTGAAGGAAGGGAAAATTGTGGCTGGGCAGAGGGGGGCTGGTGGGGCTGGGAGGGGAAAGTCCCTCCTCTCCCTCTATACCCGACCTGGCAGGCCCACGATCCCACGCTGCCCCTGCACACCTCTCCCAAACCTGGGTCCTGAGGGAGAGGTGAGAGCCGGTGGCCACCCCCAAGGTCTCCCCACTGCCCACAGTGAGGCCCGATTACTCCGCAGTCAGGCTCTGTGGCCCACAGCAGCCAGGATGGGGGATGCTCAGGGCCTTGCGGTGGGGTACTGAAACCCAGGGATAAAGGCTGAGAGACAGAGAGGGACAGAGCCAGCACAGAGGCTGCAAAAGATGGAGGGAGGCCGAAGGAGATGGAACGTACCGGAGGCAAGGAGGTGCGTGTGAGACGGAGCGTCAAGCACAGAGGGGCAGGAGGGCAGAGGCGGGGCTGGGGAGGGAGAGGCAGAGCTCCGCTCTGGCTTCAACCTGGCCAGCTCCAGCGGCAAAGGGCCCCACCGGCCTAGGTCAAGGGGAGGATGTTCATCCTGGGCCCTGCTGTGGGGACAGAGGCCGAGGCACAGAGAGAGGCGGAGAAGGAGAAAGACAGCAAGGAAAAAGAGGGAGGTGGAGAAAGAGCGAGAGACACAGAAAGCAGGAGACAGAAAGGTGGTGAGAAAAAGACTGAGAGAGAGGAGAGAGGAGGGAGAGAGGCACCAGGGTTCAGGGGGAGAAGGAAATGGAGAGCAAGGGGGAGGGGGCCGTGGAGACGGGACCAGACCTAGCGAGGCTTGGTGGTATAGGGCAGCCACCCTGCTGTCGCCTAGAGAAAGTCACTGAGCCGGCCTGGCCTGTAACCAGCAGCCTCGTTGGGGCGGGGGACGGGGTGGGCGCCGCAGCCATCAGTCCCCGTCCAGCTCTGGGCTGGGTGCGTCCTCGGGCTCCTCCTCGTCGAAGTACCGCTCCTCTTCATCCCGGGCCACGATGTCCAGGTTGTCGAAGTCAGGGTTGTCGTCCACGGTGCTGCAGGGGGAGGGAGCTGTCAGGGGCTGGCTCTGCCTGCACCCCAGCCTCCCCGCTTCTGTGGAGAGGAGCTGGGGCCTGGGGCCCCCTGAAGTGAAAGGCCATACGCTGGCAGCTGTAAGTCAGAGCGAACTTACAGCTGGGTTATGTTGCCTCTCTCAGGGCTTCAAACAAAAGGCAACATTTTCCAGAGCAGAGATTTTACATGAAAACTTCTGGTTTCTCTTAAAAAGCCAGAAGACGTGGTGACACATGGGCCCACATCTGGGCCCTGAGGCAGTGGTTCTCAACCAGGAAGATTCTGCCCTCCCCCCCAAGGAACATTTGTGATAACTGGAGACATTTTGGTGGTTACAAGTTGGGGGGCTGCTACTGGCATCCAGTGGTGGACGTCAGGGATGCTGCTCGACACCTGCCACACACAGGACAAAGGGTTATCCAGCCCCAAAGGTCCACAGTGCTGAAGTTGACAAACCTTGCCCTCAGGCAACAAGTGGTCCTAAGTTGTGAGAAGGACCCCTGGTTGTGCTCCAAACCCTACCAGGCTCCCTCACACTCTCTTTGGTGCAGGAAGCCCTGTCCAATCCAGCCCCGCCACCCCCTGATGAGACCGCCTCCCCCTCACCCCTCGCACACCGTGCTGTTCCTCTGTGCCCCTCAAGGCTCTTGCACCTGCTGCCCCCCTGCCAGGAACGCTCTTCCCCAGGGTATTGATGTCGCCTGCCTCTCACCTCCTGCAGGTCTTTGCTCCAATGTCACCTGCTCAGAGAGCCTTCCCCGGCCACCTCATCACCCTGCTCCCATCCCCAATGCCGGGACCCTGCTCTGTCTTTCTTCCTGGCCCCATCGCCACTAGATGTTTCGCACCTCCAGCACCTCCCTTCCGCTCCTTGCTGCCTTCCTCGCCAGAGTGGGACTCCTTCAGGGCAGGGAACCCTTCCATCGATTTTGTTCCCTGCTTCATCCCCAGTCTGGACCCAGCAGCGCTGAGCACCTGGTGGCTGATGCAGCTCAGCAGCTGCCCCTCGGAGAGGGGACAGGCTTCGGTCCCCACCACGCCCCATTCCTCACACCAGGGCCGACTTCCTCGTGGGCACCTGGCTTTATGACAGCAGTGGCGCCCTTACGAGGGCTCCCCACAGCCCAGGGACTCTACTCACTGCCTTGTGTGGAACACTGAGATCAGTCAATGGAAAAGTGCATCAGCCAGACTCGCCTCTGGAGCTGGGGATCCCGGACTGGACCAGCGAGGCTCTGGTACCAGGCGCTGCTGTAGCTGTGGCAATCATGACACCACCCCCCGCGCCCCCGCCGCCATTCTACTGACGAGGCCCTGAGGCTCTGCTTGTTCATATGTCTTGGGGGCTGGGTTTGAAACCAGGGCCCCCTGCTGCCACACCTGATGTTCCAGACCACAAGGCGAGGCTGCCTCCGTTGACAAAACCATTTATCTTTTACTGATACTTTACTCACCTGTGTCCTTTTCCCTAGTGGCAAAATCCTTTTCCAAAGCAGGTGGCCCAGGTATCTTATCCCTGGGGTTCTACTGGAGAAATGAACAACCAGCACTGCAGGGGCACCCACCACAGGCCCCTCCACGCCAGGCATTACCCTGCCAGGGATTACTTCCTGCAGCATGAGGAAGTCCGGGGTCCTGGGGGACACTTAGGAAGCTTGGAGTACTGGCATCCTACCAGGCCACCACCAGCACCTACCCAAATGGGAATGTTCCAGTGTTTTATCAATACGGAGCTGAATGTCAGCCCTGCTCACTCCCCTCCTTCAGGTGAGGGGACAGGCTCGGACAGGGACAAAGCTACTCCAAGGTCACCCACTGATCTCTGATCTGAAACCTTAGGCTGTGTGACCCCAGAGCCCATGTCCTGTGGGGTGCCAGGCTGGGGGACTGGTGGGGGGTGCGGGGAGGGCACGGGAGCACCTGTAGTCAAAGTCCCCATCCTTGCCGTCCAGGAAATGCTGGTGCATCCGGCTGGTGAACTCTTCCCGCAGGATCAGCCTCTCTTCCGAGTCGGGCACCCAGGCCTCCAAGTCTTTGTCAGGCCTCTGGTCTGTAGGGGAGACGCCCAGGGTGGGGGGTGTGAGGACTGTGCTGAACACACCTCCACAGGGAGCTGCATCCTTCGTGCTGGGTGGCACTGGGAACACAGCAGTGCCCAAGACGGCCCCTTCCCGGGGCACACACTGAACACGTGACAACACAGTGCTCTGGAGGCCACAGAGCAGGGTTAGGACCTGACGCCTGAAGGGTGGCAAAGGGAAGGCACTCCTGGCAGAGGGAACGGCATGAGCAAAGGCCTGGAGGTGAGGGACTGCTTGGTGTCTTCGAGGAGCAGGGACAGGGATGCTGGAGAGGACGGGAAGGGCCAGGGCACTCAGGCCAGGTAGGGCAGGGCCGTGATCTGCTCTCGCAGGCGGGCCCGGCCTAGTGCTGTGGAGCTGAGACACACCAGCCTGGGGCCGGGCTGTGCGACACCGGGGCCTCCCCACCGCCGGGCCTCACCTTCCTCGTCGCTGTCCTCCTCCTCCTCCTCCTCCTCCAAGCAGGCCTCCTCCTCCTCCTGCTGCTGGAGCAGCCGCTGCTGCAGCTCCCGCTCCTGGTAGGACTGGAGCAGCAGGTCAGACAGCGGGCAGGCGGGAGTGCCGGGGGGGCCGGGCTTGGGTGGCCGCTGGGCCGGGGTGCGGGCGCTGAGCTCCTCTAGGGTCAGGTACTGCCCGATGTACTGCTCATACAGCAGCGGGGCCCGAAACCGCATCTGCTCGTCGCTGAAGTACTCGCCCTCTGCATGGAGGAGACAGGGTGGGCGTGGAGGCAAGGGCCTGCGGGCCAGGCGAGGGGCTGGGCGGAGGGTGAGTGGGCCTGCGCAGACCTGTGTCCACCCAGGCATGGGACTGCGCTGACAGGAAGCCATAGACACACAAGTGTGAGTGTGATTGTCCACATTCAGCAATGTATACAAACACACGCAGATGCCTGAGGTCGTGACCACGAGAACTCATGCACGTGTCTAAGCACGTGTGCGCGACCAGGCCTGTATCTACGTGTGGACTCATGTGTCCAAACATGTAGGGTACACAGTCAGGTTGCTGGACATCCTGGCCTGAGGCACTGCTGGCCTAGGGCCTGTGTACGACTGTGCCTGGGCAGGATTCGTGTGTGTGTGTGTGTGTGTGTGTGTGTGTGTGTGTACACTGCTGTGGGTCCCTGCATCTGGGAGCTGGTGTGCAGGACGTTGCGGGCAGGTATACTGTGCATGGAAGCCAGTATGCAGACTGTGTGTGCCTGTCTGCTGAGCCCCGTTCTGGCTGTTGGTGCACACACCTGGACACGCCTGCACTGCTGGGCACATAAGTGTACATCTTCATGGAGCAGACGTGTGTGTGCACAGCGTCAGGTCTAGCAGGGCATCTGCCCAGGTGTGGGTGTCCCTGTTGGTCTTCCAGACCCCAGATCTCACCTCTCCCCAGAGCATTCTTCTCTGCAACCACCCCTTCTGAGGGCCTGGCTTCCCCACTCCCCAAACCCAGGGCCTTCATACGTCTCCTGATGTCTCTCAGCATAGGCAGCTCTGTCCCTCAGATAACAGCTAAGCCTGCCCAGCCCCTCCCGCCGCTGGTCCTAGCCCCGCCCTCAGAGCCCAGGAATCCTGGGACCATCCCTGTCCTGCCCTCCATCTTGCCTTCTCTCTCTTACCCGCCTCTCTCTGTTCCCCATATTTCCCACCACATTCTGTTTCTCTCCCTCCTTCTCCCTATCTTTCACTGTCACTCTCTCTCTCTGGGTCTCAGTTTCTCCCTCCCCTCCTCTGCCCCTCTGTCTCCACCCATCTCTGTCTCTCTCAGTTTCTGTCACCTAACCCCACTTCTTTCATTCACTCATCCTCCCTCCTCTCTTCATCCCTGCTCCTCATCGGTCACTGTGCTCCACTCTCTCCGGATCCCTTTCTCTACAGCCTGTGCCTTCTCCCTAACTAGAATCTTAACTCACTCTCTCCTTCATTTGCTCTCATCTTTTTTTTTTTTTTTGCGGTAGGCGGGCCTCTCACTGTTGTGGCCTCTCCCGTTGCGGAGCACAGGCTCCAGATGCACAGGCTCAGCGGCCATGCCTCACGGGCCCAGCCGCTCCGCGGCATGTGGGATCTTCCCGGACCGGGGCACGAACCCGTGTCCCCTGCATCGGCAGGCGGACTCTCAACCACTGCACCACCAGGGAAGCCCCTGCTCTCATCTTTTAACTTTAGTTCTGGTGTCTTTGGTCACAAAGCTGCTTGTAACTACATCATGGTCAAAAAGGTACCAATCTTACAAAAATAATAAATAAGTAAACAAATAAAAAAGAGAAATGTACCAATGTTTTCCTTCATGCTTTTCACATGTGTTTTTTTTTCAAGAGGCCTTTGCCTCTCCTGGGTCAGGAACATATTCCCCTAGGTTTCTGTCAATGCCTCTGTGTACAGTGTGAGGTAGGGATCTGGTTTCCCTGAGGGGTAACCAGTTCTCACGGTGCTGGATACTGTGTGTCCTCGGCCTGCTGGTCTGAAACGGCACTTCTGTTATCTACTAAATTCTGACCCTTCTCACTGCCTGTCCCATTCTCTTCCCTTGGGGCCCTGTTTGTCTCTCCCTATCTCACCCTGTCAACTCACATTTCTGTCTCCGTCTCTCCCCGGGTCCCTGTCTTAAAACTTATCTCCCAGGATCTCTGTCTGCGTTTCTGTTCCTGCATCCTTGTTTCTTACTTCCTCTGCTTCAGTCTCCCCTCCCACCCAACCTGTCCGCCCCCACACCTTGGATGAGCTCACGCAGGGCAGCGTAGCGGCGGTTACGCAGGCGGGTACGCAAGGTGCGGGGTCGGGTGCTGCCTTGCCGGGCCACTTCGGCACAGTAGAAGTCCGCGCGGTGGTCACCGCGCAAGTGGCCAAAGCAGGCCAGGTGCTCCTCCCGGAGGCCCGTGCGGAAGCGCTCCAGGAACACCAGTGGCTTCTCATGGTACAGCTGGCCCAAGATGGCCACCTTCTCCTGCTCGGTCAGGTCGGGCTCGCCCTGCTGCTGGCTGCACACGGGCAGGCGGCTGGCAGCCACGGCGTGCAGCATAGCACTCACCGCCGCGTCCTCGACCTCTGAGGGGTCAGTGTCTAGGGCCCTTGGCGCTCCTTCTGCTGCTTCTGCCTTGTCCTGGGGTCTGGATGGGACCGGCGTCCAGCTCAGCTCCCCCCAGTGCCCAGGACTGGGCTCCGTGCAGCCTGTGGGGAGAGGGAAGATCAGTCAGTCCGGGGATGGGAAAGCGGATGGGGCAGTGGGTGAAAGGGACTGGGTGCTCACTCACTCACTCATTTCACATTTATTGAGCACCTCCTATATTCTGGGCACCCTTCTAGGCCCTAGAGATACCACAGTAAGCAAGAGGTTGACAGTTTAGTGGGGAACGCAGGCACGTGAAAACATAGTTAGTGAAAACATATAGTGCGTTAGGTGGTTCCAAGAGCTGTGTAGGAAAATAAAAAGGGAAGGAGGAGGGAATGGGGGTGAGGCTGCAATTTTAAATGGACAGTCAGAGAAGGCCTTGCCAAAAAGGTGACATTTCAGTAGAGACCTGAGGTGGTGAGGGACTGAGCCACGAGATTTCTGTGGGAACTGGCAGAGGGAACAGCCAGTGCAAAGGCAGTGTGCTTGGTGTATTTACTTGGTCCTTGACCACTTCATTCATTGATTCACTCAATTTTGCCTTTTCCCTCGCTCACGAAATCATCAATACATTCACTAACGCGTTCACCCACTCATTCATTCTCTCCTACTCATTTGCATATCCATCCAACCACTCTTCAGCAACTCTAAATCTATGCCGGGCCCTGAGCTGGGCAATGCTAAGAATCCCCGGAGGGATCCAGTTCAGCTCCCAGGGAGCACCCTGTCTGATGGGGGAAGACAGGCAAGGTCAAAGACAGCACAGGCACTGGGAACAGAAAAGCTGAGCGCTGGGCAAACCCTGCAGCAAGCTGCTTCTCAAAAGTGGTGGCAACTGGAGCAAGGCTACAGCAAGCAGGAAATAAGTGAAGACAGGAGGTACAGACAACTCCTTCAGCTTGGCTGGGGTGGGGAAGAGAAAGAGGGTGGTGGTTATAGGCACAACGGGTTTCAGGGAGGGTTTTTTTTTTTTTTTTCCGGTACGCGGGCCTCTCTCTGTTGTGGCCTCTCCCGTTGCGGAGCACAGGCTCCGGACGCGCAGGCTCAGCGGCCATGGCTCACGGTCCCAGCCGCTCCGCGGCATGTGGGATCCTCCCGGACCAGGGCACGAACCCGCGTGCCCTGCATCGGCAGGCGGACTCCCAACCACTGCGCCACCAGGGAAGCCCCTCAGGGAGGGTTTTAATGACTGAGGCAAGAGAAGACTGGGCTGGACCAGGTAAAGGGGCTGTGGAGGAGGGGACAGGAGGGGGTCGTGGTTAAAAAGACGCTTGGGAGGCCGAGGAGGACAAGTCATTGGAATGAAGGGCTGGGAGGTGAGGGAGGTATCCAGTTAAGGTACAGGGCTCTGGCCAGGGGACTGGTCAAACTGTCCCTGACACAGAGACATGGATGAGGAGCAAGCCTGGGGGAAGATGCTGAGGCCGGTTTGGGACATGGACGGTATGACAGGCCCAGGAGACATCCAAGGGGAGGCATTTACAAGACTGCTGGTACATGGGAGACTTCTCAGGGGAGAAGTGCGCTGGGGACTGAGTTATGGGAGTCGTCAGAGCAAAGAACAGAAGTAAAGCTGAAGGAAATAAGAAGTCGCGGGGAGGGTGGGGGGAGTGTGTAAAGTATGGAAAGAGAAGAGGGGCCAAGAAACAGTCCTGACTGGATGGGGAGAAGACATGTCTGTGAAGGAGGCTGTGAGAGGCTAAAAAATGGCCCCCAAAAGATAGTCACGCCTTAATTCCTGGAACCCGTGAATGTTACCTTACATGGCCAAAAAAAAAAAAAAAGGGGGGGGGTCTTGGCATATATGATTAAATTATGGATCTTGAGATAGGGGGATTATCTTGGATTATCCAGTTGGGCCCTGAACGCCATTACAAGTGTCCTATGAGAGGGAGATTTGACACACACAGAGGAGAACACAAGGTGAAGACAGACAGAAGCAGAGATTGGAGTGATGTGGCCACAAACCAAGGAATGCCAGGAGCCACCAGAAGCTGGAAAAGGTGAGGAATGGGTTCTCCCTTAGAGTCTCTGAGGGAGCTCTCCATGGCCCTGCTGACACCTTGATTTCAACCCAGTGATACTGACCTCAGACTTCTGGCTTCCAGAACTGTGAGAGAATAAATTTCTGTTGTTTTAAGCCACCCAGTTTGTGGTCGTTTGTTACAACAGCCCCAGGAAACTAATACTGGCTGAGCAGGAGCCCGAGAGATAGGAAGGATATCAGAAGGAGTGGTATCACAGAAACCAAGGGAATATTTTCAAGAAGGATGGAGGGGTCAATGGCATTGAATTCTCCAAGTAGTCTAATAAGGAAAAAACTGAACAGGGTGACTCAGTTTAACTACACAGGGAGGTCACTGCGGACCCCGATGGGTGCAGTTTCTGAAGGTAAAAGCCAGACTGCAGTGGGTGGGTAGTGAGGAAATGGAGGCAAGTGTGCATGACTCTTTGGAGAAGATAAATGGTATCTGGAAGGCAGCATGGAATCAAGGGATAGATTTCCTTTTTAGGTTAAAGCTTTTTTCTTATTATGGAAACTTTCAAACATGCACATAAGTAGAAAGTACAATGACCCCCCCACACACACCATATATCCATCATCCAGCTTCAAAAATGACCAATTCTTGTCCAGTGATGTTTCAACCAACCTCTCAACCGCACCTCACCCCACACGGGATTACTCTGAAGCACTAGAATTTTTTTTTTTTTCTGTGGTAGGTACGCGGGCCTCTCTCTGTTGTGGCCTCTCCCGTTGCGGAGCACAGGCTGCGGACGCGCAGGCTCAGCGGCCATGGCTCACGGGCCCAGCCGCTCCGCGGCATGTGGGATCTTCCCGGATCGGGGCACGAACCCGTGTCCCCTGCATCGGCAGGCGGACTCTCAACCACTGCGCCACCAGGGAAGCCCCCAGGATAGAATTTTAAGATGAGCAAAACAAAAGCATTTTAGGTACTGATGGGGAGGCACCAGGAGAAATAAAGAGACTGGCAAAAGAGATGGGGGAACACAGAAATGGATTAACGACCCTGAGGAAGCAGATGGGACTGTGGACTTTCGGAGAACGGGAATTAGAATGAAATGGGGGGAACCGTTAGTATGGTCTAAGTAGAGTTTGCATGGGACAGGAGGAAGCAAGGGAAGGAGGGAACTTAAGAAGCACGGTTGGCTGGGACAATGGGAGAGCCCAGGACAGAGACGTTTATGCTAGCCTGAGAGCTTGGTAAGGAACTAGATTAGCCTAGGACACGGAAAGAGCCGGCTGGAACTTGGAAGAGGTTAATTTCGGGGGAGGGGATGGGGTAAAGGATGTCAGCCTGCAACGAAAGGGGTTAATCTGACAAAGTGGTGAAGGGAACAGTTAGGGCCGAGGGCAGGTGTCCCCCTTTTTTTGTTTTTTTTTGCGGTACGCGGGCCTCTCACTGTTGTGGCCTCTCCCGTTGCGGAGCACAGGCTCCGGACGCGCAGGCTCAGCGGCCATGGCTCACGGGCCCAGCCACTCCACGGCATGTGGGATCTTCCCGGACCGGGGCACGAGCCCGTGTCCTCTGCATCGGAAGGCGGACTCTCAACCACTGCGCCACCAGGGAAGCCCAAGTGTCCCCTTTTAAAGAGTCCTCCTTCGCCTTCACGGGGAATCATTTCCCAGTGACACCGCAACTCCACCCTCCCGCCGCCTCCGCGTGGCCAGGACCTCACCTTCACCGGGTTCCGTCGCCGCCGTCGCAGTCGCAGTCGCTACGGCCTCCATCCCGATTCTCTACGACTTGTTAACCTGCTGTGGCAGGCTCCGCACACCATACCCACCCCAGGTCCTCAGCGGCCACTTCCGGCCGAGCACACTCCCGGGACCGGGTTCCCCGCAGCACCAGGAACCAAAGTTCCGGGACGAAGTTGGATTTTCCTATGCGCATGCGTGCTTCCGCCCGGCCCCGCCCACCCCAGGCAGGAAAAGGGCACCAGGGTCAGATAGATTCTTCCGGCACGCCGCACCCCCGCAATTTGAACCGCTGCGAAACTGGACTATCAAGAGGGAAGGCCTTGTTCACCCTGTGACTGCTGTGACACCAGAGCCCAGCATGCTTAATTTGGGGATGAATGTTTTGAATGACCACCCTCCAGGGCCTCTGAGGGCTTGGGCTCTGGTTTAGACCCCAGGCTATCATATTTCCTCACCACCTCAAGAATATTTACTAAGCCTTGTCGCTTGCTTCTGTCATCACACCCAGTCCCTGCTTAGCATGAGATAGGTGGTGAGATCAGACTCAACTTCCCACTTTGTGCTCCCAGGACCTGAAGAATCTTCAGGTGTGGAGAGACCTTGGTCCTGATTTGCCCTACGTGACGGGTAGGGACTCACATTCAAGTGTTACCAGTGCCCTGAGTGGGCCGGGCTGATGGACCCAGAGGTCCAGCTAAGGGAGCTGCCCACCCCAGCCTGGAGGGCCATGGGAAGGTTCTTTTCTGAGAGTAAAGGACACCCAAAATGAGACCGGAAAAATAATCAGGAATCAGGATAAGAGGGAGGTAGAGAAGGGTCTCATGTAGGAGGATGGGCAAGGCAAACCCCTGGAGAGGAAGGCAGGCATCAGTAGTTCTGGTTGCTTCTGTATGGCCAGGTAATAGGAAAGGAGTTCTAACTTGAAGGTCATGATCGGGCTGCAAGGATTGGAAAACCTCACAAATCTTTATGCAAAATTCAACCAACCTCTCAACCGTACACATGTATTTCCAAGGCAGAAGTTCATGGCATTTAGATTCTGAAAGGGATTTGTGATTCCCCTAGAACAAACTAGTGATCTTAAGTTTGAAAGGGGAGTGGTAAAAGGTAATGCCAGTGAGGTCACCAGGGGCCAGGCATGTGGAGCCTGTAAGCCATATTAAGTAGCTTGAGCTCCTTTATCCTGTGGGGAGTGAGCAGGGGGGTATCAGGGTAAGGGACTGGAGGTCAGAGAGATCTGTGAGGAGGCTGATGCAGTAACCCAGATATTAAGGCCAAAGGCAGAGGAATAACTTCCCGTTTGCATTCCCAGGATAAGGGATCTGGAAGAAAGTGGCTCATTTGTCACTTGGGATAGATGGAGACTGACTACACTTAAGACATATTGCCAGGAGAGGCCAGCAGAGGGCACTGTTGCCCAACACATGGACCTGCAGGGAAGGGGACTTCCCAGCCTAGAGGACCTGAGGCCCTCCCTAGGGAGAGGCCACTCTAGGATTCCCTTTAGCCCAACTAGCCATCAACCTTGGCTCCGCCTCATGTTCAGATGCCTTGCATCTGACCTCAAAAGTAGTCAACCTTCTTCCTCCCTGTTTTGTAGCCTGTGTTCCCTTCACAAGGCTCTGAGACAGTTCCTGTGAGGGAAGAGATGGAGCTGAACTGGCTGCTCCTGTGCCCCAGCCTTGTCCCTCACAAGGGGCTAGGAGTACAGCATGCCTAAGGGGATTGAAGAAATGACTCAAGTTGCTGGGGAAGGAGGATAGGCTGTGGGGATGCAATCAGAAAGTCTTTTTTTTTTTTTTTTGCAGTACGTGGGCCTCTCACTGTTGTGGCCTCTCCTGTTGCGGAGCACGGGCTCCAGACGCGCAGGCTCAGCGGCCATGGCTCACAGGCCCAGCCGCTCCGCGGCATGTGGGATCCTCCCAGACCGGGCACGAACCCGTGTCCCCTGCATCGGCAGGCGGACTCCCAACCACTGCGCCACCAGGGAAGCCCCAGAAAGTCTTTTGTCGCAGCTCATTCCTCTTTAAAAAAGTTCCCTTCTCCACGAAGGCCTCACCTCACCACCCCCCTCCACCCCAAGCTCTCACAGCTGACCTTGGCGCTGTCACCATTCCATGACAGGTCCGTGTTACCTCTGGACTGAGAGCCCCATGAGGGCAGGGTCCAGGACTGCCTTGGTCATGCTGTGTCCTCAGCACTGTCCAGAGTGGGTGTGGGTAAGGAACAGAGCAAGTACCTAACACTGGCTGGATAAAGAAGCTCCTGGAATCCCCACTAGCCTGGATCCAGGAGCACGGTCAAGAACCATCCTAAGTCCAACACAGAGGCCAGGCCTAATGTGGATGGGCAGTCACACCAAGGGATGACCCCAACAGTCCAGCCCTAGTTTCCAACCATCACCCTACCTTGCTCTCTGCCTAGGGACTTGTTCCATCCTTTTCTACTCACAAATTCCGGGAGGGATTTGGGACTGTGGGTGAACTGGAAAGGGCAGAGACGAGAAAACCACGTTAAAAATGAACTAGTGGATTTTAAACTGAGGGCCCCAGGTTTAAGGGGGCATCCCCAGCACCAAAAATGGGGACAGGCACACAAATCCCACAGTAAGTGTTTAATGAGTGAGTAAATAATGTCCCCTTGAAAAGGCCCCCGCCCCAATTAAAGGCCAACTGCAGTAACACTTCAGGGTTGAAACCTTGCTTCCTTCCTGCTAGGAGGTGCCATGTCATTTATTGAAACAAAACAAAAACAAAACAAAACAGGGCAAACACATTTCTTAATAAGTGCAGTTTGTTAAAGTCCTATTAAAACATATGGGTCAAGGGGAAGTAAAAATAATCAGAGGATCACTGTAGGAAAAACCTTTAGGTCTGGCACCTGGGAGACCTCTGGAGAGGAGGCAGTGGGAGAAACTTCATGTTCTGAAAGGAAGGAGCCCCCCAACTCCCTTCTTCCCTCTCACCCGATTAATCCCACCAGAAACTACCAAGACGCCCAGAATAAAATGTTTCAAGTTCAATAGTCACACTCTCTCCAAATACAAAAGGCAGGTACAATTCAACTCAACACAGAAGCTTGTGTGCAAAGTTACCGGAAACTGAGACATTGTATAAAAAGTTAGGTTAAAGATGATTCTGTGGTTTTGTTTTGTGTGTGTTTTGTTTTGAGGGTGTGGCTCTTCCTCGGTCACCTGAACTCAGCAAAGAAATGGTTATCCTGATGAAATATCAACAGCCGACCCACAGTAAAAAGGGACAAATTCTAAAAATTAAAAAAAAAAGCATAATTACCAAAAAAATATGTCACTTCTTCCTCCCTCTGCGTTTTGCTTTTTTAAACTTGTGTGTGTTTTTAAGTTTTTGATTTTTTTTTTTTAAATTCTGAAAAGTAGACAGTAAAACAGCTCCTGGAAGAATTTACAACCAACTGCATGAGAATCTGGGAAGCTGAGGGGCTGGAGTAGGGCTGGGACCAGAGGACAGGAAGGGGCCCTCCCCACAGCCCTGTAGCCTCACTGTATGACCAAGGGAGGGGGGGGGGTCTTTAGTCAAAAAGGAGGAAGGGAGGAAGAGGAAGAGGAAGAGGAGCGGGGTGGGGGGACAAACAAAATAAATGGTCATTGTTGCCTGTTTGAATCCGGAGGAAAATGCCCGGCCCTGTGTGGGGGAAGAGCCCCTTGGAGGAGAGGCAGCCCTGGGAGGACCCGTCCCCCAGCACCACGTGACCCGGAGGGGGTGGACAAGGGGGGCCAAGGTGGGCGCTGGTGGAGGAAGCCGGCAGGGGCCTCCAGGACACACTGGCTACTGTGTGCTTGTGCCCCCCTGTGTGTTCCCGGAGTAGCTCCCGTAGTCATAGTTCCCGTAGTACGGTGGCCACTGGCCCTGGTTCTGATAGTACTGGTTCCACTGCTGGGCATACTGGGGAGAGAGAAACCAAGAGCACCAGGTTGTCGTTCATCCAGACCCACATCTGGCTTCTCCCCTGACCCCACCCTCACCCATGGTGGAGATGGGTACGGTGATGACAGTCAACACATAGGTCTGACAGAGAAATCAAGGTACCTTGGGAGGATAAGTGAATGACCTAATGTCACATGGGTGGGCAGTTAGAGACTGAAGCCCCAGTCTCCCGGCTTGCCAACCTAATGCCCTTTCAGGTACAGCTAGATACCATGTTCAAAATACTCAAAAGCAGGTATGGGGCCTAGCATGAACCAATCAGAATGGACACTGGCCATGGTACTGAATCAGGGTTTGAGGCCCCTGCTAAGCCCTCTGCTTGCTGCACTGGGGAGAGGAACTAGGATGGCAGCTACTTAGCAGCCAGTGTAGAAGTGTTCAACAAAGGGGCATGGCTGTACTGTACTAGATGGACACCAGCCCAAGGCCAGAGAGCTGCCCATCTTTTTAGGGATAAGCAGGGACACAGGTCTGGGAATACACACCCCTGTGGGGCCCCTAGAAGTCTCCCCATTCTCCCCCCTCTGCTTGTGGCACTTACCTGTTGGTACTGGTTATAGCTGGGCTGAGGGTAGGTCTGTGCGGTAGGGGGCGGCGGAGGGGTGTAAGGGGCTGGGTTGTAGCCGCCGTAGCTCCCATAGTTGTAGGCAGGTGGTGGCGGAGGTGGAGGTGGTGGAGCTGTGTAGCCCTGGCTGTAACCTCCCTGGTTGTAGGGAGGTGGCTGGCTGTAACTCGGCTGGGAAGTGGAGGGAAAAAAACAAGTCTCTGTGAAATAGCCAGCTCAGCTGGGATGGAGGAAGGGCCTTTGTAAGCAGTGGGTCCACAAAGGAACTTCCCTGGTGGACGCTGTTTCAGGGCTGAGGAGATGGGTCAGCTCTGTGACATGGCAGGACAGGGTAGGATCAAGAGCTAAATTCTGGACTCTAATCCCAGCTATGAGACCCTGGGGGAGCAAGGCACACAGCAGCTCTTGAAATCCCAGTGTTTTTCTTTTTCTCTGTAAAATGAGAATTACAACAGAACCACCCCTTTGGATTGCCTTGCGTATTCACTAAGCTTACGTGCACCATCCATTGGGCACAATAAACGGTGGTATTTGTTATTGGAAGACCTGCTAAGAAAAACAGTAGTGGCAATTTCCTAAGTGCTTCCCATGTCCAGGCTGGATCCTCAACTCCTCTAATCCCCCCATCAACTCTCTGAGGCAGGCTCCATTGGCTTCGTTTTACAGAGAAGGAAGGTGAGGCTCAGGGAGGTGAAATCATTAGGCCCAAGCCACACAGGTAAGAAGTGGCAGAGCTGTGACTTGCCCCCAGGTCCGCCTAGTTCCAGAGCCTTACCTGCAAAGCTATGATGTCATCTTCCCCTCACAACAAACCTTGGAAGTAAGTTCTACTACTAACTCTAGTCCTTTATGAGGAAAACGAGGTCCCAAGAGGTGAAGCTGTTTGTCCAAGGTCACAAAACCAGAACGCTGTGGGGCTGGGGTTTGAATTTGTGTCTGCCCAACTCCTGTTCTAGGAAATATTCTGGTTAGACCAGGACTAGAACCATTCATCTGTGTCTCCTGGCAGCTGCCTCCAGGCCTGAAGTGTGGAAGGTGCACAGTAAATGGGGACTGCTCTGGTTAAGGGGCCTGTGTGTACCAGAGCTGAGCACTGGCTCTCTGAGAACTCAAACTGAGCCTGGAGCTGCTCCGCAGTGAAGCTCTCAGGGCAGAGGTCAAGTCCTCACCAACCTTAGAGTCTGTCCCTACATCCTGAAGACAAGGGGATCAGCCCCTTCAAGCCTAGGTTGAAGGGGTAACTCCAATTGAGTGCTTTCTTGGGGATTCAGTGAGGCCAGTGACACAGCCAAGAGAACGCAGCCAAGAGAAATGTACTTGCTTGTGGGACCAACACATACAGCCCGCCCTGAGAGAGATGACAGAACAGGTAGGTTCCCCGATTTACTCTGGGTCTGGAAGGCATCTGGGAATATCTAGCGTCTGTCTCAGCCAAAAGCACTGGCAGGGAAGGGAGAAAGGGCAGGGCTGGAGGTAAGAGTGAAGACCTGTGGCTGGAGCACATGTTGGTGATTTCCCTGGACCCACCTCCTCTCACCTGTTCACACACACACGCACGCTTATCCTCTCACCTGTGGAGGGCTGTAGCTGCTGACAGTAGGGGTGCTGGTATTGGCGCTCGAGCCAGGGATGTTGCTGTTCTTAGCGTAGCTGCCGGCCCCTGGGGGGTTCCGAGCAGGGCTGTAGCTGGGTGGTGGTGGAGGCTGCTGTGGCGGTGGCTGTGGTGGCGGTGGCTGCTGTGGTGGCGGCTGTTGCTGGGGAGCCCGGTTGTAGCTGCCTCGGGTGTTGGAGTTGTTGTTATCCCGGCTGTTGTTACCCCAGCGGTTCTGATTGTAGCCACCACCTCCACTGCGGTTGAAACCTGCATTGGAGAATCAGGTGAGAGGCCCCACTGTTCTCAATTTGGGACCCTCAGGAGCTGGGCTGTCTTGAAGACTACTGTAGCTCCAGTGTGACCAGGCACAGAGCAGGAGTCCAGTCCCAGTGAACAAGTAAAGCACTCCCTCCGGCCTTCCCCAGAGCCCTGGGAGCACCCCCCCATGCCGCCTTGGTAACACTCAGTTGTTAGGGCCTGCTGACAGGTCTGTCTTGCCCAATGGACTGTAAGCCTGGGACCAGGGCTGTCTTAGTTTCTACTGTGTCCCCAACATCTAAGCACTGGGACAGTCCTTTTCAGGCTTGGCCAAATGGGCTGGCCTCTTCTGAGCCTTTGTGCAGTTTTCATGAGCCCAGAACCCTACCCCCCGCCAATTCCTACAGGCATCTGGATCTCAGCTTAGATATCAGCATTTCAAGAGGCCTTTCCTGAGCCCTGCTCCCCTGCAGGCTGGATCAGGTATCACTGGAGCTCAAAGTACCCCCGGGGCTGTGCCATTGAGCCCAGAATCCTTCTGGACTGTCACTACAGGGTGATATAGTGTCTGGGTCAAGGCTCTGTCTCCAAAACCACCCAGCACAAGACTGAAACAGAGTAGGGCATGCTTACTAAATCATGATCATACACTTCAGAGACAGCATAACTTAATAAGAACCTGGGCTCTGGATCCATCTTCACTTGATCCCAAATATGGATTCAGCTGGGTGAATCTTGGGCAAATTAACCTCTCCAAGCCTGTTTCTCCATGTGTTTCAGAAGCAAAACCAGTCCTAATATTTGCCCTGTGCAAGGTCCTGAGGTGGGACCCAGGACTGGCAGTAAACTCGGTCTGGCCACTCTTCGCAAGAAGCTCATGGTCAGATGAGGGGTGGGAAAGATTCATAAAAATAATAGCAATGCGACATACAAATGGGCAAGGGCTTCAGGAGCAATGTCCAGGGGGAGCATGACAGTGGGAGAGTTTCCCTGAGGCCCCAGACTCTGATTTATCTTAGTTCTCTACCAGAGTTCAGCCCACTGCGGGTGACAGGGAAATGTCATCTGCTGACTGAGGAAGCATTCACAAAATGCAACCCTGAACCAGGAACCAAAAGCAGGGATAGCTCAGTGTGAGATGCCTCACCTCCTCGGTAGCTGCCTCCTCCGCTGCCTCCTCCCCGATTCTGGAAGCCTCCTCGGTTGCCCCCAGGGGGACCTCGGTTGTCATAGCGCTGGAAACCGCCGCCACCTCCACGGCCCCGGAAGCCGCCACCGCCTCGGTTGTCAAAGCGCTTTTCAGGGGGTGGCCCAGCCTTGCGGCCTTCCTCATTGTATTGCCTCACCAGCTTGTCTGCTTCCTCTCGCTGCAACTCAATGAACAGCACCTCGTCCAGGAAGTCCCCAACATCTGGCAACGTGAAGTTGGCTAGGAGGAAGGGAGGGCCCCAGAGGGAACAAGAAGAGGCGGTCAGCACCTTGTGAGGTCTGGTCTCCTTCACCCCCAGGACACTGGCGTGCCAGAAGGGAGGAGGAGGAGGGGACTGCAGTGTGAGCGACAGATGAGAGACAGGGTCCCAAGCTCGGCCTCCCTGACAACCTTAAGGGGCTAACAAAGACCCTCTCCTCCCTTTCCTGAAGAGGTGGCTAAGCCCCACCAAACCAATGTTTTATAACCCAGGGAGTGAGCCTGGCAGGTGGAATCATCTTCCTTATTTTTACGGAGAAGCAAACTGAGGCTTGCTCAGCTAGCCCACCCAGTGGGTGCCAGAGGCAGACAGCCAACCGTGCAGGTCTCTCAGCACCTGTTCCCACACATCCTCTCCCTCATCCTGCCCCAGCCCCATCTAGTCTGAAAACCCTGCCCCAGGAGGGATACAGGCAGCTTTTCCATTCACAGCTGTACTAGACGGGGAAGGGACAAAGCAGAAGCACAGAAAGAACAAGATAAAAAAAAGAATAATCAAGAAGCTGGGAAGGGAAAAACTGTGCAAAGCCCTTTTTCTCTTAAGGACCCTGCTGCGATGTCCCTCGGGGAACTGCTCATTTCCTACCTTTCATTTCTAAGACCGCGTGATCGGGGACATCCTTCCCTTCTTCGTCGGTTCGCTTTATTGTTCGGTCTTTTAGGTCCTCATCAGTGGGACAAATTACAATAGCTTTGCGCTGGAAGCCTTCAAATGGTCTCATTTTTCGTCTCTGGGCTGACCCATAAACATTTGTCTAGGGGTAGGTAACAGAAGAGGCAAGAGATGGTCATTACAAGTTGGTCTTTTCCTCTGTGGGGTATTATGTAGGCCAGGGACTGAGAAAGGGATACTAGTTCTCCTAAGCAGAGAAACTCAGGAAACTGCTCTTCACTTTTAAGATTCTTGAGACTACCCTCAGAAAATGAACTGACTTGGGAAAGTGGCTGCTGACAGTAACAGGACAAGGGATTCCTAAAGTTTGGGCTTTCCTTTTTTAATCCAATTTGTTCGTGGTACTGTGCATTACAGCCCCCTCAGCCCCCATTCTAAAAGTAACACATGCTCACAGTAAAAAAATTCAGAGTACAAGCTATAAAGTTTAGAGTAAGAATCCTTTCATCCACTTACTGCCATTCCTACCTCCCAGAGATGACCTGTATTGAATTTCTTATGTATTTCTAGAAATATCTGTGTGATTTTTTTTTCTTCTTTTTCTTTTTTTTTTTTTTGCGGTACATGGGCCTCTCACTGTTGTGGCCTCTCCCTTTGCGGAGCACAGGCTCCGGACGCGCAGGCTCAGCGGCCATGGCTCACGGGCCCAGCCGTTCCGCGGCATGCGGGATCTTCCTGGACCAGGGCACGAACCTGTGTCCCTTGCATCGGCAGGCGGACTCTCAACCACTGCACCACCAGGGTGATTTTTAACACTAATGGAATCAAACAACACACACTCTTCTGAAGTCTTTTTTTCACTTAATGTTTCTCTGTCATTTTTCTGTGCTGGTGTTCTCCTTTTTTTCCTTTTGGGCCACACCACGCAGCTTGCGGGATCTTAGTTCCGACCAGGGATTGAACCTGTGCCCTCGGCAGTGAAAGTGCGGAGTCTTAACCACTGGACCTTTACGGAATTCCGTGGTATTCTCCTTTAATAATATTTATAGAATGGATGCCATAATTAACCAGCCCCTTTGACAGTTATATAGATCATTTTCATCAACACTGTGGTTCTTTTATTCCCTTAGTCCTACTCTAAAACACCAGACTCACCCACAAGCTTCTAACCAGGGAGCTTGACAAGGCGATAACTTGTGCTTTTAGCAAGTGCAGTTTTGCTACTAACTTTCTCTTCCCTTCTTCTAGATGATGGTTAGGTGCTTCCTGGGCTGGTGCTGGCATAGAGCGGTGCTCTATGACACATCTGATTGAGAGCCGTAGTAAAGACAGCTTCCGTTCATTGAATACCTCCCACATGCTGGGTCCTTTGGGACTGGCGCCCAGATCTGTCAAACCCCAGTGCTCCACGGACTCAGCCTGTGTACCTGAATCACTCGGACACTACTGAAAAAGAGAGTGGCTCAAACCCCATCAGAGTATTCCCCAACCCGTCTCTGGAGGTGGGACCCAGGCACCTGTATGGGTATCTTTTCCCATTCAGACACTCAACAGAACTGGAGTAATAAGTAATGTTGCATTTAAACAACTTTTAGTAGCTCTGAAAGGTACCCAAGGGAGAAGCCACAGAGGGGAAGAGATCTGTAAAGGGGCATGCACAAACAGACAAAAAAATGTTGTATTTTGAAGATGCAGCCTGGCAGGGTGGAAAAAGCCCAGCATCAAGTCCTAGTGTGGCCACTCACTCACCGTGGCCAGTCCTTGTAGTTGCTTCATCTGTTAAAATGGAGGAAAAAAAGCCTCCCTCCTGGGCCTGGTGAGGACTGAGCAGGAAAAGGACCACAAAGCAACTGACCAAGTGTGAGGAACTCCTGGAGTGGGGGCTACATTGTGGCCTCCAGGGTGGAAGCTGCCTTGACAGAGGCAGGTAGCGCAGGGGGGATGGCTCAGCACACCCTGGCTCTAAGGTGACTTGGTCAAGTCACACTGTGTGGCCCTGAGTGAGTGACTTCCACTCAGAGCCTCAGTCTGCATACCTACTAAGTCTCAAGCCCTGAAAGGGGAAAACAATAGGAAGATCATATGGTCACTATTAACACTGAAGGAGCTCATGTGAGTAAAAGCCCTTGGTTAGCCCAGGGTCTGGCTCACAGCCAACACTCAACAAATGGAGGTAATGGTTGATATGATGTGGCCGTCACTGGGTGGGGTGCACTGGATCTTCTTACTGTAAGGTTAAGTTGAAGCAACTCAGACCAAGGAACGTCAAGCTATAGTGACTTCCCATCAGAAAGGCAGGGATGGTGAGACAGGGTGGAAGGAACACAGGCTCTGGGGAACAGGCTTGAGGTTGAAATCGCAGCTGTGGCCTCTATTTGTGAGGCTGTAGACAAGTCCCCTAATTAGTCTGAGTCTCAAATTTCTACATCTATAAGACAGAGATCCTATCACCCTCCTCCTGGCTCTGGTGAGGATTTATAGATGTGAAAATGGCAGGGAAAGAAGTCTGCAAATATGACCAACAGGACTGACACTGTCCTAGGAGAGGCTTCCCAATGGAAAGGACCAAGGAAAGTTAAGTTTGAGGAAAAGATGAGGCACAAGAGAGCCTATTCCAAAACACAAGGAACAGGAAGCTGGGTTATGGGTCAGCTAGAGGCCAGGGACGCCAGTGCACACCTGTTGGGAGATGTGGGCTGTGGGTACAGCTGTTTTCTAAACCAACCCAACTCTGTGGCCCTGACACACACAGCAGGCAAAGATGGTCTTCCCTGTTCCCCAGGGAAAACGTCTCAACATTAACTGGGGGTGGGGGCCCTCAAAGTGGGTGTGTGGTGGGCATACACGTGTTATAATCTGTGCCTTGAGCACTGGCCCAAGGAGAGGCATTGAGCCACAAATGGTTAAAAAGCACACAGGTTACAGAGGAAAAGTCAAGTCCTTCTCCTCACCGCTCTTCCTAGACTCCATTCCTAAAAGCAAATCAGGTGGCATCTGGTCACAGAAAGACAGAATTTGCTTTCCTCTAGCTAAATAATGAGGTTTTCTCCTGGCACAAAACCCAGAGTAGGCGGGTGCCAGGGGTGACTGTGGCCCCAGCCACTCTGTGGACAATCCATTCCACTGTTTGCTTGCCCGTAAGAAGTGATCCTATTTTGATTCCTTTGAACCCCAAGGGCATGGATAAACACCTCTTGGTGGTTTTCTATGGATGAGACCTACCCCGTCAACGTCCTGATGAGGGGATAGAGACGAGAAGCATCACTGCCAAGAGGGCTAGTCCCTGCAGCTTCACAGTGGGCGGAATGGGGGCAGAGCAGACAGGACTCATAAACAGCTGGTCTCTGTCCTGGGAAGTGGCTAGACTCTGAGGAATGGCTCCTCAGACATTCTGGAACTGAGGTGCTGAGAACCCTCTTGGTGACAATTTTCAAGACCGCGCCTCCCTCCCCTCCCTCCTCGGCTTGAGGAAGGAAAGAAGAGCAACTAGGCCAGCCAGCAGAAATGCAAGTGCTTGGCTTCCCTGGAGGAAAGGGAGTTAGCTGTTGGTGCCGTTGCCACAGCAAACACAGTGAGGTCAGAGACCCTGGGCTGGCCCGGCACTGCTGTGGTCACTGGGGGCTGCTGCTAAGAGACCAGCACAACGGCAGGTCAGCTTTTCCCGCTGTGCAGGCTCCCTCAGCCTAGTTCCTGCTTCTCCCAGCCCCACCCTGCTTGAAGATGCTGACTCTGAGGAGGTCGGGGGCCGCCTGTGTTCCCTGGCCCCGGGCTACTTCCATTGCCCCCGTGATGTGGGCCGAAGGACAGGGGCTGGGTTTCTCAGAGCAGCTGCGGGGGTAGTTTTGGTGTGTGACAGTCTGGGGGAGTAGGGAGGAACACAGCAGGCCGCTCACAGCCTGAGGTCTCTAAGAGCCCCTCTGTCCCCTGTCAACTCTTGTCCCCCACCCACAACTCAACAAGGTCAGGCTGGCAGCAGGAGACAGGGTTGGATCCCAGGGGAGCAAACTTAAAGCTGGTGACGTAAGAGTTCACTCTAGCCTCAGCGTGAGGTGAACCCAGTAGAACGAACCACTTGTGAGGTAAGAGACTTGGCCAGAGTGTCAACAATGGAATGGGCTGAGGCTCTGGGGGTGGGGAGGAGAGAGGAAAGAAACATCCTCTTCTCCAGCGCCTGCCAACAAGAGGCAGTTTACTTTGGGTCTCCACTGTAGCCCTGGGTTTCTGTTTCAGGCAAAGGCGTGGCTCTTGCCAACAGGGGTGCAAAGCAGGACTACAATCACTTGTTCTGAGGGCTGAGGCAAGGTCAGCGACGTTGTCATATCCAGCCCTGCCTCTGATCACTGCCTGGCCTAGCTCTGGGCTGTTAGAATCCTAAGAGAACTCCTAGCCTGCAGACCTCAACCCTGGGGATGGTTTGGGCCCTCACATATGGCCCTGCAGGGGCTTTCTCAGAAGCCTCCAGGAAGGCAAGTTTGCTGCCTCACAGAGGCCAGCTCCTACTCTGCACCTTGGTAGGCAAGGGACAGGCCAGGCCACGTTTCATTCCAGAGGATTTCCACTGGCAGCAGAGCCACCTGAAGCAATGTGGCCTACCTCTTCTTTCTTTTCTTTTTCTCCTCGGCTGTTCCACTGCTCTAACACCCACATAATCTGAAGAGAGTACTCAGGTCACCATGGAATGTAGGTAAAAGCCCCAACTAAACGGTTCACTTGGCCTAGCTTGGCTTCTGTAGCTACGTTCTCCTCCCCTCTCAAGGAGGGGCATTTCTGAGGTCAAACTACCAACAGGAGACCCAGAAGAGCCAAATGTGAGGAGGTCTGACCACTCAGGAAAAACCAGAGAAGAAAAAAGATGGTGCTGGGCTGAGATCCAGGGACCGCAGGGACTTTGCCTGTAGTACCAGTTTCTGCTCTGGGAATCCCATCTAACTCAGGAGACAGCTAAGCATCAACTTACCCCTCACTGCCAAGGCTGGTGGGGTAGGAAATGCCAGGGTCTGGCCTGGGGCCTGCTCTGTATCTCCTACACACACGCTCACCCACCCAGGGTTTTCTGGAACACACTTTTTGGGGTTTAAGCCAAAACAGGTCGAACCACTGGCTTCAGACCTCTTCCCATGCCTCAGTAATCTCTAGTTTCGGGCCCCAAGTCAATCCTCCAATCTGTGGCCAACCAGAGAACCCTGCTCCCCCACCTTCAGAGTTCACGTTCTTTGGCCTCACTGTTGGCCTAGAACACTTGGCCTGATCTGCATGTTCCTCCACCAGGAGGCCAGCAGCCCTGAAGACCACAGGTGCATCTGGAACAGCCCTGGACCCTGTCCCTGAACAAGGCAGCATAAGCCGAGAGGGCCAACGGCAAGTCTTTACTGTGCTCAACTGTTCTGTGCCTGGCTGAGGGGCTGGGGCCCTGACCTCTAGAGAAAGCCCACTTTGAAATGCTGGACAGAGATGTTAAGACAATTATAACCTCTAGGATTATAAACTTTCTCCATGGGCCACATATTTGAAATGGGTTTCACAGCTGATTTAACTAGTAAACTGAGAAAAAGACAGGCAGGGAATACTTGCTGGGGTATCCAAAAAAGGAATTCTCAAGGTATTAAAACACCACTGCTCTATCTTTCAGGACAGAATCCCACTGAGGCCAAGCTGGACTACAGCTCCAAAATGCCCTGACAAGAAAAATGGGGCAAAGTGAGGCTAGGGTTAACAAACAAACAAACAAACAAAGTCTTCAACGGGGGAGAAGGCTGGCTGTACGCATTATTGATGGGGCTGAGCTGGGGCAGCAACCCTGAGTAGCTCTTGGACTACCCTGTGCCCAACTGTCCCCTTCCCCCATAAATATATTCTAAACATTAGCCCAATTAATAGTTTTTTATCAAAATTTACTATTATGGGATCATGTCCTGTCTTCTTCACAAATGTGTCTTCAGGGCTCAATCCCATGGTTGCGGCATTGGTCACTGGATAAAAGTAGTACACCTTTTCATGTCTACTTTCCAGAAAAGCAGAACCCGGAGTAAATCTCACATCTCCACCATCACAGAAGAATGCCAATTGTATTGCATAGCCTTGGCCAACTGAGCATAACTGTTTCATCAGCAAACCAGATTTCTACTCTTAGTACCTAACTGCTTGGCAAGATCATTTAATTTTTCTGTCATAAAGAACTATCACCAGCCAGTAGCCATTTTTTTTGTCTTTAAGAATAAGTTCTTTGTACTCCTTTCAAAGGTTGGATATCGAGGCATCAATTTTTCAACTCTAAACACTAGATTACCAATATATTATAAAAGAATATAATGCAGGAACAGCCAGATGGAACAAACACAAAGGGCAAGCTATGTGGGAAGGGGCACAGAACTTCCATGCTCTTCTGAAGAGCACTTGTCCACTTGTTCACCAACCCAGAAGCTCCTGCTTAATTGTTTTGTGTAAGATGCTCACTCCTATGCAAAAGCACCTTGATCCCCTGGAGTTTCCAACCACGTTTCCTTCTTCCTTTTTTTTTAAAAAAAAAGGTTGGAAGTTGGCTTTAATTTAACTTATTTATTTTTGGCCTCTCCATGCGGCTTGTGGGATCCCAGTTCCCTGACCAGGGATTGAATCTGGGTCCCCTGCAGTGGGAGCATGGAGTCCTAACCACGGGACCGCCAGGGAAGTCCCTCCAACCACCTTTCTGATCAACCACTAAAACCAGCTCCACCCTCATCAGAAGCCCTTTGAACTCATGGTAACCAAGTACTCAGGACTACACATACGGAAGGCACTCCAGTTAAGGCTGCCAGGCTGGGGGTGCTACTTAGTTTACATATTTGCACACTTACAGGTTTTTAAGAAAACACAAATACAAGGCTGAGGGGGAACAGAGGCTTGTTTGTACATCCTCAAATACAAAATCTGCTACTTGAGAAAGCCTTCAGGACAAACGTCAAGGAGGTCTCACAGGTGGTAAACAAGAAGCACTCGTTGCTCTGAGACAGGGATCTTTAACCACGTTTGGGTCACTCATACTTTTGAGAATGCCGAAAGCCACAGACGATCTTCCTATCCCAACTCAAAACATTTTAGTTAAAAAAAGATCATATCTGGGACTTCCCTGGCAGTTCAGTGGTTAAAACTCCACGCTTCCAACGCAGGGGGGCATGGGATCCCTGGTCAGGGAACTAAGATCCCACACGCCATGCAGTGAGGCCAAAAAACAAAACAAACAAACAAACATATCTGCATCTTCATACAAAATTCTGTGTTTAATTTCAAAAGTTCCCAAATTGCCTAATGTTAAGAACCTTGCTCTTCATTGAAATGCAGGTAAAAGATATGTGACATATAGGTACCTGACAGTCATACAAACATGCTAAGAGAAGCTGGGACACACCTATCCTGTAGGTTAACAACCACCTCCAGCTACTATGTGCCAGTTCCCGTGTTAGGTGTGCGGGCACCATTTTGAGCTGTGTTTTACAGACCAGGAGACTCAGAGGATAAAGTCAGCTGCCCACAGGCACGCAGCTAGGAGGCAGCAGAGCTGGGATTCAAGCCCAGGTTTGTCTGGCTCAGAAATCCATGCCTTTCCATTTCACAAAATTTGCTCTCACAAAATGTTCTTTTGTGCTGCTTGTGGCCTGAGCTAGGCCTGGATTGCTGCTCCAGACCCCTGCTTGCAGACCAGACTCAGAAAGCTGTGTTAAGAGTCTGGGACTGTGCCATCATGTATGGCTGACCTCTAACCAGTACTGCAGTCTAAGAGCATTACGGGGAAAAAAATACAAGGACCAGAGAGGACTTCCCAGGCACCCAATGGCCCCTTCCCTCTCCTGGGGCGTGACAATCACCAGTAAGTACCTGATCTAGGATATAGTTGCGTTTCTTTCGGGCAGCGATCTGGATGAGGCGGTTGAGGCACTGGGTGGCCTGCTGGATCAGGACGTCCCAGCGGCCGGCGTAGTTCCTCTGACGGCGTAGGCCCATCACCTGTGGGCAGGGGGTGGTGAGGGGTGGTTGGTCCTGTTTGCTGAGCAGTATTCAGGGAGTGGGAGGTGGAGGAGGAGAGACCAGGGGCTATCCTTACCCGCATCTTATCCATGATGGCATTGGTACCCAGGATGTTGTACTTCTTGGAGGGGTTGGAGGCTGCATGTTTGATGGCCCATGTGGTCTTACCGGCGGCAGGCAGGCCCACCATCATCAGAATCTATAAGAACAGGACCAGGAGGGACACTGTGAACCAGAAACAGTGTATGGCATGGCAGCCTGGCATCACCCTGACTTGATGGTGACCGTGAGGGTGACTCTAAACCTCATGGCCACCTCTGGGAAATGGAAGCAGTAACAGCGTCTACCTCATAGTACTGTTGTTGGGATTCAAAGAGATGAGGGTTGTCAGACTCTCAGCAGAGGGCCTGCTCTTATGAGTATTTACATTTTTGTTTAGGCGGGATTCAGGGGCCTCTGAAAGGGAAAGGTCCACGGAATAGGCACAAGGAGTGGTATAACCTTCCCGGAGTCTCAGATGGGGACAGACTGTATGCATAAGGACGAGCATCATTTCTAATCAGTACGTTTACAATTTGGCAAACACTGGATGTAACCAAAATGCCCAAAAAGAGGAAAATAGTGAGGCTAATAACAATGCGTTTCAAAAGAGGTGTTCATGTGGTGGGACAAAGCTCACAAAATAACACTAAGTGAAAGGGCATGATATCAAAATGTTTATACCATAAGATCTCAACTGTAAGTGTGTGTGTATAAATGGCACCTAGCACAGCAAAAGGCATAGGATAAGCTCCAAAACTTTCAAAGAAAACTTATTTGTGGATGGTGGAATTAAAGGGAACTTTAATTTTCTTTATGTTTCTTAATTTTCTAGAATAAACACAAAATCACTTATATATCAGAAAGAAACATTATTTGATGACAAAGACCACCAGTACAGCTTCTGCAACCAAATCAGCTCTAAGTCCAGTTGCTGTTTTTGTTCTCGGAGAGCTTTGGATGGGAGCATGGAGCTGCACAACCTCCTCCAAGGACTCGCTCACCAGGAAGTGCCTTCACACCCTCTTCCGCTGGGAGGAAAGCCTCCTTTTCCAAGATTCTGACCACACCCAAGGAGCAGTGTGGCAACTTCCTTTTGGAATCTTTCTGACATTTAGGTGTCTTACCTTGGCCCCTCCCTCCTTGGACTAAGTCACACACGCACAGCCCTCACCTCACTCTCACAGCAGCTTTCACCACACTCAGCTACTGAATGTCTCCCCTCTGTCTTGGCAGCAACGTGGCTCTGGAGAGGCGGCCACCAATTCAGGCTTCCAGGCCCACTCACCTCACACTCTGCCTTGCTCTTTGGTCCGACAGTGCCCCGGATTCGCTCACTCAGGGGAAGGTGCTGGATGAAGGTGAAGCCTGGCAGGACAGAACAGTAGGGCTCTGCCCTCTGCCCAAAGTTGAACTCCACTGCACAATTCTTCACCAGGACATGAGGGTAGAGGGCCTGACCCCCTAAGGCTTCCTTCTGGATTCGGAAGGCAATGCCCATCCACTTCCCATTTTTGGTGAAGGAAAGTTCCACGTCATTTCCACATTCAAAGTCCTAGGAAATAAAGCCAGAGAAAGATAACTGCCAATGTTCTGCTTAAGGCACTGGGAGGCACAAGTCAGAGCAGACGCAGGGAATGGAAACAGAGCTGGCCTCCCAGATTCAAGTGCGTCCCTCCTCAATGTACAGATGCATCGGGAAGCACCAGGGAACAGCTCAGACAACATGCAGCCCAAAGTCCTCCTTGCCCAAGACGCAAAAAGCTGGTGGATGTGAAGTGTGTAATTTTAGGAAGCTCCAAGTATTTGAGTCTTGTGCCTAGCCTGAGACAGAGGAAGGCAAAAGCAGTCCTGTCCATTCTCATCCCCAGCAGATAACAGATGGAAAGAAAGCCACAGCAGGGCCTTTTAAGTCAGGCCCTGCTCTACACGTGCATTCATTTATATGCTCTTCTTGATGCTTATGTCTACAGTGATCTGGGCCTGACACAGCTCAGAGCCTAGTGGGGAATTAGACAAGGACACCATCCTAATTCAGTTAAGAGCACCTACACAGGAGCAAGATTCTCTGAGGAGGAAGTCAAGTCCTGAACAATAAACGGGAAGGAGCCAAGTCTGGGGTGAGAGGAGAGAGTCCTAAAGAGAAGTGTTGTTTGTGTACAAATCTGGCAGTGAGTGAACATAGGGTCAGACTGGCTGAAGCATAAGGATTGGGGGTTGGGGGTTGGGGAGTGATTTCAGGTACAGCTGGAGAGCCAGGAAGGGACCATATTCTTTAATTCAACAATTTATTGAGTCCTTACTGATCAGTTGAAGTTTAGTGGTTAAGATCCTGTTTTGGAAGGCAGGCTGCTTCAGCTCTACCATTTACTCCATCTTCAGTTTCCTTATCAAAGAAGAGGGGCCAGGAACTTCCCTGGTGGTCCAGTGGATAAGACTCTGAGCTCCCAATGCAGGGGGCCTGGGTTCGATCCCTGGTCAGGGAACTAGATTCCCACACACTCCAACTAAGAGCCCTCGTGCAGCAACAAAGATCCCGTGTGCCACAACTAAGACCCAGCATAAATAAATAAATAATTTTTAGTTATTAAGAAAAAAAGAGGGGCCATGATAAGATTCTACACTGTATAGAGTTGTTCTGAGGATTTAACAGGTGAATGTGCTTACTACAGAGTGAGTGCATAATGAATGCGTGCTCTCATTCCAAGATGCCAGGCACTGCTCTGGGCTAAAGTGGTGGGGAGGAGACATGGTCCCTGTTCTCAGCGAGGGAGGGGCTCTCTGTTACCTCAGAAGTTCGAATTCGTGCTGACAGCAGCAGAGCAGAGCTCCTGACTTGTTTTGAATAGGGGAATGGCCTGGTCAAAACTGTGTTTCAGAAAGATCACTCTGGCTGCAGGGTAAAGGTTTACAATTAAGGGAGACTCAAAACTTGGGATCATACGGAAGACGGAAGCACAGGTCGGGTTCCTGACAGCAAAGTACAAGACGTGGTATTTCCTCCCTTTTGCATGCGGAGACCACCTTGGGACTTGCCCTTTGAGAAGCTGTGAAAGCCCCTTTCCCTAAGGAGCCTCCTCACTACCCTCCTCAGTGCTCACAGGGCACAGTTCTACACAGTCCTTTATATCTGTAAGTGTCCGTAAGCACCCACACAGGTCGAGACCACGCAGGGCAGACACGCAAACATCTGTTGGACTAAATCCTGCCTCGATCCTCACAGCACAGTCCCTGCCATGTCTTCTCACCTGAGCAAGAGTGGCCCAGGTCACCTTTGCTCTACCGCGGAAATGAACAGCGTGGGGGTTAGCCTTCCTTACGTCCACCAGCTTCACTAAAGGAACTTACCATGTTGTACACAAACCAGCACCCTCAACTGACAAACCCACCACTGACGGCGCCAACTGTCAAAGACGCAAGGGTAGCTGTGTCACTTCTGCAAAACCATTCCCGAGTGCCACACCAGGGCCTAAGGACCCGAAGTCCTTAAGCCTCGCATTATTCAAAGTGTGCCATTTTTGCAGCCTGAGGCTCCAAGTATTTTACTCCTTACAGTTTGCTGAAGTGAGTTACACTGTTCTCTCTATCTGGAAGGCCATTTTGTCCTTTCTGTTTTGTGAATGTTGAGAACTCAAGTTCTGACACAAATGTCCTCCCCACCAGTTCCTTCAGGTCACTGATTTTTCACACCCCTTCTAACCCTTCACTCTGAGTCTTTTAAAGTGATGGCATTCTTTAAACAAAGGAAACTGAACATAAAATCTTAAAAGTAGAAGTAAAAATGAACAGGCTGAAGCAAGAGTCAGGCCTAAAGTTCCAAACTGCCACACACTCACAGAACCTCACGCTCAGATGGGACAGTCTGGGGAACCCAGTCACACGCTGATGAAACATTAAATTGTTACAACCTCCCTGGAGTACAGTCTTGATGGTAGCTATCAAAAATTAAAAATACACCTTTGACTCAGAAGTTATACTTTCAGAGGTAAACATTACAACCATATTCCCACAAGAACGCAAAGATGTGCAAATTGCTCACACCAGCACTGCTAAATGTGCTCCAAAGGGAAAGTGGGAGAGACTAAATCACACAGGATATCCATGTATGGGAACACGAAAAGCCCTCCAAGATACTCTGATAAGTGGGAAAAAGATAAGCTGTCACTGCAGCACTGACTTCCAGCAAATAATTTTCAGGTCCACCGGGGAAACTGACACCTGCATCAGAATACTAGGCAGCTACTAAGTAAAAAGGTGAGAACTAACCAAATGTCCATTAATAGAGGATTGATTATATAAATATGGTAGATCAACTCAATGACTATGGACTATATAAAAGAACAAAGAAATCCTCTGTGAAGCGATATATTAAAAAAAATAACTCTAAGATACATAGTTAAACAAAAAAAGATACAAAATAACATGTATAACATGCTACCTTTTGTGTAAAAGAAGAAAAATAACAATCATCTTTCTTGTATTTTTATAAAGAAATCCTGAATACCAGTGGGCTTATGTGTAGGGGAGGGCATATGTGAACCATGGGTGGAGTGGGAAGGTCTCAAGAAGACTTTATACCTTTCTGTATTTCTGGATATTTTTGGAAACCACAGGAATTTATTAACTATTCAACAATGTTTTAAATTGAGCTAGATCTATACTATCTGTGCATACAGGGAAAGATAGCTGAGATTTACTTTTTTTTTTTTTTAAGAGATTTACTTTTAAATGGAAAAAAAATGCAAGGTTTGGAACAATGTGCAGAATATAAACATGGTTAATTTTTAAGAAAACATGCTTTTTATTAAAAAGATAATGAGGTTGTGAAAGACAAAGGAAGATTGAGAAACTGTTTCAGACTAAAAAAGACATGACAACAGAATGCAATTCGTGATCCTGAACTAGAAACCAAATTGCTCTAAAGGATGTTGTTGGGACAGCTGACAAAATTTAAATGTGGACTATGGAGTGGGCAATAGCATTAAATCAATGTTAAATTTGATAACTGTACTGTGGTTAAGATAATAGCTCTATTCTTAAGAAATGTATGCTAAAGTATTAAGGAATAAAGACACAATGTAGGCAACCTACTCTCAAACAGGTCAGATAAAAATCATATACATATATGTACATATATTTGGGAAAAATGGTAAAGCAAATGTTAGAATCTGGACAGGGCTCTATGAGAATTCCACGGCTTTTCCTTAAGTTTGAAATTATTTCAAAGAGGGGAAAGGGCTTCCCTGGTGGCGCAGTGGTTGAGAGTCTGCCTGCCGATGCAGGGGACACGGGTTCGTGCCCCGGTCTCGGAAGATCCCACATGCCGCGGCGCGGCTGGGCCCGTGAGCTATGGCCGCTGAGCCTGCGCTATGCCCGGAGCCTGTGCTCCGCAACGGGAGAGGCCACAACAGTGAGAGGCCCACGCACCGCAAAAAAAAAGAGGGGAAAAAAAAGAAAGAAAGAAAAAAAAAGAGTACCTGTGTACAAACATGAGGATGCAGAGGGAACAAAACCAAGAAGAAGCATCCACCTGGGTAGTCACTCCTCCCTGGGGCTTCACGGCACATTTTACAAACATTTAACTTCTAGTGATAATAGTGTTAAGTAGTATTTACTGAGCATTTATTATGTGCCAGACGTTGTTGTAAGTGCTTCTAATGGGTTAATTTAATGACTCCACATGAAATTCTAGAGTAGATGCAAACATTCTCATCGAGAAGAAACTGAAATACAGGGAGGGTAGTCCAGGGCTGTGAGAGGAAGAGCAGGGACTGGGTCTGGGTCTAGGGATTCTGGACCCAGAGGCAACAGCCACACTCCACAGCACTGTGAGTGCTGGTCACTGCTCTTGGGGACTGAAGTTCAGCAGCAGTTCAGGCATCCTCTATCTTGTTCTGCTTTGCATCCATCCCCACCGTCCTCAAAGGCAACGCACTATTGGAAGCCTGGCTTAACCAATGTGAGGTGAAGGAAGGAAGAAGTTTTGGGATGAGATGATGCTAAAGTGGGAAAAGAGCCAACATCACTGCCTTTGAGAATGGATAGGCTATTCTGTAGCAAAGGAAGATAAGAAATTCCTGAGTCTGTTTAGAAAATGTAACTCTGGTATGTAGGAAGGGAGGAAGGTTGTGCACACCTGACATCCCCAAACTTCTTCAGGGTTGCCACCTGACGGCTTTGCACAAAAGACCTGAAGGGGTAGAATGGGAGAATTTTGCACAAAATGACTGCAAACATTCCAGTGCGTCAAAGAGAGACGAAGAGGTATGGCGAGAGTGGCTGGACACAGGGCAGACAATGGACAGAGGTATTCTGAAAAAGAAAAGTCTGCAGGTTGACCTGACAGGACCAACATTTGGTTCTGCCAACTCCCACAGGCTGCCAGCACTCACCGCAAAGCAGCCAATCACATCATTCTCTGCAAACTTGTCTCCGTAGTTTTCAAACCGGCTACTGGTGGACTTCTTCCCAGTGCCTCCATAGCCATAGGAGAAAGGCTCTTCGCCTGATGGAAGAAACAGGCAAAGGCAGGTTAAACCTGCGATGGTCACAACAGCCTTTATGGCTGTCATGTAGTTTTAAATTAAAAAATCATTTTCTTTACTAGTTTTACTAATCAGATGCTTTTGGCGGGGAAGGTAAGAAAGGTTCCGTTGAAAGGAAGCCCCTCATTATGCAGAACTTCTGAGGGCTTGATGGCTTTAGATGTTAAGTCTGGGAGTAGGAGCTGAATTGAACTGCTTTGCACAGAAGGGAGAATTTGGAAAAATAAAGGGAGGAGGGAAGAGAGGAGCTGGGATAGAGGAAGGTTGTATGCTGAGATGCATCCCTTTGCTGTGACATTCAATATTCAGTTAAGTCTCCTAATGGCGTCAATTTTTGGTGCCAATGAGTTTTGGTCAGAAATCAGTAAAAGGATTTTGCTTCTGCAGACCATAAGGTCTAATACCTAGGAAAGGTACTGGATTGCCTTAGGCTACAGAACTGGGTGCTGATGCAATATGACTGAGACCCCAGGGGCCCTGGCTGACATCTGGGTTATAGAGAGATCCTAGGCCAGGAACCCAAGGCGCATCCTGCCAGTAAAGCAGGAGCCAACAGCATGAACTCCAGGCCCAGTTCTAGTATGAATCAGCTGTGTAACCTTGGACATCTGCTCCACTGTTCTGGGCTTTGTATCTTTATCTGTATCAACTACTTTCCACTTATACCTCAAAAGTGAAAGAAAGATAAAAGGAGATGACACATGAGTCTTAAATAAAAACTGCTACTACGTATCAAAATGAAAAGTGTTCACTGTTTTTAACCTAGCACTTCTACTTTTAAAGATCAGACTAATTACACACAAGGGCAGCTCAAGTGTTTAACAGCAAAAATTTGCAATCAACTTAAATGACCTACAAAACATTGATAAATAAGTGATACAACTGTAAAGTGAAAAATTATGCAGTGGTCAAAAAAGCTATGCTTATTTACAAAAATATACCCATGGATATTAAGTGGGAAAAAGCAATCAGGTTACAGTAGTCCGTATAATGTGCCCCATCTGAGAAACACAAAGGACAAAACACAAACTGTCTGGAAGGCTACAGATGAAAATGTTAACACTGGTTGTTATCTCACAGGTTTAGAAGGATTTTCATTTTTCTCCTCTGTAATGGCCTGAATTTTCACAAGGAGCACACATTATTTTCATTTTTTTCTTTACACATTATTTTCATAATCAGAATGTTTTTATGACCAAGGAAGAAGGTTCTCAGCATTGGTCACTGAAATCAGTCACTTGGGGTCAGAAGGTCACTGAGCCCTGGGGTTCTGTGAAAATTCAAAACCTCTCAAGGCAGCCCCTGCCCCTCTCCACCAGCCAGCCCTGGCCCCATTGGTCTCTGCTTTCTCTTTTACTCTGGGTTAAGCTCTGGACAGAAAATTCCAGATAGGACTTAATGGGACTTGAGGAACTTATTACTTTCAGCTTGGTTTGAGAACAGGAGACAACTGGTCTTTTTTTTAAGAAAGGGAACAGTTTTCTAAAGAGGACTTTGGACCCTCTCCTTAAAGATGCAGGATAAATTTTTGTAGAAAAGTTGTTATCACTGTGGTCCTGCCAACTGAATCCTGTATGTCTGAAGATGGGAAGCGGCACAAGCCTAATCCTTGTTGTCTGTTCCATCCCAGGGTGGTTCTGTTCTGGGTCCAATGCGGGAAAGAGAAACTTAGGAAGCTTGAGAATCCAGGGACAGAGGCACCCGCTCTACTCTCTGGATTGCTTGGCTGACCTCCTCTTACCTAGCTGAGTGCTGCAGGAGTCCAGGGACCAACCAATACGGACAACGTGTGGGTCGGGCTCTGTAGATGGAAGGTGCTTCACAGAGATTTCCTCATTGATCTGGGAACAGAGAACAAGAGGGCTCAGAAGTGATTCTCTGGAGGCTGATGGGTTACGAGGCAATACAGGAGGGAAGTGCGCAGATGTTAAAAAAAACAAACAAACAAACAAAGCAGCAGGCTTTTGCTGCTGGGGAAAAGGTATCTACGCTGCTCTGAAGGGCCTGTTGTACTGAAACCAGGGCCTCTAAAGGGCTTAGGAGAGTTCAGGGCCACAGAGAAGGGAATTTCAGAACCAGTTATGTTTTAGTTTTAACACTTGCTGCAGGGGAAACAGGGACTCTCATAACATTTGGTGTAGAAACATAAACTGGTACAATGTCTTTGGAGGGCAACTTAGCAGTCTTTATTAACTATAAATGCACATGCTCTATAACCAAGCAATTCAACTTCCAGTTTATCCTATAGATACATACACCCAAAAATATTCAGTGAGGCAGTGTTTATGTTGAAAAGGGAGGGAGGCAGGGAGGGAGAAAGCAAGTAGAAACCACCTATAAGGCACTGGTCACATTATGGCACATTCCTGCCACAGAATATGATGCAGCGGTTAAAAAGAATGAGGCAGGGCTGATACACTGGGGTATGGAAAAATGTCCAAGACACAGTATTAAGTAAAAGCAGCACAAAGAATAAAAGGTGCCTTTTGGGGACTTCGCTGGTGGCGCAGTCTGCCTGCCAATGCAGGGGACACAGGTTCGATCCCTGGTCCGGGAAGGTCTCACATGCCGTGGAGCAACTAAGCCCGTGCGCCACAACTACTGAGCCTGCACTCTAGAGCCCGCGAGTCACAACTACGGGAGCCCACGTGCCACAACTACTGGAGCCCACGTGCCTAGAGCCCCTGCTCTGCAACAAGGGAAGCCACCGCAATGAGAAGCCCGTGCACCGCAACTAAGAGTAGCCCCTGCTCGCGCAACAAGAGAAAGCCTGCATGCAGCAATGAAGACCCAATGCAGCCAAAAATAAATAAAAATTAAAAAGAAAAAAAAAGGTATCTTCTGACTCAACCTTTAATTAAATCAGAGGTTAGACTGTCTAATAACCAATATCTATCTGCATTAGATTGTGGCTTTCAGAAAGTTACCCTATGTCACTGACTTTTGCACACACATCTTTCATATTTTAACATCTCCAAAGTCAGGATATATCTTACAATTGATGTGTGAAAGCCCCGTCAGTATAATTGGCAGTGTTTCTCTACAAGCAGCACAAAACAATACACAACTTAGAATCAACGTCTTAGCCAAGCAAATACGATAACCCTTGGTCTTAGCTTCCACCTCTAAAAACAGTATGTATTTCAACAGTATGTATTTCATGATGATACTGTGAGGATTAATAGAGATATCCATGAAAAGAAGTTGGCACTGTATCTAACACATGCAATGTGTTTTGTAAGTATTACCTATCATAAATAAGTTTGGATATGCAAAGGATACACAAGAAATTGTTAACACATAAGGTATCTTTGGAGGGTAGGATGGGGATTGGGAGGATGTGAGTATAACTCTGGTTTTCACCCTACAGTCTTTTATGCTTTCTGAACTTTATTAAACACGAGCACATATTATTTTCATAAACATAACCGGACGTGGAACTGTGGAGAGATGATGGTAGAGGATGACCTGATGGCAGAACCTTTCTTTTTCTTGCTCTTCCCTGTCCTCCCTTTAATTGGTGATGAGCAATTCTTTCTAGCTCACTGTTTTTCCAAACAACTCCTTTTCCTAGTTCTACAAGTATGTCATCCTTAGAATGGTTGGCTATACAATACCTGGGTCAAACCCCATCAAGGGAAAATCTGTTTGAAGAAGCAATGTATGGTCAGCCTGCTTTCCCCATATATTATTTAGCAATGACATAGTTCTTCTCAGTTCATTTTACTTTTTTTTTTTTTTTTTTGCTGGGACACAGTCTATGCTCAATCAAATCTCTTTTGCAATCATGGCTCTGACCAAGGTGGTTGGTGACAGGTTATTCCAAAGGATGGACCTATTTTCTGTCCCTATCCCGTCTGGTTGCTCCCACTCACCTTCATCTCAAAGCACACACGGCCCCTTCTGACCCCATAGCTGGCGCGGGCTCCTGACCACAGGTATGCAAAACCTTCAATTGTGAGTGGGTAGCCACTACTCCGGTCTCGGGCCACCTTGAAGTGGAGGTCGCAGTTATCTGTGGAGGAAAAAGCCTGTATTTGGCTGATGTTTTAATGGTCCCGAGAGGGACAGGCACAGGCAGGGGTAAGTTCCCCAAGAGTGTTAACCAGGAGTACACAAGCTGACACATCACGGGGGCAGGTTCATGAGAAGCCAGCCGCATCGCCTAACCAGTCTCCCTTTTAGCACAAAGGCCCTGGACTACTGCAAACTGGCCTGCACAGGATGAAAACAGCCACTCTACATAGGAACGAGGGTTTTTCACCTGGCTGAGGTCCCAGGATGGCTGTCGGGGGCGCCCCTGGAAATAATACACACATGCTTCTGATGGGGATGTACACTTGCTAGGGAGAGGGTCCATATTCTTACCAGTTTCAAGGGATTTTAGAATTTAAAAAGGTTAATCCCCACTGCCATACACTTCAACCATCTCCCATGCTAACTCTATTAGTGTGGAAGCCAGACTCCTGTTGCCAACAGCTGCACAAACATCTGACCCTGATCCACACCCACCACCCAAGACCACTGTCAGGTGCACCACAGACTCCCACCTCCTCAAGTGGGCCTAGGACTCTGCTGCTCGGACTCTCCCCCGTCTTCAAGTCTTTTCTGACCATCTCGTCCAGTAGGCTCTCTCCTTTCTCTAAAGGCTGAGTGCCATGGTCTGTACAACTGGCATTTGATCAGATGCTGCTTCAGGGACCACCGCCACCCAATACTTTAAAAAATGTTTAGCTTTACTCTGGGTATATGTCTTTGAGATCTTGAGATAGAAGGGACTGTGTACGAGATGTCTTTATCTCTTCCAAAGCATGTAGCCACTGGTCTATAAACGTGAGCTTCGTAAAGTACACGAATGAACTTCTGTTAACTTTCCGCTCTGTTGAAAAGTGCAGCCCTCAGACTTGATTGGGCTTCTGGGTGTGTTTAAAAATTCGGATTCACAGGCTCTACCACTTAGAATTTGTCTTAGGAGGTCTGAGGAGGGACAGGACCTTTATATTCATTCCCCGAAGTGTTTAGATGCACAGTCAAGGGGAAAACCACTTATCCAGAGGAAAGAAAACTGAACTGGAGGACAGACCAGGTTAATGCCTGAGAAGACAAAACGGCATTGGTTTCACCAGGAACGTGAGCAGCTGATGGAAACTGGGGAAACGGCCGTCAAAGAGTTAAGTTTCCCCAGCAGCACTCAGGTTCCCTTCCCGCTTAAATGACAACCCTCCGTGTTTACAGGGTGCTAGGGTTTTCCAACTTGCTCTGGTATCCACTCTCTGATGAATGTCACTCAAAGTCCTCTGAGGTATTAGGGCAGGATTATTCCTCCCTGAAGAGAAGCTCAGAGAAGTAGAATGACTTGCCCAGAATCTCACAGTTAGAGCTGAGAGCAGATCTTCTGTCTCCAAACCAGCACCCTCATTCTAGAGCTCTGCTGTTTCTCACATCTGAACTAACACTGGCTCTGGATGGTGCCGGGCAGGAATTCTGTGAAGGTTAAGGCAACCTCCCAATACTGAGTGGAAGGCAGTATCAAACAGGCATTCCAAAGACTCACATGTGTCGATGGCAACAAGGGTGTCATCAAAGTCATCTTCATCCTCTTCAGCGGGAGGCTGAGGAGAGCGGCCCCTGTGTCATAAAGAGGTATTACGTTACATGAGAACGGACAGACAAGGGAAGAAGGGAACTGAAGGTTCTGCTTGAATTTACAAGTGGCCTCCAAGCTGCTTCCTGGATTTCAAGTTCTTGCCACAGAGGTTAGCAAAAGAACTCTGGAACCTTATATCCTTGCAGTAAGAGCAATGACTGTTAACTCCTAGGGCAGGGTCAGGGACTGAAGAGGGCCGGCTCTGCTAACGAGGGCCATCGGCATCATTTAGGAAGCTTTTCCAAGAAGACTCTTCTCTCACACCCCCAGATTCTGATCCACCCCTTTACACGCTGAGAATTACCTCCATGCTGAACTCTGGGAGCCTATGGTAGCCCAAAGAGTACTGGGCCAGGAGTGGGAATCTGTAAGAATTTAGATAAACCTTTTATTACAATTTGTCCATATTCCAGGCTTCCTAAAACTCCACATCTGAAAGGATTTGAAATGAACCATTTTTTTCAGTCTTTTTCTCTTTAAAAGTGTCCTAGGGCTTCCCTGGTGGCGCAGTGGTTGAGAGTCCGCCTGCTAGTGCAGGGGACGCGGGTTCGTGCCCCGGTCCGGGAAGATCCCACATGTCGCGGAACGGCTGGGCCCATGAGCCATGGCCGCTGAGCCTGTGCGTCCGGAGCCCGTGCTCCGCAATGGGAGAGGCCACGACAGTGAGAGGCCCACGTACAGAAAAAAAAAAAAAAAAGTGTCCTAAATTATGAACAAGAGTCCCTCCTACCAAAATACTAAAAGGGACTATGTGAAAATACTGGTGGTTTCCAACATATGGGAATAAGGGAAAGGGGTGGAAGTGTGGAGTCTAATGTTCAGCATCCTGCCTGAGCCAGGCTGGATGACCTCAGTCCACCATATGCTCGGACCAGGTACACTGTGCCCATCTAGTTCCTGGCACTCCCCCAGCAGCAGGCTTGCCTCTGGTGGAGTGCCCTTCTTACCCTGCCAGTCCAAGGCTAGCACAGAGCCTGGTAGGAAGAAAGAGATCATCACATGGTAGGTCTATCCTAGGAAGCTTTCTCTGTCACCCCTGGATGAAAGCAAGTGCTCTTCCTCTGCCCTCCATCAGCAAGTAGCTCTAGGCCTCTGTTCTATGGGGGGTAGTAGGAGAAACTCATAAGAGGTGGGTTCCATCTCCTGACTTCAGTCACAGCCATGAGACCCAGGCCCTGTCTTAAACAGTCACAAGCTAATTAGAGGATGGACTCCACCAGATAGGAAATAAAATGTGTCAGATGACCAGCCAAGATGAATAGAGAAGGAGTGATCATTCCTAGTTTCCCTGATTGGAAAAGGCTTCACACAGGAGCTTGAAGGAGGGAAGGAGGAAGGGGTAGGTCTGGGCCTGGGGATGAAGGGAGGGGGAAGGCTTGTCAGGGAAGGGAAAAGGAAATGACCAGGGGGAGGCCACTCCCACCCATGAGCTCCTGACCCTCACACAAAACCCACTGTCCAAATCACCTGTGCCTCCACGGACTATCCCAAGGGCGGGCACGTGTGAAAGCACTACGAGGGCTGATAATGAATGAATGAACAGATGGATGGAAGGGGTGTGTTTCGGAGTAGGTCAGGAAATAAATCTTTCTTTCAACTGAGGGATATCAAGCAACCATTAAGAACAGAACACTGTGCTGGACTGCAGGGCAGTGGGGCAAAGGACTGAAAAGGCAGGCTGGCGTCTCACATGTGTTTGAACTTTACCCTGAAAGTAATGGGAAGGGAAGAACTGAGGGAAGAACCAAATATTTAGCAAAGTTGAATCTGGTAGTGAGTGCAGGAAGAACTGGGGGAGAGTGTGAGGGAGGGAGAACTCTGCTCTGCCCCTCCGGGCTAGTACAAAGGTCCCAGTGGGCACCAGGCTACAGACATAGAGACCTACCGGAAAAAGGGTGACCACTGCCTCACAGACCCACCTCCTATCCTCTCGGTGCTCGAAATACCCCCGTCCCCGGTTTTCTTCGTAAGGCCTCTTGCGACTCTGGAACTGCTGTCTGTCTGGTTTGAGTTGAGATGCTTCGGGCGGGAGGAAGCTGGTGGGTGCTTCTTGCTTCATCTCTGTCTTCACTTCTACTGTCAGGACAAATCCAGATGGTCAAGACACTCAGAAACTCCTCAGCTATCATTTTTCTGGTCCCCTTTACCTCAGGAGATACTGGAAGGATCCTGACTATGGTGATGAGGTCTGGGCACAGGCAGCTTGCTGAGTTCAACAGAAGCCTGCTGAGGGAGCCAAGACGGCTGTCCTGGAGAACAGGGCTAGAATAAAGGGAGGCTGGGGATGGCCATCCAGGCACATCAGCACCAGCAGTTGATGGGGTAACAGATGTCAGTCAGATAACTCTCAGGCTTCGTGGGGAGGGAGAGGGGACTTCAGCACTAAACAAGGACAAGCTCGCTAAGGGCCTACCTAAAGGCGAATGACTGCCTTGGCTATCTTGCCAAAGGCCCCATGAAAGTTGGCAGCTACCTTGGCCTGCACCAAGTGGGAGGGAGCCCCCAAAACTTCTAAGATTCCACAGTTCCACATTCTCTAATTTCTCCTCCCTAAGAATCTCTTCACTTCAATTCTTACAAAGTTTCTTCAGTCTAACAATGGAAGGGAGAAAGTCAATTCAACAGTGTTGTGGTCCCACAGCTAACTCTACCGGCTTTAATCACTCTATGACAAAGCCCAGAATCATTCCAGAAGGGAGGGTCTGCAGTTAAGCCAGCCCACAGGTGTGACGGCCTCATTAAGTCACACCACAAATAGGAAGTCAGGATGGGATGACATGCTGTGGACCACAGGAAATCCCAGTCTCGGGCAGACTTCAAGAATCCGTGCCTACCAAGAGAAACCCGTGGACTCAGTCTAGCCTCATCTAGAGAAACCCGTGGATTCAGTCTGGCCTCATCTAGAGAAACCCGTGGACTCAGTCTAGCCTCGCCTCTCTCACAGCATCTACGGATGCCGTGGATCACTCACATCTACACACTTCAGCATTCAACTCAAGACCACCTTGGGTCACTCCCTGGCTTTGGCATGCAGACCAAACCTCTCAGAGGAGGCTCCTCGCTTGCTAGGGCAGAGATGGTGCTCACTCACCTGAAGAGAACTTCCATGGTTCCCAGCACAGAGCTGGGCTCACAGGAGGCCTTGATAAATGTCTGCACGGAAAATACTCTCCTTGGGCCAAATGATCCCACAAGTCTCACAGAGCCTGACACAAATCTACGGTTTAACCTACATTCATTAAAATCCTGAGCCACCCACAAGAAATGTCTGGGGATTTCACTTTGTGGATGAACCAGAATGGAATCAGAACCAGCTAGATTCACTAAGAAAAGGCACTGGGGCCACAGCACAGTGAAAGGAGCACAAGACTGGGAGCCAGTCCTGGCTCTGTCATTACTCAACGGTAGGACCCTGCTTCCCCAATACTAGGACACTACTGGTGAGGAGTGCTGCTTACTGACCAAGAGCAATGGCCCAGAAGCCAGTTTCCTGGTTCCAGCCCCGGCCCTGCCACCTCCCCCATCTGTAAAATTGGGAGACAGCTACATTACAATTGTGTTTCCCAAACTGGCATTACAGGGAACTTTTTTCTACAAAGACACATTTACATGTTTGGGAAATCCTGGGTTTAAACAATGTGACACAGAGCTTTTCCCAATCCAGGACTTCTCAGCATCTTTAATGCTCTAATGAGCACAGTGACTCTCCCAGAGGCGGTATAGAATACGCTGCATTTTTCAGATGTGTTTGTCCAAGGAACCTTTTCCTGAGAAGTCCCTAATAATATCTCCTGGAAAGATATTCTTCAGAACATGGGAAACACTGGACTAGATTTAGAAGGTCCTTTCTGGCTTCCACATTCTAAGATTCTAAGTAAGACTCAAATACTGGCCTCTAGGTCTCAACTCTCTAGGATGTTGGTACTAACATCTGAAAACATACCTTGAAGACTCTCCTCTCCTAACACTTGGGAGTGGGACTAAGTTCTTTCCTTCAAAAAGACCTTGCCAGAGTGACAAAGCCCAAGTAGAATGCCCAAGAGAAAGATGCAAAGTCTCTGGGAAGATAGGCACTAGGCAGAAGGTAAGGGCTACCCACACATAGATTCTATTTCCTTCAAGAGAGAGAGAGATCATGTGCGTTTTCCTACCTGGGCGATAGGCCTGCTGCTGCTGGTCCATTTCCAGCGTTCTCCTCTCGTAGCCTGACTCGTTCTCTTTCTTGATGACCTGTGTCTCATAGAATTGGTTCTGCATGGTAATATTGTCCATGACATCTTAAAACAAAAAATGGCCAGTTAGAAGGGTATTTCTTGGGACTAGAGGTAGCTTTTTAATGCAAAACGACACCATCCCCACTGGGGACAATTAGTCTGCCAGAGGCTAAAAGGTGTGATAACACCCTCAGATGGAAACCCACCTGGGAAATCAGGGGCCCCAGCTGCCTGAGGACATGCTTTCTTACCCCTCAAAAGGTTGGAGATCTATCTGTGATTGGGTTCTACAGAATCCCAACATACAAAACCAAATGAAGCAGAACTGCTCTGGTTGAAGCAAGGAGATGGGAGAGTCAGAGAAGGGGTCCAGCTTGACCTCACCCTCTAAGTCCCCACTAGGGTGGGGGGTAACTCCACAGACACCTGGGATTCCATGGAGCACAGTTTAAAAATTACCAGCCTAGCTGTTCTCTGATGTGGTATAATGCTTAGAGAGTTACCTTTAGGGTACAACCTTAAAAACTGTTCAGAGCACAAACCAGTCCTCTGTCCGACCCAATTCACTATTCCCACCTGCATAGCCAACCCTCTTTAAGAATCACTTCCACCCTGCAATAACTGTAAAGACCAGGGGTAACCATCTCAGTTGAAGAGGAAATGGGGGAGGAAGGAAAGGAACTGTTAAGAAAACAGGAGTCATGATAATAGTGGCCTTCAGACTCATTAGGGATAAATCCTAAAATATTTGGAGTTAGGTGGGAAGGGTTCCAGGAAGGTGTCTTGTGGGTCCAGGACCAACTCAACTGAAGGGTGGCAAGAATAACAATATCAGGGAATTCCCTGGAGGTCCAGTGTTTAGGACTCGGCACCTTCACTGCCAGGGCCAGGGTTCAATCCCTGGTTGGGGAACTAAGATCCCGCAAACTATGCGGCACAGCCAAAAAAACAAGAACGAAAGAAAGAAAGAAAGAAAGGAAGGAAGAAAGAAAGGAAAGAAAGGAAAGAAAGAAAGGAAGGAAGAGAGGAAGGAAGAAAGGAAGGAAGAAAGAAAGGAAAGAAAGAAAGGAAGGAAGAGAGGAAGGAAGAAAGGAAGGAAGAAAGAAAGGAAGGAAGGAAGAAAGAAAAGAAGAAAGGAAGAAAGAAAGGAAAAAGAATAATAACATCAACTATTTATGGAGTACATACTACATACCAGATGCTGGGATACAGCTGAGAATAAGCTTGCCCCACTAAAACCTTCAGTTTAGTAAGACAGACACACGTTAAACAAATACGTAAGCACAAAAATTATGATTGGGTTAAGGGCTATGAAGAAGTACCAGGGGCTAAGATCAGGGACCCGGAAAGTAAGAGATAAGCCTTGACTCAAAGGATACATAGGTGATGATAATTCAGTGACGAGAACGGAGAAAACATTCCTGGGGTTGGGATGACACATGTGAGAGCTCAGAGGTGGAACTAAAACCTGAAACTCCCTCAAGAACCTTGTAGGCAAATCCAGAGGGAACTCTGGAAACCTAGGGTTAGTAGTAAGCAGGTTCTCCACCCCAGGGGCAAGCTTTGCTAGGTGCCTCCAGAGCCCTACTAGTGGCTGTGCCAGGACTAGTGAGGCAGAACCACAGGGAAGGGCAGACTACTCTGCTGCTTGCTAACTGATTGGATCCTTTCTCAGAGGACAAATATATCTGGGCACAAACCAGGTGCGGCCAAAGGGAGGAAAGTCACAGATCACGTGGTCTGCTACAGGTCTGTTTACCAGGGTTGAAGGAAGGGTTGGAGGGGGGCATAAAAAGGGACCCAAAGGATTTTGTTGTAAGGGGTAGGGGAGAAAGGAAGACACAGAATAACTCCTTAATTAGAACACAAGGGACCCTTTCAAACCACTTTCTTTCTTCCAGGCTCCAAGCACAGTGTTCTTCTCGCCACGGAAGCCTCACATCTCTCTTTCTGAGAATCTCCTGTGCTCACAGAGGAAGCCTTGCTCAGAGAAGCTATGGTTCTGGGGCCCTTCTCCGCTCTCTAAAACATCCACCTCCTAATAATAGACAGGTCCAGTGCTAAGCCCCTTATGAACGTAATCTCATTCATAACAACCGTGGGGGGTGGGGACACTATTATTATCCCAATTTTACACAAAAGGGAACCAGGGCTCACAGAGGTGAAGTGACTTGCCCAAGACAAAATCTGAGTCTAGAGTCTATGCTCCAAAGCACATCACTTTTCTTTGGAACCACCTCCAGCCATTGGCCCTTCTTCCTAGCATTCCTGCCAGGGTCTCGCCTGCCCTAGGCAGGCACACTGGGCCACTCCTTCCTTCCTTCACAGGTCTCTGCAATGGGAAGTACTTTTCCCAGCATCTGAGTCCTAGACAATCGCTCTCCACCCCAAATCTACCCTCAGATTGCCCTGCTCCAGGAGATTCCATCTCTCTTCAACAAGTAAATACCCAATGCCAACCCCAAATCCAGTCTCTTCTCTGACCCCCTTGCTCTCCCCATTTCCTTAGCCCTATGGCTGAGAATACCCTCTTTTCAGAGAAATAACACAAACTCTGAACGCCAGAGTCCTTTCTACTTACTCTTCAACCTCTCCGATCCCTGTCCTGCTAGAAAGCCACCCTTTTCTAACTCCAGATTTAGTCCCTCCCATACCGGGGTCACCTCCCTTCAGAAAGTAACAGATCTACTCCATCCCCTCTCCTTCAGAGTCACACCTTCTGGCTGATGCACAGGTTCCCAGTTACCCCTTGAGGCCCCTCCAATCCCTGGGCACAAAAATAACTGCTTCTGGGGACCAAGGAGCCCTCCTGTGGAGATGCTCAGCCCCAGAAACACTCCCCCCTACTCCACCCTGAGGTCCCCAGCCAAGTCAACAGGTTTTCTTTCACCCTCCACATGCTACACACTATCTCCTCCCCTATATTTGACAAACCAGCTACACACTCCTGTGCTGGACACAAGGATCCTCTATCCCCTAGATACTCCATCGAGTATCTACTTGTTATCTACCCCACCCACCCCCAGCTACCCTTGTTCTCCAAACATCCCATACTGTTAATCTAAGACCATTTAGCAGTAGCCACTGCGTTATTTGTTCTCAGAGCCTTCCCAGCTCTAGCCCTCCAGGTCCCTCACCCAGTGAAGCATCCTTCTCTCCTCCACCAGCTTCTGGACACCAAGGTTCCATATACCTCCTCTATAAGTCAACCAGAAGGCCCCCAGATTGCCAGCATCAAATGCCCAGGTTCCCCATGCCTCAAGGTTGGCCTTTCAGCCCCGGATCTGAGTCCCCTAGGCCATCCTCAGCCAGATGGAAGTCCCCCCTAGTACAATCACGTGGTGGTCTCCCACATCCCTTAAGTGCTCCCCAGTCAAACACCAGAACACACAGTCCATCAGACCCTCCCCGGTCAGACACCAGCACTCCATTTTAACCAACCCATAAGAATTCTCGGTACCCCATCCAGCAGCAAACTCCAGGACCCTCCATCCTCAAAACTCTCCCAGCCCTGAAAACACGGCCCCCAACGCCCAGCCCATAGACTGGGCTAGCATGGCTCCCAAGCCTACCCAGCTGTAAACCCTAAGATCACCCTTTCCAAGATCCTCCTCAGCCCGCCGACAGAAAACCTCCTGTTCTTCCGACTGTCTCCGGCTCCAGAAACCACGGCTTCCGGTTTCCGAGCCCTAGGCTCCGGAATCCTCTACACCCCCGGACCTTCCTCATCTCCGAAACCGAGAGCCCCCACTCCAGTATCTCCCCTGCACCGAACGCCAGGATCCACCCTCCGGTCGTCCCAAGGGCCTTGTCCCCAGATCCTTTTCAGCGGCGGATGGCGCGATCCCCCGATCCTCAGATCGTCTCCCCGACCTCAGGCGCCGGGATCCCGCGTCCCACAGCCCTTCCTCGGCCCGGACTCCGGGCTCCCCGGCCCTCGCCCCGCGCACTCTCACAATGTCCGTCCGGCCCCGAGTAGCCGCCGGGCTCCGGGTGCGGCTGCAGCCCGGGCGGCGGTGGCTGCGCGGTCCCCTCCAGCTCGGAGCCCCCCTCGGTCTCGACCTCCTCGTTGTTGTGCCCGGTTCGCCCCGGTTCGTCGTCGGCCTCGAGCTCCCGCTCGTCGTCGGGCTCCTCGGCCTCCAGCGCCGCCTGCAGCCGCTCAGCAAGCTCGGCCTTGAGGCCGCGAGTGTCCAGGCCGCGGCGCTGCAGTTCCTCGCGAAGTTCGTTCACCTTCAGACGGCGTACATCCATGGCCCGGGCCCCCGGGGCGGCCCCCGAGCCCGGCCCGGCCTCCCAGGGCTCAGTCCCCCTTAAACCTTTCCTGTCAGGAGGCGAAGGGGGAAAGGGGGGGGCCCCCACTCCAATGGCGGCGGCGGCGGCTCAAAATGGCCGCCGCCACCGCCTCCCCCCTCCTCCGTGGCCCCGTGCGATGCAACACGGGTGCCAATTGGCCATCGCATGAGGGCAATGGGCGCGGGCCCAGGAGCTCAGCCAATTAGAGCGCGTCTTTCAAAAGAACGTCAATGAAAGGGCTTAGGAGTTGCCGGGGAGGAAGCGTTGGCCTACGTCGGTACTGGGACCGAAGCGGGAGGGCGGGAAAAGGAGGGAGGAGGAGCGCGCGGTGATTGGGTAGTGCCCGCGCGCCCGCTCCCGTAGGGTCAAATGAGGGAAAGGGAGTAAAGATTTGGACCAATCAGTGATGAGATCTCAGAATGAGCGGGGCCACCCCCCCCACGGCCTTTCCTGTGCGGTCCTTTCATCAAACTACTGTCTCTGTAACACATATCTTGATTGGTCTAAATCTCCCGCCCCTAGAGGAGTCCAAGCGGGTAAAACCACTAGAAACCAATCAAATGGAGGGTCAGCAGACACCCCCGCCCCCCCTTTCACGATTGCCTTTAGGAAACCGGAAAGAGATGAATTCATTAAGGACCTGCCCCTTGCCGTTAGGGCGGTTTCAAAACAGTCTGTCCACCAATCTCAGTTACTGTCTTATCTCACTAAAGCTAGTACAGTTGCATCGTTTTAGGAAAACCTACCCAGATTGGCCATTCTGGTTACTGTCGGCCTTACGAATATTGCTGTAGAGGGAAGTATACGAAATCGAGATTAAGTAAATAAATTATTCTTAATCTGGAAGAAACTCAGTTGCCTTCATGAAAAGCAACCCTTTGACTTCAGAGAATCCTGAAGGTTTGAAAATAGAGGCTAGACTAACAGCGGGAGAAAAGTTGTAAAGGGAATCACACTCTCCCCTTTGATAGTACATCTCACGGGGCGCCTCTTTATAGCTGCGCTACTGTCTTTCTCTATGGTTGGTATCTTACGTGGAAGGGCACTCTGCACGCGATCATAGAGCCTTCCCCTCCGGAAAGACCTCCACAATTTCAAGGGTCTCTACCCCACATCCTCTAAACTGCTGTTCAGTAGATCCGCCTTTTCGGTATCTATATTGACAAGTTCAAACACACAGGTCCGTAGTTAAGCCTCACTCTACTAAACTCCACAGAGTTTCACAATGTCTAACACTACACCACCTGTCGCCTCTAACTCAAAAGACACAAAGCTTCTGTAAGGTACACTATCGAGATACACAATGCAAACGTCCGCTGCCCACTGAGCCGTACCTAAAGCCCACAAAAGCCACACAAAAGCTCTACTTAGACAAAGGCGCACACACAATACAGATAAACAAATGGCGTGTGTGGGATCAGAAGCATCAATTCAGGGGATAATACACCAAACTTCGGTGTAGATGAGCCCACTAAGGTCGCCACAGGCAGGGGGCTTCAAATGATAAAGACACACAGGACAGTTACACTACAAGCTTAAACCACGGCAAAACCTAGACACACAGCACCCACTCAGAAGCGGGACAGACACTCACGTGGGCCCGTAGGTTCCAGTCCAGACACCCCGCCCCTCGCCCACGTCCGACTTCCTCTTTCCTCCCAGCTTCCCACAATGATTTGTTCTAAAAAAGTTTGTGGCCCGGATTGAACTGTTTTCGGTTCGCAGGAGCCACCACCGGGGGGCGTCCGGGCGCTGCCAAGGATTTCTCCATCTGCTGCTGGACACACCCAGGAACTTATGCCTGCGATGCTTGCAAAACACAGTGGGCTTGCCTTGGCAGGAGTCCATTTGTGGGCTCGTGATTATCGGAGGTGCTCTGTGCCTGTGTTTCTATGTGAATCTGAACGTTTGGGTCTGTGAGTGCCCTATACGTACTCTATATGTCTGAGTATTTGTGTCTGTATCTGTTACTCTAGTTTCTTCCTATTCCTGGTGACTGCCTGCCTGTGCATGTTTGTAAACGTGTTTGTATCTGAGTAATTTTGTGTTTCTCTGTGTCTGAATTTGTGTCTCTGTATTTGTGACCAGGTGTGCTTGAGTATGTCCATTAATTCATGGGTCTGTTACTTTGGAGAGGGGTAGGGTCTCTGTGTGACCCTGTGAATATCTATGTGCCTATTCCTCACTAGGGGTTTCAGTGATTCTGCTTTTGTTTGCCTGTCTTTTTGTCTATGTATATGTTCATTTCTATCCTCTTTAGTGAGGGGAGAACTCCAAGACCCCACCAAACCCTCCTTTTTACTGGGGAAACTGAGTTGCCAGGGAGAGGGGCCATATGACAGCTAAGTGGAGACAAGAGGAGACAAGCATGGTTACAAAGTTTTATGTGATCTGAGCCCCTCTGGAGGTTTCAGAGTCCACACTCTGTTCAGGGGCATAAGGGACTGGCTCAGGGGGGCAGCATGGCCCCAAAGGAGGGAGTTTGTCCTTTGGGGAAAGGAGGCATCCTTAATGCATTGCACAGGCTTGAAGGGGCACACCCCACATGAGGGGAAGAGGAAGCAGAGGTGGCTAAGAAGGGAAGGATAAAACTATTCCCAAAAGGATAAAACTGTAAGTTTAAAACCTTGGAATTGTATCTTAGAATTCTAGACCTGTAGACTTTTAGAATCTTACAACATGTGAATCTTAGAATATAGTGCCTAGAATCTTAAGACTTAGAACTGTGAATTCTTGGCTCCTTAACTAAAATCCTAGAAAGACAGAATGCAGCATAGAACTTAAAGGTGTCTAACATTAAAAATGATTAAAACTTTGGCATCTGGTTAGTCACCACCAACTGTAGAATCTTATACCATAGATGCTGAGGATCCGGAATCTTGGACCAATAGGATCTAGAGTGCCTTGGAACACAGAACAGAACAACATTAGAATCTTAGAGTTTAATAATCTAGAATCTTGAAGCATATGATCCGGAATCTTAGACACAGAGAATCTAGGTTCTTAGACTAGGTCTTGGAACATTGCATCTTAGAACATGAGACCTTAGAACCTCCATCTTTAGACTCTTAGAACTTTCTAATTGCAGATTCTAGCATTTTAGATCTTTAGGATCCAGAATCTCGTAACAAAAGTTTCGAGGATCATAAAGCCTTAGAACCTATAACTGACCAGCATTAGAATCTTAGAACTTGAGAAGATCAAATCTTGAAGCTTTATGATCTAGAGTTTTACAGCCAGAGAAATTATGCTCTATGAGGCTCGGAACATCAAATTTTAGAACATCAGACCTTAGAACCTCCATGTCTAGAACTGTAGAATTTTTACAATTGTAGAATCTTACACCCTAGAGGTTCAGAACCCTAGAAAAATAAAATCTAGAATCATAGAGCCTTAGATCCTAGAATTAGAATCTTAGGGCTTTAGAACCCAAAATCTTGTGGGCTTTATCAAGAATCTTAGAACCAGAAAAGTCTAGAGCCATAGAATCTCACAGCCTTAGAATATAGGCCTTAGAACTTCCATGTCTAGAACCTTAGCACTTTAGAATTAGAGACTTTGGAATTTCAGGTCCTTAGAATCAGACTCATCTTTGAAACTTAGAACCTCTGAATCTAGACTCTTTAAACCTTAGAATCTAGAATCTTGGAATGTTAGACCTGGGAGGACCCTTAGGGATTGTAGTCCAATCCCTTCCTTTTACACATGGGGACACTAAGGTGTGGAAAAGGGAGAGGATCTGTCTGGGATGGAAGTGGAATGGGTAGGAGGAGAGGGCTAAGGTTGGGGGTAAAGCCTGGAGTGGGAAAGTGAGGGGGGGTCCCCCAGTGGCAGTGCCTTGCTTGGGTCCTGAGAGGGAGTCCCGAGTGGAGGGTTGTCTCAGGCGCCATCCTCCTGCCCTGGGGGTGCTGGGGAGCTCCTGTCAGCAGGCAGGGCGGGGCCAGGAGCTGTAGAAGGGCAGAGGACGTAGCGTCCAGCAGGATGGACTTCAGCGGCAGTGAGGCAGCTGCAGGAATCCTTGGGGTCAGGCTGAGTTGGGGGCTCAGCTCCTCCAGCAGCTCCAAGTGGTTCAGGATGACCCCCACCCTCATCCATGTTGACATAGAGGATTTCGTCTGGCTCCTGGGCAGGGGGCAGGGCCTTCAGCGTATTCTCCAGATCTTCCCGAAGCTCTGCAAAACTCGGCCGGTCTCGGGGGTTTAGCTCCCAGCACCGGGACATCAGGGCATACCTAGGGTAGCAAAACGAGGAGTGGGAGACTGAACAGGGGAGCATTCTGGGAGTTTGGGGGCATTTTAGGACACTCAGAGGACTGAGGGTATTACAAGGGAGGGGAGGGAACTGTAGCAGTTCAGGGGGCATCTATGGGGACTTGGGAATTCTCAAGAGTTTCTGAGGTGGGTCCTGGGACAGACACTCAGGAAATGGAAAAAGTCTTGGGAAATCTCTCTGGGTAGAGGGTGATGTTCTAGTGAGGGTTTGCTAGTAAAGCTTCCCAGTGTGGTTCCCCAGAACAGACCATAGCATCAAAGCTTTGAAAGCTGTATTGCTTTAAAATATGTACTCAGGGACTTCCCTGGTGGTCCAGTGGCTAAGACTCTGTGCTCTCACTGCAGGGGGCATGGGTTCGGCCCCTGGTCTGGGAACTAAGATCCCGCATGCCACACGGCGTGGCCAAAAACAGACAACAAATAAATAAATAAATAAATAAAATACGTACTCAAATTCTTTGCCATTCCTCCCTTCAAAAGATGGAGGCTACCCTCCCTCCCCTTGAGTGTGGGTTGGATTTAGTCACTGGATTCTGACTCGGCAGCAATGATAGTGTGTGTGATTCTGAGACTAGGTTGGAAAGGTATTGTGGATTCCTCCTTGTTCTTTCTCTTGGAATGCTCATCTGGGGGAGGCCAGCCGCCATGTCATGAGGAAACTCAAGCAGCGCTATAGAGGGGTCCACGTGGCCAGGAACTGAGGCCTTCTGCCACAGCCATGTGGGTGAGCCACCTTGCAAGAGATCTTCCAGTCTCAAACTTCAGATGGCTTCAGCCCCAGCTGACATCTTGACTGTAACCTCATTAGAAACCCTGATCCAGAATTACCCTGCTAAGCAGTTCCCAGACTCCTGACCTTCAGAAACCATGCGAGGTAATGAATGCTTGTTGTTTTAAGCTACTGGATTTGGGGGATATAGATAACTAATACACCAGCTATGCAGCCTTTGGCAAATGATTTTCCCTTGACGTGGGCCTCATCTGCATATGGGAATAATAAGGGTGCCAACCCACTTCGTATGGCTGTAGTAAGGACCAAATGGCTTAATGCACGCAAAGCACTTAAAACTATACCTTCTAGTAAGTTCTTTAGAAATGTTAGCTATTCTTACTGCCCTCAGCTCTTGGAGCACCCAAGGAGGACCTGGAGAGTCTGAAGCCCCGGGCTCTCCCCTCCCGATCCAAGCAACATCTTCTCTTTACCCCCAAAGTGCTCTTCTCTGTTTGTTCCATGGGATGGCAAAAATTGATAAGCACAACCCTAAAGGATTCTGGGAACGTCTCAGAGGAGCCTGGAGAGTTTGGAGAAGCTCATTATAAGGGTTTGGCAGAAGGCTCGTGTTGAAGAGCACGTGGGGGGAGTGTGGGTACTCAGGAGTCTGGGAGGAATTAGAATTCTTTGTGAGTGGGGGCTTGTCATTATTCATCGTCCACGGATACCTGGCCAGGGTAGGGGTGCTGCTCTAGCCTGTATTCCACACACAAAGCAAAGGAGGAAAGGGCACCTTTTGCTAATTCATACCGCATGGGCTAATGGTGGTTCTGTGGAGCACGGGTGAGGGGGCAGGTGGGTTCCTCAACAGTCTGAGGGATTCTGTGGTTTTAGGGGGTCCTGGAGATGTCAGGGCCATGTGGGGTGCTCAGAGTTTGGGTGTAAAATCTGAGATGGGGGGAGGGGATCCTATAGGTTCTCACAATCCATCCAGACAGTCCACAGGCTGCTTCAGGCGGTTTCCCTGGCGCAGGTAGTCGTAAATCTCGCTGTTCTCCACTCCTGGATATGGGGTTTGGCCTCGAGTGGCAATCTCCCACATTGTCACCCCGAAGGACCACTGTGGTGGGGTAGAAGGGAGAGAATTTAGGGGGTCTCTCCTGCACAGATGCCCTCACCCAACATACAGATTCATGGGTATCCCCACACTTATGTGTACACAGCTATCTTTGTGGGTGCATCACAGCTCTTCACAGAAACACTTTGGTACAGGTACACACTTACGGAGGCAACTTGTGTGCACACGTAGACCTGCCCACCCGTGCAAACAATTATACACTTCACGGACACGTGGTCTCGGGTCACCCTCCACACCCTGGCTAGACACATGTATACACTTACCACTGCCTCTCCCAACCTAAACTGTCTACATATCCCATGTAGCAACCTGTCACCATGCACCCATGGGCCTATGCATACCCCCAGCATGTCCACACCACCGTTCACAGATGCCCACCACACGTGGTCCCCGTGGCGGACCCCTGCGCAGGGAAGCCCGCACGTCCCTGTGAGCCCAGGTCTGGTGTGAGATGATCAGGCCACGCCCTCCCCCTGCTCCCTACTCCTGCCAGGGGTGCACGTACCACATCGCTCTTGCTGGTGTAGACGCGGTCAGCCAGGCTCTCGATGGCGATCCACTTGACCGGCATCTTGGCGATGCGTCCCTGGCGGTAGTAGTCCCCGTTGTAGATCTTCTTGGAGAGCCCAAAGTCCGCCACACACACCGACATGTTCTCGTTCAGCCTACCAGATTGGGGAGAGGAATGGGGTCACGGCATCAGCCCCCTCCACCAGGAAGCCTGCCCTTACTCTCAGACACATCTCCATCTCTTGCCCTGGCTGTCCTGCTTGGGGCTGGGGATCAGTTTCCCCGCCTTGCCCCAGACTGGGAGGGAACCGTGTTACTTCTTATACCCCCTGTAAAAGGTGGGTGGGAAAAGGGCTGCTATGGGCCTTCCCAGCTCTGGCTTTTTGCCAGATTCTAAGGTCCTTCCTAGACTCCTTGGGTTGGAGTCTCTGATTTCTTTTTAACTGTGTTTTTGAAGTATACTATATACACAGAAACATGCACAAATCTTAAATGAAGAGCTCACTGAATTTTTTTTTTAATTTATTTATTTATTTATTTTTGGCTGTGTTGGGTCTTTGTTGCTGCACGCGGGCTTTCTCTAGCTGCAGTGAGCGGGGGCTACTCTTTGTTGTGGTGCACGGGCTTCTGATTGCAGTGGCTTCTCTTGTTGCTGAGCACGGGCTCTAGGCGCACGGGCTTCAGCAGTTTGGCTCGTGGGCTCCAGAGTGCAGGCTCAGTAGTTGTGGCGCACGGGCTCAGTAGTTGTGGCACACAGGCTCAGTAGTTGTGGCTCGCGGGCTCTAGAGCACAGGCTCAGTAGTTGTGGCGCACGGGCTTAGTTGCTCTGCGACATGTGGGATCTTCCTGGACCAGGGCTTGAACCCGTGTGCCCTGCATTGGCAGGCGGATCCTTAACCACTGCGTCACCAGGGAAGCCCGAGCTCACTGAATTTTCGTAAACACACCCAGGTAACCAGAAACTAGATTAAGAAACAGAACATCGTGGGGCATCTGTGCAGTGGAATACCACACAGCAAAGAAAAAGAACTACTGATATGTACAATGACATGGACTAATCTCAAAACTTCATGCTGAGCAAAATAAGCTAGACACAAAGGAGTCAAAATTGCGATTCCACTTACGTGACATTTAAGAAGAGGTGACAGAAGTTGATGGGGACAAAAGTACAGAATAGTGGTTACCCCTTGGGGGCAGTGACTGGGAAGGGCAGGTGACAGCCTGCCAAGGGCCTAGAAATGTTCTTTATCTTGATCTAGTGGTGGTTGTTTCCATGGGTCTATCGACACGTAAACATTCATTGAACTGCATGCATAAAATGTGCATATTTTAGTGTATGTAGAATAGACATCGATTTTTTAAAATGAGAAAGAAAGGTTACCGGTCCTTCCTTCCTAGCGTATAACTACCCCTCCTAGGTGATCAAGATCTTCACTTCTAGCAGCATGGATTACTTGTGCTTGTTTTTGTGCTTTATATAAATAGAAGATTCCCTGATTCTTGCATCTGAGTATCTGGGATTCTGTTTTTTTAAGAATTGATGGGCTTCCCTGGTGGCGCAGTGGTTGAGAGTCCGCCTGCTGATGCAGGGGACATGGGTTCGTGCCCCGGTCCGGGAAGATCTCACATGCCGCGGAGTGGCTGGGCCCGTGAGCCATGGCCGCTGAGCCTGCGCGTCCGCAGCCTGTGCTCCGCAACGGGAGAGGCCACAGCAGTGAGAGGCCTGCGTACCGCAAAAAAAAAAAAAAAAAAAGAATTGATTTCGGGGACTTCCCTGGTGGCTCAGTGGTTAAGAATCCACCTGCCAATGCAGGAGACACGGGTTCAAGCCCTGGTCTGGGAAGATCCCACATGCCGCGGAGCAACTAAGCCCATGCACCACAACTACTGAGCCTGCGCCCTAGAGCCCGCAAGCCGCAACTACTGAAGCCCGCGTGACTAGAGCCCGTGCTCCAGAATGAGAGAGGCCACCGCAATGAGAGGCTCACGTGCAGCAACGAAGACCCAACGCAGCCAAAAATAAATATTAATTAAAAAAAAAAGAATTGATTATTTCTACCCAGGGTGATGGACTTGGGTAATGACCAACCAGAACAGACCCGGGAGGCCCCTAATATGCTAGGAGTTAACCTTTAACTGCTGTGTCTGGGGGGAGGGGGGTGGAGATGGGTGATACTCAGGCATCTAAGCTGGTGGCTGTGGAGCACATGGGAAGCTTGGGGAAGTGGCCAGTTGCCAACTGGTAAGGAAGTATTTTAATATTTTAACAACTTAACAGAAAATGTGACAGGTGCATAACAATTGATTGTCCGCCCTGATTTTTGGTGTCACTGTTACATTGTGGGCTTAACTAGGATCAGCCCACGTTACAGAAATAAAATAACTTCCATTTTGACTGAGTCTATTCATGCCTTTAGACCTCCTTTCCAGTTTATAGGAAATAAAGGGAACACAGGAACAAGGCAAATGCCACCACAAGGAAACAGACACATCTTATACATGGGACATCCTACAAGACAACTGGCCTGATCTCTTCCAAAAGAATATGCCACAAAACTATACACAGGGCTTCCCTGGTGGCGCAGTGGTTGAGAGTCCGCCTGCCGATGCAGGGGGCACCGGTTCGTGCCCCGGTCTGGGAGGATCCCACGTGCTGCGGAGCGGCTGGGACCGTGAGCCATGGCCGCTGAGCCTGCGCGTCCGCAGCCTGTGCTCCACAACGGGAGAGGCCACAGCAGTGAGAGGCCCGTGTACCGCAAAAAAAACAAAACAAAAACTATACACAGGTAATGGTGGTGGAGGGTAATTCTAGATTAAAAGGGACCAAGGGGTACAACAACCAAACTCAATCTGGGAACTTTGCGTAGATCCTGGTTTTGGGGGGAAAAATATCCTGAAAAGACATTTTGAAAGACAGTCGGAGGAACTGGAACATGGATTGGATAGTAGGTTGTGTTACAGAATTATTGTTAATCTTCTTACGTGTGATAACAGAATTGTGATTGTTTAGGCATAAGTCCTGATTTTAGGAGATACCTACTGAAGATTTAGGGGTGGAGTGTCACCATCTTGGCAACTTACTTTCAAATGGTTGAGGGGAGAGAGAGAAAGAGAAGAGAGGACAAATGTGGCAGCATCTCAACAAGGAGGAGATATGGGTGTTCATTGCACAATTCTTTCAACTTTTCTGCAGATTTGGAATTTTTCAAAGTAAAAAGTTGGGGGGGGGTGGAATTCCCTGGCGGTCCAGTGGTTAGGACTCCGCACTTCCACTGCAGGGGGCAAGGGTTCGATCCCTGGTCCGGGAACTAAGATCCCGCATGCCCTCGCAGTATGGCCAAAAAAAAAAAAAAAAAACTGGGGGTGGCGGGAATAAAGACATTTGTGAAAAATTGCATGTCTTATAGAAGATTCTCTGATTCTCTTTTTCTGGGGGCCGTGCTGCGTGGTTTGTGGGATCTTAGCTCCCCGACCAGGGATCGAACCTGGGTCCTCAGCACTGATAGTGCAGAGTCCTAACTACTGGACCACCAGGGAATTCCCAAAGATTCTCTGATTCTCCAGCTCCTATTTCTGAGTCCAAGAGTGTAATGAGACTAATATTCTAAGGCTGTGTGTACACACACACATACACACACCTCGCCCTCACTTTAGCCCTGGTTCTGACCTATTTTCTGCTTGTCCCTTGGCAGGGGCCAAGTGTGGCCCCTCCCCAAGGGTAGCCCCAGGTAAGACACTCAGCATGGAGGGGGACAAAGATGAAGCTTAAATGTCACCACCCTCATCGGTCACCTCTGCCCTTTTGCTCACCACATGCTACCCACCGAGCCCTCACTCTTGTCACTTTTCTTCACATCTCAGTACTCCTTCAGGATCTCGGTTCAGGGCCCACCTCCTCCAGAAAGCCGGGCCCAGCCTCCCTGCTCACCTCTCTATTCCACTCCTGAGCTCTGACTTGCCTGAAGGCTGTGTGTTTCCAGCGCCCTCTTCCATCCTGGGAAGGAGGGCGGGGCGGGGGGCAGTGTCCCGGAAGGAGGGGGGATTCCTGGAAGGGTGGAGACTCACATGCAGTTCCTGGCGGCCAAGTCCCGGTGTATGAATCTCTTGGTACTCAGATACTCCATGCCACTGGCAATGTCTGCCATGAACTTCACCAGCATCTGAGTGGGCAAGAACTGGGGGGGCCGGGGCAGGAGGGAGTAGAGGTCAGAAGAGTCCCCGAGATCTATCCCTCCTCCCTTCCTCTCTCCTAGCTCTGCCCTGCGATGCTCTCCCAGGGCCCCAAGAATTAAATCCCACCCCTTTCTAACACGGCCCTATGTCATCCCCTCCTGCCTTCCTCTGTCTTGATCCCCTGTTGTTCTTGTCCTTGACGTATGCTCCAGCAGGGAGCCCCCTTTCTGGTCTTTAAACAAGCCATGCTTGTTCCCACCTCTGAGCCTTTGCACATGCTGTGCCCTCTGCTGGGACTGCTTTCTCCCAGATCTCCCCACCTCCCACCAGCTGACTCCTCCTTCAAGTTCCCCTCCTCAGCGAGACCTTCCCTGTTCACCCAAATTAACTGCCTGGCCTCCCTGTCACTCATCCTGCTCTATTTCCTTCCTAGCACTTAAATTATCTTGCTTATTTGTTGAACGTATTTATTGTCTGGTTCCCCCACTGGCAGACAGCTCCATGCAAGCAGGCTCCTGGTCACCTTGGCCTTCCCAGTGTCTGAGCGGCGCTGGGTACCTGGTAGGTGCTCAATTAACACTTGTGGGCCAGACAATAAAATGCTCTCACCACTGGCTGGTCCCCAAGCCGGGAATAGAGAAGGAAACTGTGTAGGTCTCCGTGTTTCATGAAAGGTAAGATGACCACGGGTGCCGGGAAGCCCTCTCGTTCGGAACCCTGGAAACAGACGCCTGAGTGCCCCCAGGCAGCCCTGTCACTGGAGTTGGGCAGAAGGGGAAGTCACCCCATCTCTCAGCTCTGTCTCTCCCTCCCCCTCAAGTCTGGCCTCCAAATTGTTGAGGAGGGGGGTGACGGACCAAGCTTCACAGAAGCCATTTCCAGCACTGTTCCCAGGGTTGTTTCTCCAGCCCTCCTGGGGACCTCAGCTATTTCTGGGAAAGGTCAGATGTCACATTCCAAGCTGAGGGAGAGAGGAAGGGGGGAACTTGCTGACTCTCAGGGAGCAGGGAGGAGGAAGCCTGGAGGTTTGATTTTTCTCAGTGCCCAAGGGAGGGGTCTTCCCTCTGCTGCGGCCTCCACGGGGCCTGTCGACCCCCTAAATCTGCCCTCCCTCACCGATGAGCCTCATGACGTTGGGGTGGTCGAATTCTTTCATGCAGACGGCTTCACTCAGGAAATCCTCCAGCTCTGACCTTGTGCAGATGGCAACTTGGGGGAGAGAGGAAGGTGTATGAGGAGGAGGGGTGGGGAGGGAGGACTCTTTCCCTCCTCCTCCTCGGCCTCATCACCATCATCATCCTCTTCTTTATCAAACGTGATTTGTAAGTACCAGGTGCTGTATTCAGTACTCTACATCTATTAACTCATTTAATCCTCTGAGGAGTTTCTATTACTTTCCCCATTTTTTTTTTTTTTTTTTTTTTTTTGCGGTACGCGGGCCTCTCACCGTTGTGGCCTCTCCCGTTGCGGAGCACAGGCTCCAGACGCGCAGGCTCAGCGGCCATGGCTCACGGGCCCAGCCGCTCCGCCGCATGTGGGATCTTCCCGGACCGGGGCACGAACCCGCGTCCCCTGCATCGGCAGGCGGACTCTCAACCACTGCGCCACCGGGGAAGCCCTACTTTCCCCATTTTAAAGATGGGGAGGGGCTTCCCCGGTGGCGCAGCGGATCTGCCTGCCAGTGCAGGGGACGTGGGTTCAAGCCCTGGTCCGGGAAGATCTCACTTGCTGCGGAGCAACTAGAGCCGTGCACCACAACTACTGAGCCTGCGCTCTAGAGCCCTAGAGGCACAACTACTGAGTCAGCGTGCCGCAGCTACTGAAGCCCGCGTGTCTAGAGCCCGTGCTCCGCCACAAGAGTAGCCACCACAATGAGAAGCCCGCGCACTGCTACGACGAGTAGCCCCCGCTCGCCACAACTAGAGAAAGCCCGCGTGCAGCAACGAAGACCCAGCGCAGCTAAAAATAAATAAAATAAAAATAAATAAATTTAAAAAAAAAAAGATGGGGGAGACCAATGCACAGAATGGTTAAGAAACCTGCTTAAGGGCACACACAGCTAGCAAGAGGACTAGACAGAGCTCAAACGCAGGCAGTCTGGCTCCGGGGTCCATGTGCAGCTCTGTGCTAGGCTGCTTCCCAGCACAGTCGCAGCCGCCCTGGGATCCCTACCATTGTCCCTGTTTTGCAACTCAGGACACTGGCTCATAGAGGCAAAGTGACTTGCTCAGCGTCACACAGTTGGGATTCAAACCCAGGTCAGGAACATAACCTGGTATGCAGGAGGCACTCAGTAATGAATGAGGGAATGAGTTATAACTCCATAACCCAAGCTTCTAGCTGCTGTGACTTTGAAAGGATCATTTCTCCCTTACCTCCAGCCTGACCCTCTAAGCTTCATCCCTATGTGGAAAGGACTTGGCCCTGGACTTCCGGTGCTGTGTGAACCTGGACTGGCTCCCACCCTCTCTGATGATGTAAATAATATGGTTTTAGTCCACATTAATTGTGAGTTCAATGTGCCAACCCCAGCATTAAGTGCTTTGCCACACAACACCCTAGGAGGTAGGGACGTTATGATCCTTTTCTCCAGATGAGGAATGGGAGGCTCGGAGAGGGATAGTCACTAACCTGAGATCACACAGCGAGTAAATGATGAAGCCAGGTGTGCCTCATTCTCGACCTTACCCTGCTCTGCTATGCATCACAGGGGGCTGGGCCCTTTGAAAACTACATTTCCCAGGCTCCCTTTCCTGCTGTTTCCTGTTGGAGTCTGCCAATGGGAGGCACTGATGGGAGATTGACAGGTGGGCGAGTGGAGGGGAGAAGTCAGGGCATTTCGTCCTCTCTCTTTCTGCTTCCAGTATTGCCTTGGTGGTGGCTGTGTCTCCTTTGTGTTTCGAGCTCCCACAATGTAGCCCCTAACTCTGTGATTCCTAAATCCCATCAGGGAGCTCTGGCTGTGGGCTCTGGTAACACCACTTCCTGCCTCTGCCCTTCGGGCCTGGGGGTGGAAGTGACATAGTGCTGCTGCTAATTGTCTCACTGCTCCCAGCTGTTCCTTCAGTTTTCCCTACACCTTTGAGTAATCTCCCTGTATTAAGTTCCCTCTGTTGAAGGACCTGGCAGGGACTCCATTTCCTGTCCGGAAACACTGAGGTTCTGTGGTTGGGCTAAATTGCTGTTACCTTTCCTGTTCTTCTGCTTCCTTAGGGGAACAGGGAAGGGACCTGAGATTAAGGGATGGGGATCCCACATGTGTGCACATGCATGTACAGACTCACTCTTCATCGTCTTCACAGCCACCTTGAGGATGGAGTCATCCTGGTTGAGCTGGCCTTCCATCACAGCTCCAAACTCTCCTGTGGGGGACCAGAGAGAGATGCTGACCTCAGGGGGGCGTCGTAGAGACTGCATTTCCTGTGGCTGGGCGGGGGTGGGGAGGACTTCATGGTTCAGGGAGGTGTGTGTGTGTGTGTGTGTGTGTGTGTGTGTGTGTTATGGGGGGACTCACCTTCTCCCAGGGTCTTCCCCAGGGCCACCTTATGCCGGTCCACCATCACATCCCGCAGCTTCTCCTTCAGCTCTTCACTGATGCCCAGGCTGTTCACTGCATGGGAGGTAGGGGTAGACAGAGCCATGGAGTGGGGCTGACACCCAGACGACGCTCGCCCATAGGGATACAGGCGTGCTCATTTTATTGCACTTTGCAGATATTGTGTTTTTGACACACTGAAGACCCGTGGCAACCTTGTGTCGAGCGAGTCTATCGGCGCCATTTTCCCAATAGCATTTGCTTGCCCCGTGTCTCCGTGTCACATTTTGGTAATTCTGGCAATATTTCAAAACTTTTCATTATTTTTATATTTGTTATGATGACCTGTGATCAGTGATCTTTGATGTTACTACTACAATTCACTGAAGGCTCGGATGGTGGTTGGCATTTTTCAGGAATAAAGCAACTTAAAATTAAGGTACGTACATTGTTTTTAAAGATATAATGCTATTGCACACTTAGTAGATTGCAGTATAGTGTAAACATAACTTTTATATGCGCTGGGAAAGCCAAAAATGCGTGTGACTTCCTTTATTGCATTATTTGCTTTATCGTGATGGTCTGGAATCAAACCCACCGTATCTCTGAGGTATGCCTGTATACCCATGGTTAAAATGCTGAAATACTTCTGCATTCATTCAAAATTAGCTAATGGCCAGAGCACCCCCCAGCCCCACCCTAGCTTCTCCTCTAAACCCCCTGCATCTTCCCCCAGAGCAGCAACTAAAGGGTTAGAGCCTGGCACATAATCTTGCACTAGTGGGCACCCTGATTGGTTAGCGTCCTGCCGTACCAGTTGTTAGAAATATTTCTTAACTGTTTATTGAAGTATAAACTGCAAAAATCATAAGTGAGCAGCTCAGTGGATTTTCACAAACCAAACACAACAGTGTAACTAGCACCCAGGTGAAGAACAGACCATGACCTACCCTCTCAGGGGAGTCCACTTCCCTGACTTTTCCTACCTCAGATGAGTCTTTTCTGTTTTGGGATGTTATAAACGTGGAATCACATCATATGTTCTCTTTTGTGTCTGGCTTCTTTCACTCAACACAATGTCTATGAGATCATTGTAATGTAGTTGTCGTGTGCAGTCGGATCTATTATTTTCACTGCTGTGTAGCAATCGTTTTCCAACTTATTGGCCTCAGGACCCCTTCACATTCTTAAAATTATTGAGGCCTGAAAAGAGCTTCCTTTTATGTGGGTCATCTCTACACCAGTATTTATTGTGCTCAAAATGAAAACGGAAAGATTTTCTTTTTCTTTTCTTTTTTTTTTTTTTTTTTTTGGCCTCGTGGCACAGCATACAGGATCTTAGTTCCCCGTCCAGGAATCAAACCCGCGCCCCCTGCACTGGAAGCACGGAGTCTTAACCACTGGACCGCCACTGCCAGGGAAGTCCCACGGGTAGATTTCCCAAACACAAGCATACATAAGCACATGTTCAATCAATCAACAGAACGATGACATCATCACATATTAGGAAGCCTCTGGGAAACTCCATGGAGTGCTTGCGAGAGAATGAGAGTGCCAAAGGGCAAAAGATGTCTTGGTGTTAATATGAAAATAATTTTGACCTCGTGGACCTCCTGCGAAGGTCTCGGGTACTCCCGGGGACTCAGGTCACACTTCGAGAACTGCCGCCGCACGTTATTCCGTTAGATTGCTGTGACCCCGTCACTTCCTTTTCCTTCTCCTTTTCAATAAATGTCTTTCGCAGCCCCTTCTGGTCTCTCCCTGGGGCCCTGGCAGTCTTCTCACTGTGTGCTAGGAAGATACCTAACTCTGTCCCTTTTCTTTCTGGATCTGTTTCCCCGAATGGAGAGATTAAGAGATTGGACTGGATGGCCTCTGAGGTCCCTGCTTAGCTGGGACCCTCCATAACGCTACAATCCTCTGAGTGTCTATAGTTCTAAGATTCTATGAATTTTAAGATCCTAAGGGTCTATAGTCCTGGATTATATTTCTTTCGGCCAAGATCTCTTCTACCTCTCTCACATTCTTTAATTCCAAGAGGCAGGTAGGAGGATGGACTTGAGAGCAAAACTGCCTGGGTTTGAATCCCAACTCTCCAGCTTACAAGCTGTGTGGCCTCCAGCAAGTTACTTAACCTCTCTATGCTGCAGCCTCCTCATCTTTGAAGTGGGGCGGGGGGATAACGTACCTAACTCATTGGGTTGTTGTGAGGATTAAATGAAGGGACGTGTGTAGAGCACTTAGAACAGCACCTGTCACAGAGGCAGTGCTAGGGTTGGCTGTTATCATCAGCGTCATAATCATCTCAGCAGCAGCGTCTTCTTCATGGTCATCATCATCCTCTTTATCATCATCATCATGATTACGTTGTTCTGAGATCCTATGGCTCTAAGCTTGGTCTTTCTAAGATCTACTATGTCTAAGATTCAGTTATTCTAAGGTTGATTCTAAGGTGGTGTGTGGTTCCACGATTCTGTTGCTCTTAGGGTCTGTGGTTCCAACATCCTAGTATTCCAAGGCCTTCAGACACTTTTGGTTCATGCATCTGCAGAAGCCCAACAGGCCCAAAGCTCTATACTTCTTATCCCAAACCCAGGCACGGAGGCATGGGGTTCACTTACAGGTGGCTTCAGTGGTCCGACGGCTGTAGGACTTGCGAACACGGTACCTGACCACCAGCTCGCCCCTCTCCATTGTTGGTTCGAACACCTCTCTGGGGGGAATAGAGAGGAGATGAGGGCAGGGCAGAACAATGTGGAACCTCCTCCTTCCACCAACAGTGAAAGCGAACGCCATCCCCACCCCCAGGCCTGCCTGCCCTCTCCTCCAGTGTTTGCTGAGCACGTCTTGGATGGCTTTCTGCCTTCCATTCACTCCCCAGAGGCTTGCCCTCATTCTGATTCTCGGTAACCTCTACTCCTGCACCAGCCTCCTCATGGTCTCCCCACCTCCGGCCCCTCCATCCCAGTCCATGTTGGCCTTCCAACCCACGTGGCTCTAACTCACCCATAGCGGGTCTCTTTCTTCCGCCGGTGGACGAGGAACAGGGCCAGGATGAGGACACAGGCAGCAGCCACCACTGCTCCCAGCAGTACATACCACCAGGGCCATGAGAAGGCAGGGACTGGGGGTTCACTCACTGTCAGGGGGTACGCAGGACAGGTCATGGTTGAGGTCTTGGTTCCAGCTCCCTGAGCCCCAAGGGGGTGATGTTGAAAGGAGGCAGGTGTGGATATATTTGATGAGGCATGTGACAGGTGCGTTCCCCTATCTGGGGAGACTGGGCTGGGCTGGACAGGGCATGCAGTGGATACGATAGATAGGAGTGGATGTTAAAGGAAGAGTGTGAAACTTGTAGGATGAGTATGGTAAGTTAAGAGTGGGATGGATAGGGACTTCCCTGGTGGCGCAGTGGACGATAAGACTCCACGCTCCCAATGCAGGGCGCCCGGGTTCGGTCCCTGGTCAGGGAACTAGATCCCACATGCGTGCCACAACTAAGAGAGTCCGCATGCCGCAACTAAAAAGCCCGCACGCCTCAACTAAAGATCCTGCATGCCGCAACTAAGACCTGGCACAGCCAAGCTAAAAAAATAAATAATAATAAATAAATAAATATTAACAAAAAGAATGGGATGGACACTGGGGGACTGTGTGATGCGTGTGGAAGGAGTGTGGGACGAGAGTGAGAGACCTGTGCAAGGTGGGCTGTGCAATGTAATGTGAGCACGGGATGGTTGTGAGTAAATCTCAAGTGGTCTACGGGTGTGTGATATGTGTGATGATCGTGCAAGGAGGGGGGACTTGGGTGTGGAAGACAGATGAGTGGGGAGAGAATGCATACCGTGTAGGACAGGTGCACGAGGCATGTGCAATGAACATGCAAGGAGTTTGAGGCTCCAGGGACCAATGGCCAAGGAATATTTTTGAGGAGGAGTGTGTGATGGCTATGGACGGGTTTTATTTTTATTTTTATTTTTGGCCTCCCTGCGCCTTCTGAGATCTTAGTTTCCCGACCAAGGATCGAACCCAGGCCCTTGGGAGTGAAAGTGCTGAGTCTTAACCACTGGACCGCCAGGGAATTCCCTGGAAGGGTTTTCGTAAAGCAAGGGATGAGAGTAAAATAAACGTGTAAAGGGCCATAGTGTGCAAAGGAGTGTGTAAAGAGTGTCAGATAAGTACTGGAGGAACTGGGATATGTGAGGATTCAGGGAGTATTCAAGGAGTTTTAGATACAAGGAAGAGCAGTATTCGTAAGGATGTAACTTGGATGTGAGGTGAGTGTGCAACAAGTGCGCAAAGGACATGGGAAGGGAAGATGAGAAGCACGGGATGAATGGAAGGGGTGTGCAAAAAGGTGGGAGTGAGTGTGTAAGGAACGGAGGATGGGTATGTGCTGAGTGTACCAGGAGTTTGGTGTGGGTGTGTGCAGAAAGCGGACATGGGTTAGGATCGGCTTGGGGTGAGGGAATAACGTGTAAGGAGTGTCGAGTGAGTGTGCAAGGAGAGTTGCAGAATGTGGGATCGTGTGGACTGAAAGTTTTACAGTGCTTGCAATGTTGGAGGTACGGTGAGTGTGTAAAAAGTATGCAGAGTGTGTGAATGAGAAGTGTGGGTGTGCATTGGGTTTGGGAGGCACGTGTGACGAATGAAGGGTTATAATGGGATGAACGTGAAAGGAGGGTGGGATTAGTGTGGAAAGGTATGCAAAGAAATGCAGGAAGGCATGTAAGGAACGTGGGTTGAGTTACAAGAGGGGCTGTAATAGTGCTAGGAGGGTACAATGGGTGTAGGAGGAATGTTTGAGAATTGTTGGAGAAATATTTGAGAAGGATGGATATGAGGGGGATAACTCACCTGTCTGTTCATTTATCCATCCATCCACCCACCCACCTACTAATGGATTCATCTACCCAACTACCGATCCATTCATCCATCCATCCATCCATCCACCACCCATCCACTCATTCATTCATTTGCCATCCACCCATCCATTCATCCATCCATCCATCCTTCCACCACCCATCCACTCATTCATTCATTTGCCATCCACCCATCCATTCATCCATCCATCCACCACCCACCCACCAATTCATTCATTCATCCATCTACACATTCACTGATCCACCATTCCATCCATCCATCCACCACCCATCCACTCATTCATTCATTTGCCATCCACCCATCCATTCATCCATCCATCCACCACCCACCCACCAATTCATTCATTCATCCATCTACACATTCACTGATCCACCATTCCATCCATCCATCCATCCATCCATCCACCATTCACTGAGTACCTACAATGCACTGGGTCATTCCAGCCACCTCCACCAAGGACCACACAAACCCAAGAAGCAGAGGATTAGAGTGATGAGTTTGAGAAATACGAAAGGGATGTGCAAAGAGTGTGTGTGGTGATGGGGTCCTCGCTCGACAATGAGGGAAGGGAGGGAGAAGAGGCGGAAGTCCTTACCCAGCTGGTGGATTGGCTGTCCTTGTCCTGTGAGGAGAAAGGACAGAGGGAGGACATGCTCAGAGAGGGCAAGATTGGTGAGACACAGGTGAGGGAGTGAGGCTCTCAGTAAGGTTCCAGGTAGGAACAGAGCCTAGACTGGGGTAATGCTCAAAGGTACAGCAAGCAAGTCACGGGCATCTGGGAGAGACGAGGTCCCTGTGGGCAGGTTGAAGGGGGCTGAGCACGGCTTTGGAGTTACCTGGGCGCCAGAGCACCAGGGGCACAGGGAGGCTCCAGGGTCCGTCCCCAGCGGCGGTGTAGGCTGCCACGCACACAGTCAGGTTGGGAACAGACCTGTCTCCCCGCAGCTCCAAGGTCACTTCTCGCCTTAGCCCTACATCCATTAGCACCTAGGACGTCCAGACGTGGCATCAGAGTAGAGCTCCAGCCCCTAACGCTTGAGCCTTCACCCTCAGCCTCAACTCCCCATCTTTCTCAAAGCCCTCTCCTCTCTCCTCATCTGCAGTCCCTCATCCCCTACCTCTTCCTACCCGTCATTTCTCATCCCCCATCCCGTCCTCTCCTTTCCATTCTCCATCTCTACACCCACTAAAATAACAGCTCCACCAGGACTGGGACTTTGTCTCATTCACTCCCACGTCTTCAGGTCCTAGCATGATGCGTGGAACACGGTACTTGTGTTGAAGAACTGAATTCTCATCTTTTCACCCTCATCGCTCCATCCCCTTCTAACTCCCCACCCTCTCTCCCACCCCATCTCTCCACCCCAGGGTGCTGCTTGCTCAGATAGTACCTTGGTGCCAATTAGGAAGAGGCACCCCTTCCTCAAGATGTTATGCCACTATCTGCTGGAAAACTGTCCTGGTACATATAGGTCTACTGAAACGCTTTGTACGTGATTCAGAAATAGCCATCCCTAACCCTCTCCCGGACCCCTTTAACCGTCCCACAATGTGCCCTCCTAGCACAGTGTGATGGCGCCCTACCCAACCTGCTCAACTGTCCATGTCTGCCCTGTCATCTTCTCCCCACCACTCCTCGCTCCTCCACAGCCACTCCGCCCCAACCTAGCCAGCAGCACCCACCTCGGGGGTATCCTGACCTCGATAGGCCAGTCGGTACCCTAACAGGGTGCCCTGCAGGGGCGCCCTTGGTTCCTGCCAATGCACGAGGGCTTGGCTTCCATTCCGCATGGCGCTAACGTTCTCAGGAGGGCCCAGGGGCACTGGAGGACAGGGAAGAGGGGAAGCTGGCATCCCCACCTCTTCCTGACCCTCACCCCTGTTCCCAGGAAGTAGGGCCAGGGTACAGAGGGCATGCACGTGGGCACCTCGTGCAGGGCTCCCATAAGCAGAAGCACGGGGGAGAGATGCCAGTGTGCCATGCTGAGGAGTCGGGGACGAGGCAGGAAGGAGTGTGAAGCCACATGGGTTAAACGGGGAGAGGAGATGCCGGGGATCATACTGATGTACGCGAGGGTCAGTGGGGCAGTGAGCGACGTCTCCTGGCCACCAGCCCCTTCTTACCTCCCTCCGGTGTCTCCACAGGAAGCCAGTGGGTCCAGGGTGAGGGGCCCTGGCTACTGACACACGCCACCCGGATGTGGTAAGGGGTGTGAGGATGGAGGTTGCCCAGCCGCAGTTGGTGAGGCGGAACAGATGCTTGTAAGGTGAGGGGTTCCTCTGGGGGGTCTGGCTCTCCCAGCCAGGTGCCCACCCCATCGTCTGAAAGCACAGCCTGGGGAGAGAGGGGCGCGTGAGGACAGGGTGGCCACGCAATCACTGGAGGTGCTCACACAACTCTCAGTGGTGGTGATCCTGCTGTGATGACACAGTTTTGCAAGGATGTGTGTGTGTGTCACAACTCCATGTTAGTGCAACACGGGCACCTGAGTTTGCAAAGCGAGGAGACCACCCAGCTGCGCAATGTGGCTCTGCCATCACTTGCAAATGTCACTTCTGACAAGACTTTCCCTCTCTGAGCCTCAGTTTCCTCATCTGGAAAATGGGGGCTTAGAGGAGCAAACGCCTTCCAGGGCTGCTTAAAGATTCAATGTAGGACAGTTGCACAGTGCATGGCAGGTGGTCAGCATCAACAATAATGACAGTGATAGTCAACCACAGGCAAAAGCAATGTCCCACAATAGAAGTCAGAAGAGGGAATTCCCTGGTGGTCCAGTGGTTAGGACTCCGTGCTTTCACTGCCGTGGGCCCGGGGTTCAATCCCTGGTGAGGGAACTAGGATCCTGCAAGCCGAGCGGCTCAGCAAAAAAAAAAAAAAAAGTCAGAAGAGGGGGCGTCTCTGGGGGCTGAGGGAGCCTTCAAGGGAGCTGAGGAGTGTCTGCATCTTGATTCAGAGGGAGGTCACATAGGTTAAGCAATCTGGGTGTACACCAAAGATTACGCACATTATGTATGTTATACCTTAATTTAAAAAAACAAAAGCCTTGGGACTTCCCTGGTGGCACTGTGGTTAAGACTCCACGCTCCCAATGCAGGGGGCCTGGATTCGATCCCTGGTCAGGGAACTAGATCCCACACGCATGCCGCAACTAAGAGTTCACATGCCACAATTAAGGAGCCAGCGAGCCGCAACGAACACCCGGTGTAACCAAATAACTAACTAAATAAATAAGAAAAGCCTTTTACAAATCTGAACTCGTTTGATCCTCACCTCAGCTTTGCGCTGTAAGTACGTGCTGTGTTTGTGCCCGTTATACAGATGAGGACACTGAGGCTCAGAGAGATGAAATCACTGGCCCAAGGACACCAGCTCGTCACTGATGAAGTTGGGACCTGAACCCCATCCTGTCTTCAAAACCTTTGCCCTACTGACAACAAGAACGTCCATTTAAGAGCATCAGTAATAGTAATAATACTTCTCTTCTGTTCAGAGAGGCAATGCAGCTTAGTGCCGAAGAGCACGGATACTGCATCTGGTATTCAAATCCAGCCTCTTCCACTCCCTAGCTCTGCACCTCCGTTTCCTCATCTGTAAAATGGGATCACAACAGTGTTTCCCTACTTCGCAGGGTTAACTGAATTGACTCTCGTAAGTGTGTAGAAGAGTGTTTGTGCATGTCGAGGGTTTGTCATTATCATTTTGTGTGTGTGAGGTTGTCTGGCCATGAGTGACAAACTCTGCACACCCTGCACAGCGGCACAGGCTGCTACACCCACCTGGTTGCCAGGAGTGGCACCATCAGGATGGCAGGGGCCACGGCTGAGGAAGACGTCTGTACAGCCCTTCCCCACAGAACCACAACCCGCCACAGCCACACAACCCACAGCCACACAGCTCAGGGGTGCTGCCTTCACCCTGGGGAGCAATCAGGCGATGTAACCACACCACACAGTGTGTTGGGAAGTTTATTGCTTAAGGCTCTAAAGCCAGATTCCTTTGGGTCCAAATCTTGGCTTGGATATTATTTGCTGTGTGATTTAGAGTGAGTGTCTTAACCTCCCTGGGTCTCAGTTCTTGTCTCTGGAAAATGGGCTTCCAAGAGTCCCTCCCTGTCAAGGTGCGAGGTTTAAAGAAATGATGCACGTGAACTGGCTTGCCATCCTGTCAACAGCTAACATTTTCTGAATGCCAGCTGTGGCCCAAGCACCTTGCCAAGCACATTCCTGGATGAGCAAATTGCCTTCTTACCACCACCCTATGGGGTCAATTTCTTTTTTCATTCCCATTTTACAGATGAGGAAACAGAGGCCCAGATTCAGCAGCTTGCCCAAAGTCACACAGCCCCCATGTGGGGAGACAACAGCATTGCAAGGCCTGGGGAGGAAATGAGCAGATGGTGGGTAGCAGGATGGGGGGAGTAGGTCTCCATGCCTGATCTCTGACCCACAGTGACTGACCAGAAGGGGAACCTCTTCTGGGACAAAGGGGACGTGGGTGCAGACAGTCAGGCTCCCCCTGCCCACTCCACTTCTCTTTTCCCTGGGACGGCTGTGACCTCCCACTTGAACCCTTAGCCCAGGCACAGCAGGAAGTGAGACCTGGAGAGGGAAGAGGGCACACTTCTGCTTTCTTGGGGACACTGGATGGATGTGGGTTGTGGGTACAGTCGGTGCCTGACCTGGCATTTGAGGTCTTCCCAAATCAGCCTGGCCTCTGGGATTGAAATGGTTTTATCCTTTCTAGCCATTGGGGAAGGCAGGTCACTTCCCCTCTCTGGGCCTCAGTTTCTTATCTTGAAAATGGGAAGATGAACAGCCACTACTTTCTGGGGTTAAAATGTCAATTCAATGTGAGGTTGTCTCCAGGGCCAGAGTCTTTCTTATAAGTAAGGCAGCTCCCGTTCAATCAAGCACTGGCTCTAAATGGTCTTTAGGAGGTCAGGAGTGCCCTTTGGGTTTGGCGAGACAAGGGTTCGAATCCCACATCTGCCACTTCCTGTCTGTGACTTTGGGCAAGTTGCTTAACTACCCTGAGCCTTAGTTACTTCATCTGGAAAATGAGTGTATCCATAGACCCTACTCCACAAACACTTGAGAGGCTGTGTGAAAAGCTGTAACGCAAGGCGCAGCACATAGGTGACATTCAATAAAAGTTGGTCATTTTCCATTATTGTCATCTCCCATCACAGACACTGTCCCATCCTCACTTAAACTCTCAAATCTCAGAGAACTTCAGGCCAGAACTGGATCTCATATTCAGAGATGTGTGTCGCTTTGTTTTTCTTATTCTAGAGTAGGAACAACTTCAGGGCCGAAGGCTGGGTCTAGCTCATCTCAATTGTTAGGTATTCTTCCAGCAAACATTCCCTAGTCGATGTCTGGCCTTGCGCTGGGCAATAAATAATAGGGACCCAGTGGTGGCTAAACCAGGCCAGCCCTGCCCTCCCAGAGCTCACAGTCCAGGGAGAGACAGACTCACCTCCAGACAGTGACAACCCAGGGTGGTCAGGGCTGGGACAGGAGAAGTACAGGGCTGTGGGTACCCAGTGATGACTCTGGGCCCTGCTGTCTCAGGGCTCCCATTCCAGCTAGAGTCAATATCACTAACACTAAATAAATGAAAACAGCCAATAGTGGTTTTTTTTTGGCAGTGCCACATGGCTTGCGGGATCTTAGTTCCCCAACCAGGGGCTGAACACACACCCTGGGCAGTGAAAGCACAGAGTCCTAACCACTGGACCACCAGGGAATTCCCAAAAGCAGCCAATAGTTTATTACACATTTCCAAAGGTCCAGATACTATTTTGTTAATTGCATTTACTCATTGAATCCCCACAGCCAGCCTATCAGGTAGGTACCACCATTATGCCCATTTTATAGATGAGAGAACTGAGACCCAGGGGGGTTGTGTCACCTGCCCAAGCTCATGCGGCCAGCAGCTGGTGGAGTCAGGATTTGAACCCAGGACATCTGGCTTAACCCAAGGCTCTACTGCTTCTCAACACACGAATGGGTGGGAAGGGCTGGTTTCCCAGGGAGAGGATGAGGGCCTGTGGCTGTGGATGGAAGGAGGGCTGAGACGGAGGTGAGGAAAGCCTGAGGTCTCACCTGCAGGGTGCAGTGGGTGAGGGGATAAATGCCACTCAGGCCTGGGGTCCAAGCCACCTCCAGCTCCGTCGGCTGGCTGGAAACCAAGTGGAGGTCGCGGGGCCGCTGGGGGAGCACTGTGGACAGAAGAGGGGAGGAGCTGACCCCGTGCCCAAAGCTCCCCACCCTGCCCTCAACTCCAGCTCTGACCTTTGGCCCCAACGCCCCACCCTCTGACACCCAGCTCTCCAGCTCCCTTTCCTGTCACCTGTGATGGTGGCCGTGCGGGATGTGGTGACCCCCTTGGCATTATGGGCTTCACAGGAGAAAGAAGCAGTCTTGTTCAGGCCTGGGGAGTCATAGGAGGGAGGGGTCCAGTCAGCAAGGGGAAGGAGGGGCTCCCGGGCCACGCTGAGCATCCCTTCCACCACGCCCTAGCCGACGGGGTCAGTCTGGCACCCAGGGGCACCTGCTTGAAGGGAGATTGTGGGAAAGGGAGATAATACACTGGGAACACAGGTCTCCATCCCCAAACACAAGGCCAGCTAACACCCCACCCCACAGACACCCACACAGACAGAGACACATGCACACGTACACACACAGACATATACACTCAGAACCACATACATAGACGCACACAGGCACACACACTCACACACACGCTTATGCACAGAGATACACATACATACACAGATATACAGATGCACAGGAACACTCATACTCACACACAGACACACCAGACGCACGCACCAGCACACACAGTTATACACACAGATGCACACAGAAACACACACTCACATACAGAAACGCACATACTCGGGGACTTCCCTGGTGGCGCAGTGGTTAAGAATCCGCCTGCCAATGCGGGGGACACGGGTTCCATCCCTGGTCCGGGAAGATCCCACAGGCCGCGGAGCAACTAAGCTCGGGCGCCACATTTACTGAGCCTGTGCTCTAGAGCCCGCGAGCCACAACTACTAAAGCCTGCACGCCATAACTACTGAACCCTGCGCACCTAGAGCCTGTGCTCCGCAACAAGAGAAGCCACCGCAGTGAGAAGCCCGCTCACCGCATCGAAGAGTAGCCCCCACTCGCTGCAACTAGAGAAAGCCTGCGAACAACAATGAAGACCCAACGCAGCCAAAAATAAATAACCAAACAATAAATTAATTAAAAAAAACACAAGGTAATCAAAAAAAGAAACGCACATACTCACACCTAGACACACAAACACACAGACGTACACACACTCACATATACACACAAGAATAGACACAATCACACTGAGCCTCACAGACACCTGTCTCGAGGCATACACATCTAATAGATACACACTTAAGAAACAGGCCCTCGTGGGGGTGTGGAAATGTAGAGGTGTTTGCTCATTGACAAGCTTCGCTACTACCAATCCCTCTCCCCCGCACTCACTCACTCTAGCTCCACTGGCCTCCTGATGTTTCTAGAAGGTACTATGCATGCTCCCACCTCGGGAAATCTGCACTTCCGTTCCCTCTGCTTGGAACAGCATTCCCACAGACATCCACGTGGCTCCCTCCTGCCCACCTTCACATTTGTCCCTCAGATTCCACCTTCCAGTTGCCTCTGTCCCCAACCACCTTGTTGAAAATTGGAACCTCCCCTCCACAACTAGCCTCTTCCCTGCTTTACTTTCTCTTTGATTCTTCTCATCACAGCATCCTTTACACAGTCCTACGTATCCTGTTCACTGTGCGTTGACCCCGCTAGCACGTCATCCCAGGAGGGTAGGGGTTTCTGTCTGTTTTGCCCCCTGCTGTATCCCCCCAGGGGCCTAAGACAGCCTGGCGCACAGTGGGTTCTCCATAAATGTTTGTTGAATGAGTGGATGAATTTATGTACTTGTGAGCACTTCCGGGTGTGTACGTAGCAAAGTGAGCACGTGTAATTCCGTGGGTGAGTTCGTGTGTTTTTGCGTGTCTGGGGGTGGATGGCCTCCCCTTTCTCAGTGTCGTGGTGGTGGGAACACAGACAGATACACACACATGCACGCACACAGAGGCACGTACAAGTACACAGACAAACACAAGAGACGCAGACACACAAACACAGAGAGATACACAACACACAGAGCTATACAACATATACAGATTCACACACACGGCAACAGAGACACGCACACCCATAATGTCTGGGTGATAGGATGTAAGGAGGACCAAGTCTTCAGTCTATGTGTGACTGCAGACCTGTATCTGCCTGTGTTTCTCTGCGTGTCTGTGGACGCTATACGCGTGCGTCTCCTGCGTTTGTTCTGCGCTGTGCTGTGTTCCCACCACCACCAGCTACCCGCACACACAAAGTTTCCTTTTCTCAGTTAGCAGAGGGAGAAGGAGGGAAAGGCGGCGAGGCCGGAAGGGGGGTGGGCAGGGAAGTTCCCCAGCTCCGCTGCCCAGGCCGCAGTTCCCAGCCAAGGTCAGGTGCCCGGCCCGCAGCCCCCGCTGCCCCGGGGAGGGACAGGACAGCCCCGGGCGAGCTGCCCGAGGGGGCGGGGAACCTGGGTCCCGTCCAGCCACCTGGCACGTGGGGGTCCGCCAGGGTCACCGCGCGGGAGACCGCGCTGCCCGCCGCCGTTGGAGCCCTGGGGCGGGAGGGGGGTCTGGAGCCCGGTCCAGTTCCGACCGCAGCATTCCTGCCCCCGCGTGAGTCACCGGGGCGCCCCCCCCACCCGGCACTTCCGGCCGGACTGGGATCCCCCTTCCCGGGGCCCCAGCGGCCCGCACCTCGAGGGAGTGGGAGACAGGGGCGAAAGGGCCTAGGACCCCCTCCCCTCCGGCGGGCTCTCCCTCTACGACCAGCTCCAGATGTACTTTCCAGATGTACCGTCCCTCTCCCCCTCAGCGCCCGGCGCCACCCTCCCCCACCCCAGAGCGCAGTTTGCTTTTTCCGAGGGAATTGGAGGGATGGAAGGAGAGAGGGGGCACGCCCTGAGTCAGATCCAGGGACAGACACACACAAACGGACGAAATTCCTTGAGGCAGCACACACCACGAATTCCTACACACACAGTGAATCACACTTAACATACAGGGGCCTACAGGGCACGTTGCTGGCCCTAAAACAGAAAACTGGTTAACTACACAGGAGGACGCTGTCGCCAACACGCAGTGACACAAAAACATTCCCTATGACTGACATGTATACACAAGGGGCTGACACTGACGCACATACACAAAGAGAGACGCACACACACACAAACACAAACACGCACTCGAACGAGCACACGCTGACTACAAACACCTAGCAGCACAATACACACCTAGGCTGAAGCTGACAGACACACAACCTCCCCGCAGTGCGAGATACACCCACCAAGCAACACACGTACGTTGAGGTTGACGTGGACAAACGGATACACAACAGGACACAAATCAGGTTGATGTTAACTGGCTCACACAGAAACACAGCCAAGCCTTCAAAACACAGCTGGACACACTCAGGTTGCTTCAGACACATTCCTCAAGATGCAGGCTGATACGGAAACACACACTTGCATCGACACACAGGGTTGCTGCAGACACACAAACGTGGAGACGCTGCCTTGTGCATATAGGTGGCACAGACACATATATACACACTGGCTGGTGAGTACCTCAAGTTCATCCACCAAGAGGCAGTCAGGGCTGGGACCGGCATAGCAGGAGAGCAGACAGAAGCAGAAGGGTGTTGTTACTACCTGCTGTGAATCACACACACACACACACACACGTCTATAGGGGTCCATGGGACAGAGTCACATACCAACATGCTCACCCTGTGACATATACACAGATAGCACAGAGCCATCCATACACAGCCACAGGCAGTGGAACCACACCAAGAAACACACCAAGTTGTCCAATGACACATCCTGAGTCCACGAAGAAACAGAAGGTCCCACTAAGACACACTGACACCTAGAGGCACACGCCTATAAGCTGGCATCGTCTCTATACAGGGAGGTATGGAAAATAGCCACAAGGCACACTGCCGTCCATCACTCTGCCATCTCTCCTCGCACACACATGTGCACTCCACCCTCTCACAGAGAGTCACAGCTGTGAACACACAAACACAAAGAGGGACAGATAGCAGGCCGACACTGGAGTACTTAGTCACACACACACACACACACACACACACACACACTGACAGCCCCTGAGAAGCTTACAGAAACATGCCATAAAGACCCAAACACAGTGGGACAGACACCTAAGGCGACAGTAACATACCTAGTCTCACACACACACGCACGCACGCACACACACACACACACACACTCTGAGACATATACAGAAGCCAGCCCTCACTAAGGTACACCCTCGTACAAACAGGTAGATGCGCTGAGACACAGATCGAGAGGGACAGGGACACACCCAGACCCCCCACCCCGCCCCCCACACAGAGACGCACACAGAGATCCCCACCTGGCAGCTCCCTCACACGCTGATACACACACAGATCCTCTCACACCTGCGTCCCCCATTTCTCCCTCTTCCTGGGATGGGGTGGGGGAACCATCCCCCTCTCCCTCCCCTTTGCCCGGGTCCTGCCAGGCTGACTCAGGCCCCAGAGCTGTGGGCCTGAGTCACCCCTCTGGAGGCCGGCATGCTCACCCCTGCTTCCTCCTACACTCAGGGCCCCCGGAATGCTGGGAATGTGGACACCTCCTTCCACCCTAAGAGACTCTCCGTCAGGGGTCCCCTCCCCATGCCAGCAGATGGAAGCAGCAGGTTGGGGATGCTGGAAGCCGATGCCCTCCAAGGTCCAGCCGCCTCCCTCTGACTGACTCAGCCTCCCCCATCTGTGTTCCTCTGCCTCTCCTTCCTCAGTGAGGGGAACCCCCTGTGCTCAGGGTCCCCCAACTCTGGCTGACCGCTGTGTGACCCCAAACTAGGTCCTGCCTCATCTGTGAGGTGTGGAAGGGGATGGTCACCCTGAGGCTGGGAGGGTTTCTCCTGTCACTCAGACCTGTCGTGTCTCTCTCCATCTTGGGTTACTTCTGTAAGGAGCTAGGGGAGAGGAAGGCCCAGTTGATTCCTGTGCCCTGCTTAGGGTCAAGGGCTGACACAAGGGGCATCAGACCCCCACACACTTGGCCATGGAGCAGCTCAGAGGAAACCCAGGACAAAGAATTCTCTGCAGAGAGGCTGGCATGAATGGAGGGGGAAAGAGCAGAGAGACGGGGAGACACACAGAGCAACAGAGAGAGATGGAGAACAGAGACAGAAAGAAAACATACAGAGGGAAACGAGATAGATGGGGACAGAAATACAGAGACAGAGATACTCAGAGACAAAGAGAAAAAACTAGAGGGAGACTCAGAGACAGAGACAGACAGAGAAGGACAGCGGGACGAGCAGACCCTCACACAGAGGCATGAAGGGCTCCCCACTTCCATCCTGTCTGGCCCTCTACACTGAGCTGGCCACATCCCTGGACTCACCTGGAACACGGAGTGTGTGCTGGGCACTGTGGTCCACGGTTGCAGCTAGGGAGACAGCATCCTGGAGCCAGAGTAGGTCCACGGGCTCTGGGGGTCCCTGGGCCCGGCAGCTCAGGTTGAAGGGAGTGTTGGCAGCCACAGTCCTGTCCTCAGGCTCCTCCAGGAAGTAAGGCAGACCTGGGCGGGGGGCAGTGGTGAAGGCTGGGGTCCCTCTGAGCCCCCTAGGTGTCTGACTCATCACTAGGATGTGGTAGGGTGCAGGGTCTTTGACCCCTATGTCTGACCCCTCAGGACACCTCTATCCCCAGGAAACATGATCCCAATATCCGACTCTCCCCACCCATGTCTGAGCTCCAGGACATCTGAGCCTCTCATGTCTCTTTTCCAGAATGTCTTACTCCTTCCTGCTCTTCATGCCACCTTATCTATGAGGAAAGTGAGGCCCCTGGGGGGTGAGGTCAGACCCTTGATCTGACCCCCGAATGTCCTGCCCCAACCATGTGTGACCTCAGGACAGCTGACAGACCCAAAGATATCCCCCCCCCCCGCCCAAAACATATAATCTTGTGCAGGCCTGCCCCCAATAATTTGTAGACCCCTCCAGCTGCCTGACCCTCCAAGATCTCTGACATTCTTAGGTTGTACGTCCCCAACGCACGCCGTGAATCCTCCAGCACCCTCTGACCCCTCAGGATTCTTGGTCTCCCACGACCTCTGAGCCCAGGGCTCACCCTCCAGCCCGACGTAGCCAGGCTGGGACACGAAGGTCTTTCTGCCCAGGACCACGGCACACTGGTACCATCCAGCGTCTGAGAGCTGCAGGGACGAGATTCTGACAGGGCAAGAGGAGGGACAGAGAGGTTCAGGGTCAAAGCTGCACCCGGGGAGGGGGTCCTCAGAACTGAAAGAGGAGAGTCTGGGCTGGAAACTTGAAAGACCGAATAAGTGGGTACTATTATTAACTCATTTTACAGAAGAGGAAAGTGAAAGCCAGGGTTAGTTATGTCACATGCCCAAAGCCATGCAGCTAGCGAGTGGCCACACTGGGGTCCAACCCAGGTGGGCTCCTGCGAGTGACTCTGCAGCCAGCATGTGGTGGAGGTGGGGACACAGGGGTCAGGAGGGATGCGGGTCGCGTCTGGTTAGCAGAGGCCGGGCACCTGAGTTGGCTGACCACTTTCCAGTCATCCTGCCCGTCTTCGCCCAGGGGCACCTGGGTCTGGGTGCTGTCTGCCAGCTCTAGGACCTGTCCATCCCGAAGCCAGGTCACCTCGGGGGGCTCCCCCTGAACCTGGAGCTCACACCGAAGGGCCCCCATGAGTCCTCGGGCACCAGTGATGTTCCCTGGACTCCCCACAAAGGGGTGCCCCTCAGCCTGCGGGCCTGCAGGGAGATGGGGAAGAATTCACTCAGGAAACCCTGCTCCCCTCTGACTCCTTGGTTCCACCCGTGCCGGCCTGCCTACTGCCAGGACCCCGCCAGGCCCTTAGGCCCACATAGTTGCAGAGTGACCTCAGCAGGGGGTGTGGAGGGTAGAGGCTTTGAGGGGAAGATGGGAGCCTTCCCAGGGGACTGGGGTCCGGCCTCCAGCCTCCGTCCGTTGGGAGTAGGCCCGGGGTCTGGCAGCCTCCCACGCCCTGACTGCCCGGCAGGCCTGCCCTCCCTTAGCGTCTCTAGAGACTTGACAGATTAGGCTGGTGGATGGTGGGGAAGAAAAGGGAATGGGAGGGAGAGGAGAGAGAGAGAAACAGGGAAGGAGAGTCAGAGAGAGGAACCAGAGAAAGTCAGGCAGACAGAGAGGGACAGACACCCGGAGCGACAGAGGATAAGAGATGGAGAGAGACACCCCAGAGGGGAAAAAGTGGTAGGAGAGACACACAGAGGGAAATGGACAGAAAGAGACAAAAACAGACTGACAGAGACAGTGATAGAGACACTTAGGGCACAGGGAGAGATAAAGACAGAGACTGGAGAGAGAGAGAGAAATGGAGACCCACAGAGATGGTAGGATTAGAGGCAGAGCCCCTGGCCCCAGAGGTGGAACGCGCAGACAAACAGCCCTGGGGTAAGGAGAAGTGGGGGTGACAGTGACGAGGGACTTCCCCTAGGGCTCTGGAGCCTCCTCATCCCACTGCCTGACTTAGGGGTCCTTTCTGGAAGATTCCTTTCCGGGAAGCCCCCAGCTCAGCCCCTCTCCCCAAGGCCCCCAACTCAAGTCCAGCCCCTACCCTTGCCCTCAGCTTCTCCTGTCTGTCTGTCTGTGTCCATCTCTTCCCATCTCTGACCCTCTTAGTTTCTGTTTCTTGCCCTTCTGCTCTCTCAAGAGTCCCTTTTTCCTTCCCTCTCTTGGTCTGTCTCTGTGTATACCCTCCCCCTCTGTTGTCCCAAGAAAACTCCCTGAGCCAGACCAGGACTCCCAACTCACCCCCCTCAAACACCTGCCATCCATCCCTCTCCTCTCCCTCCTCCCCCAGCGCCCCCCATCACTCACCCTTGGGAGCCACGCACCCCCAGTAGCACAGCGCCCAGCACCAGGCCAGCAGGACCCTGCCCATCCTCGGGGCACCACGCAATCAATGTCAAACTTTCCTCAGAAGTTGCTGGGCACCCCGTGGGGGAGGGGGCAGGGCCGGGTTGTGCCCGGCCCTCCCCCCAGCTCCGGGCTCCCCGGATTTGGCACTGCCCGCCTGGCACAGCGGAGCGGGGGGCGCCCTCACCCGGCTCTGCTCAGCGGCGCCTTCCCAGCTCCCCTGCCTCCTTCTCTCCCTCCCAGATTTCGGGCAAGGCTTTCCCCGCCCCTGGCTTCCCCCCCCCCTCCCCGCCTCCGCCCACCGGCCGGAGCCCAAGGGGCCACCTGGACTTCAAGGGGTTAACGCGGAGAGAAGAGGACCAGCTCTGTCTTAAAGGGGCCCTGGAGGGAGGCTGAGGAGGGGGAAGGGGGCCCCAGGTGGCTACGCCCCTAATCGTGGGCCAGCGAGGCAGGGAAGCTGTGCGTCTCCCTATCCCGGCTCTGGGCGCTGTCCCTCTGGGCTCTCTCAGTGTCTGGTAAACATTCCTCCAGAACTCCTCTCCCCTCTGCGACGCCCCCCTCCCCTGCCTCCACCCCCAGCCCAGCCCAGCCAGGCACTCCCCCTCTCACTCACAGCTCCTCAGACAAGGACACACACACACACACACACACACACACACACACACACACACACACTCACAGATGTCATCCACACACAGAGGCTGGGACAGGAGGAGACACGCAGGGGCACGCCACCGGCTCACACTCAGACAAGCCAGGTCAGGAGCTCCTCCATTCGTGGAGAAACCTCAGAAACCAGAAATGGGAGGACACTGCTGCGTGGGCATCCCTGGGGGAGGACTTGGGGAGACGTGGATCCTCATACAAAAGAGATCCACATGGGCACGGAAACAGGACATCAGTGGATGGGCACTCACAGGGGTGCCCAAAGACCTGGGTGGGAATCCCGCCTCTACCACTAAACCCTGTGACCTTACAAGTGACTGGCCTCCCTGAGCCTCACTTTGTCCATCTGTAAGGTGGGAACAGCAATAGAACCCACTTAGCAGGCTATGGAGAAGCTGTCCTGGGACAGTGCACGTGCAGTTTTTTGCACGTGGTGACGACAGCTGACAAGGTGCCCTTGATTTTTTGCATCTCATCTGTATGTCTCTCTGTGCACTTGCATGGCTGTCTCCCTCTGGTGGATTGTGTATCCTGATCCTTGTAGATCCAGGGCCTGTGTGCTGGTTCTCCTGCTTGTCCGTTTACTTCCCACCATGTGTTTTGCACGTGGTGGAGGTGGGGGGGGGGTCTCTGCAAGCCTGAGTGTCTGTGTAGGAGGGGGCTGGCCACCCATCTCTCCGCTCTTAGATGTTCTGTTTGTGTATTGGCATCCCTACAGCTCCTTATAAACTCCTCTCCTTTCAGCCTCCCGATGTCTCTCCCACCTGCCTCTTCTCACTCCGAGGAGTCCAGCCCCATCCTTTCCCACCAGGACCCTGCCTTGGCCTCCTCCCTGGCCTCCCCCCAGGCCTCCTTGCCTTCACTCTTACTCCCTCCAACCCATCTCCCATTCATAAGCAGAGGGATGTTTCTGAAGCTCAAATCTGACCCTGTCCCCTCCCTGCTTAACCTTGGCTCCCCACTGCCCTCAGGGCGAGCTCCCGGCTCCACAACCTGGCACTCAGGGCTCTTCCCCATCAGCTTTCCTGAGCTGTGTCATTTGTGTCCCATTTCAGTGACAGCCTCAGCATCTATTCTGCCACCCAAGCCAGACCCTCAGGGTCCTCTTGGACAGCCCCCACCCTCAATAAGTTTCCAAGTGCCAAGGAGGATTCGATTTAGCTCCACAAACCTTTCTCCTGCCTGGCCTTGCTGTCCTCCCCTGGTCTCACCCTGGTCCAGCCCCATCTTCTCCCACCTGGACCCCTGCTCTGGCCTCCTCCCTGGTCTCCTGGCCTCCACTCTCTCTCCCTCTAACCTGTCAACAGCAAGAAGAATGTCTCTCAATCCCAAATCAAACCCTTTTCCACCTTTGCCCCAAACCTTCCAAGATAAACCCCGAAACTGCTTGCCTTGACCCCTCATGTCCACCTGGCTCCTTTCTCTTGTTCACAAGATTTAGGGCCTCCTCCTGCAGCTCTATGCCCCCAACTCCTACACACCCTCAGCCCCATCTCAATTGTCCCTTCTCCTTGGCATCACTGCCTGGTCCTTCCCAGTCAACTCTAGGTCCCCGTGTTCTTCACTCCTAACACTTTGTCCTTTTCTTTGGCTTGGGTTGTCACAATATATTTATTGGTGTGACTGTGTGTCTCATGGTCTGAGGGCTCTGGGAGTGTAGGCACTGGGTATATCTTTGGTACCACTGTGTCTGCACCACCATGTAAAAGACCTTTCCTAAAGGGGCCAATTAATTATTGTGGCATTTTGGGGGGACGCAAATATGTGCAAAGATCTGCCCACTTGTTTGAATACGCTGGGTGGTCCTACACACCTAGGACATGGTGGACCCAGCTGTGTGTGTGGCCAACTTGAATCTGTGTTCGTTCTTTCAAGAACTATTTGCTGAGTATCAAATATGTGTTTGCAATTGGCTTTCAAATGCATTTTATTTATTTATTTTTTTATACATAGTATTTTTATTTTATTTTTTATTTTATTATGGTCCCGCTGTGCGGCATGTGGGATCTTAATTCCCCCACCAGGGATGGAACCCTAGCCCTACAGTGGAAGCACGGAGTCTTTTAAACGACTGGACCCCCAGGGAAGTCCCTCAAATGCATTTTAAAAATGAGATGGGGGAATTCCCTGGCGGTCCAGTGGTTAGGACTCGGTGCTTTCATTGCTGAACTGCTGAAGGTGCAGGTTCCGATCCCTGGTCGGGGAACTAAGATCCCGAAAGTCGTGAGGCGCGGCCAGAAAAAAAAAGGTGAGATGGACAGGTGGATAGAAATGTTCCCTGTGCCAGAGGCGGGGATTCCACAGTGAGCAAGACTGCCCTCATGGAGCTCATATTCCAAGTGGAAGAGGGAGAAAAGCCAGAGAAATATTTATCAGATTGCAACACGGGAAGTGAAGAAAAATAGTTGGGGAAGGGATATCAAGGGGAGCAGGGGCAGTGCCATTTTAGAGAAAGTAGTCAGGGAAGTGCTCTCTGAGGTTATGATCAAGTTCTGAAGTAAATTAGCAAGTGAGTCATATAGGAAAGGGCATTCCAGGCAGAGGGAACCGCCAGTGCAAAGGCCTGGGGGCAGGCCTGCAGGGAACTTCAAGGAGAAGACCCGTGTGGCTGAAATGGATGGGGGTCAGGGAGTAGGTGAGATCAGGGAGGGCATTGGCCTGGGGAGGAGGACTTTGGCTTTTATTCTAAATATGACAGAATGCACTAAGGGGCTATTCCCCCCACCCAGCTTTACTGAGGGATAATTGGTCAAAATGTATAAATTTAATGGGGAATTCCCCGGCGGTCCAGTGGTTAGGACTTGGCCCTTTCACTGCTGAGGGCCCAGGTTCGATCCCTGGTTGGGGAACTGGGGAACTAAGATCCCACAAGCCATGCAGCGTGGCAAAGTAAATAAATAAATAGATAGATAAATAAATAAATAATAAATTTAAGGTGTACACCATGATTTACTACATGTATATATTGCAAAGGGATTACCACAATAAAGTTAATTAACCCATCCATTACCTCACATAGTTACCATTTTTTGGCGTGTATAGTGAGAACATTTAAGATCTACTCTCTTAGTAAATTTCAAGTATACAGTACAGTATTAGCTATAGTCACCATGCTGTACATTAGGTCCCCAGAACTTATTCATCTTGTAACTGAAGATCTGTACCCTTTGATCAACATCTCCCCATTTCTCCCCCACCCCCAGCCTCTGGCAACAACAATTCTTTTACTTAATTAGGTAATTATTAATTAATTTTTATTGCGAGACAATTGACCTATAACACTATATTAGTTTCCGATGTACACAGTGATCCTATATTTGTATATGTTGTGAAATGATCACCACAGTAAGTCTACTTAACATCCATCACTACGCAGTTACAATTTTTTTTCGTTATGAAACTTTTAAGATTTACTCTCTTAGTAACTTTCAAATGTATAATACAGTTTTATTAATTACAGTCACCATGCTACATGACATCTCTCTATTTCTATGAATTCAGCTTTTTTAGATTCCACATATAAGTGAGATCATACAGTATTTGTCTTTCTCTGTCTGACTTAGGATAATGACTTCAAGGTCCATCCATGTTTGTCACAAATGGCAGGGTTTCCTTTTTTTAATGGCTGAATAATATTCTGTTATATATCTATATCACATTTTCTTTTTTTTTAATTTTTTTTTTTTTTTAATTTTGGCTGCGTTGGGTCTTCGTTGCTGCACGTGGGCTTTCCCTAGTTGCGGCGAGCGGGGGCTACTCTTTGTTGTGGTGCACGGGCTTCTCCTTGCAGTGGCTTCTCTTGTTGGGCGGAGCATGGGCACGTGGGCTTCAGTAGCTGAGGCTCGTGGGCTCTAGAGCGCAGGCTCAGTAGTTGTGGCACACAGGCTTAGCTGCTCCATGGCATGTGGGATCCTCCCGGACCAGGGCTTGAACCCATGTCACCTGCGTTGGCAGGCAGATTCCTAACCACTGTACCACCAGGGAAGCCTGTCACATTTTCTTTATCCACTCATCTGCTGACACTTAGATTGCTTCTGTATCTTGGCTATCGTGAATAATGCTGCCATGGACACAGGGGTGCAGATATCTCTTTTGGGACACTGATTTTGTTTCCTTTGGATATATACCAAGGAGAGGGACTGTTGGATCCTATGACAATTCTATTTTTAATTTTTTGAGGAACCTCCATATTGTTTTCCATAGTGGCTGCACCAATTTACATTCCCACCAACGGTGCACAAGGGTTCCCCACTGGGGGGCAGAGCAGGGGAGAGACCTGATTTGATTTGGGTTTTTTTTTTTTTTTTTTTTTGCGGTACGCGGGCCTCTCACTGTTGTGGCCTCTCCCGTTGCGGAGCACAGGCTCCGGACGTGCAGGCTCAGTGGCCATGGCTCACGGGCCCAGCCGCTCCGCGGCACGTGGGATCTTCCTGGACCGTGGCACGAACCCGTGTCCCCTGCATCGGCAGGCGGACTCTCAACCACTGCGCCACCAGGGAAGCCCTGATTTGGTTTTAAAGGCCAGTAAGTGAAAAGTTGATGGGAAACTTTCTAACAGAGGGATCAGGACCTGGACACACTATATGGGAACATTTATTATTGAGATATGATGTGCCTGGAAGGGGCCCAGCCCACCCAGTGAGGAGCTCTTGGGCCAGAATGAGCCCAAATCTGATCTAACTTCCAGTTTACAGAGAATTCCTGGCAATGGAAAGACATCTTGAGTAGCACTCCAAAGATGCCATCAGCCAATCTGGGATGTGAAAAATGACACAGGGCAAACGACCTGTGTGACTAGTTTCTTGAAGAAATTAGTGGCATTACCAAAGGGGAAAGGCAGGGAGGGATAAATTAGCAGTTTGGACTTAAAATATACACCCTACTATATATAAAATAGATAACCAGCAAGGATCTACTGTATAGCACAGGGAACTACTCAATATCTTGTAATAACCTATAATGGAAGAGAATATAAAAAAAAGAATTATATATATTTATGTATATGTATAATTGAATCCCTGTGCTGTACATCTGAAACTAACACAACATTGTAAATCAACTATATTTCAATAAAAATTAAAAAAATAAGTGGCATAAAAAAGGTTGGGAATGGTTACAGCTTTAGAAGACCTAAGTATCCAAATGAGGCACTGAATGATGAGCCTTTGGATGTAGCTTTGAACAAACACGCCTATGAAGTACATTTCTGCAACCATCAGGGAAACGTGAACACTAACACAGCAAAATTGCTAACTGTGATAGGTGTGAAAATGGTATCTCGGTTGTGACTCTTCTTGTTTTTTTCCTTGTGGTACGCGGGCCTCTCACCGCTGTGGCCTCTCTCGTTGCGGAGCAGAGGCTCCGGACGCGCAGGCTCAGCAGCCATGGCTCACGGGCCCAGCCGCTCCGCGGCATATGGGATCCTTCCAGACCGGGGCACTGAACCCGCGTGCCCTGCATCGGCAGGCGGACTCCCAACCACTGCGCCACCAGGGAAGCCCGGTTGTGCCTCTTAAAAAGTGGATTTTAGGGAATTCCCTGGTGGTCCAGTGGTTAGGACTATGCTTTCACTGCTGTGGACCTGGGTTCAGTCAGGGAACTAAGATCCTGCAAGCCATGTGGCCAAAAAAAAAAAAAAAACAAACAAAAGAGTGGATTTTAAAGGGGAGTTATATTCTTAATAAGTTAGGAGTCTTTGTTGGGCGTAATGAAAGTTTTGGGTGTAGATAGTGTGAAGGTTATACATTGTGAATATATTTAATGCCACTGAATCGTACACTTACAAGTGGTGAAAATGATAAATATTATGTTATGTATATTTTACACCCCCCCCCAAAAAAAAACAAACCGAACACCACACTGATTGTAAAGACTTTTACTTTGGGGTCCAATAATTATTGTTTAAGACATTTTGAGTTTTTGTTTTTCTTTTGCCTGCTACTGGAATCATCCTAATTCATGTCAACTTTCATATTGCTGCAGTGCAAGGTCCATCCTTCCTCAAATAAATGAATTTGCTGGTATTTCTGATCCCAAGGTTCCCTGAATGTGAATTTTGAGTGCAAAGGAAAGCAAGTCATTGCCTTAATTTAAAAGGAGGAAACATCAAACCTCATTCATTCCTTTTCATATCACACTGACATAAAAAGTAGTAATAATAAATCCAAGAACTTAGCACGTATTTTGTTCCTATTAAGTTCCAGAATTTTTCACGTCTCTTCTTTTAAGTTTGGCAAGTCTTTTAGATGCTAAATCCTCAGTGAAGGTGTCATCAACTAGAAAGTGGCAAAGTTAGGATCTGATCCCCATCACATCTTTCTATTTTCCATCACATCACTGTTTTGTGCTACCTCTGTAGAATTTAAGCCAAAAAATAAAGTGATAACATCATGGAAAATTAAAAAAAAAAAAGGAAACTTTAGCTAACGATCTATGCATTGCTGAAGCATTCAGAGGTCGATGTCTGCAATTTATTTTTTGGTTTGTTTTCGGCCGTGCGGCGTGGCACGCGGGATCTTAGTTCCCTGATCAGAGATCGAACCTGCGCCTCCACAGTGGAAGTGTGGAGTCCTAACCACTGGACCGCCAGGGAATTCCCTGCAATTTATTCTGAAATGCCTAAAAAAATGAGCTGGCTGGGCAGGTGGAAAGAAATGTGCTAATGCAGCATGGCAACCGAAGTGGGAGAGCCTAGGCGGTAGCCCATGGGTAATTCCCTTAACTTTGCTGCATGTTTGAAAATTGTCATAATAAAATGTTGGGGGGAAAAATGTCCTTTACTATGAGAAATGTGTATTCAATTATTTTCTGAGATTTGCTTTAAAATCACTGTAAGAGAGTGATAGATGAAATAAAATTAGCCGAAAGTTGATGATTATCGAATGAGGCCCGGTCATGGGCCCACGGGTTCATTGTACTATTCTCTCTACTGGTGTGTGTTTGAAAACTTCCTTATTAGATAATTGACAAAGAAAAAGATACTTCTGGCTCTCTAGTGAAGAGAAGGGAGGAGGGAACGGGTGGCAGGAGAGGCCAGAGTGAGGGTAGGGTTTGTGTTTCGGCGTGTGCTTTCAGTTTGGGAGGGCGCCCAGGGTGGGAAGCGGTCACCTTCGGGTTTTCCCTAACTGAGGCCCCCAACTCTCCTACCCGCACGCCTCCCACCCCCTGCCCTAGGCCTGCAGTTCTGCCCACCCCCCAACATCAGCTTCACCGGAAGTGAGGCCCAGGACAGCCCCCCCAACCCCGGCCCCGCCACCTCCACATCTGCTACTGATGTCAACAGCCAGGGTAGGCGGGGGCCATGTTTTTCGGTTCCCGCCTAGCCTCCAGGGAGGGGTGGACCCCCTCCATCCCCACTCCTTACTCACAATGATGGACACTGTCACACACATACTAGGCCCTGCCCTGGGCCAGAGACAAACTTTTATTGCAAAACGGGGACCTTCGAGTCACAAGGACGTCAGACCTGGCCTCTTCCCTGCAACGGGGAGTTGGAATCTGGCTCCATCCGCTGGGTCTAACTGGAGGCGGGTGGGGGGAGCAGGGGAGGTTTTCAACATGGTTATATAAGCTGGAGTGTGTGTGTGTGTGTGTGTGTGTGTGTGTGTGTGTGTGCGTGTGCGTGTGTGTGGTGTGTTCCCCTGATCTGAGTTTCCACGTATGTCCAAGTTTACTTTGTCCCCAGGCTTGTGCACAATTGCACACTGGGGTGTGTCTGTATTTGGGAGCATTTGGGGGATCAGGCTGCCTGGAAAGGGGTGCCCTTGAGGGCTGAAGGTGCAGAGGAGGCCAGGGCTGGGCCTCCACAGGAGTCGTATATCTTAGCGGGAAGATACCCCGGAGGCGGGCGGGTGTCCCGCATGGGCTGGCTGTGTGGCTCAGTGGTTGGGGGCATGTGGATGACGACAGTCTTATGCCTGGAGAGCGGTACGGTCACCTGAGGGCTGAGGACAGAGATGGTCTCTGTGTGGTGACATGAGCTGGCATGGGGCATGTTCTCTGCTCTAGGCTCCCAGAGATGGTGGCCCTGGTAAGTCTGATGAGTTAAGAGGGCACGTGGGCTGCAAACACTGTGGCTGTTTCCGTGGCTTGTGAAGGCGGCAGCTGAATCCCCACGCGTGGGCTGTGGGTCCGAGGGAGCTGTGCTGTGTATGAGTTGGTGGGTTATCCGGGCATGTGGTTGTGATTCCAGATGGACTAAATTTGTCAGTAGAAAGCTGCGTGCCCGAGTTGCCTTGTGGCCCTCGTGGGTGTGTCTGGGTGTGTGGTTGCGTGGTCTGATGACCCTGTGGATGTGTAGGCTGAATATATGTGTGACCGACTCTAGAAAACAGCTACAGGTGTGCGAAGGTGGCTGCCTGTGGTGTAGGCGTGTGGCTCAGGAGACACAGCCATGTCCATGGCAACCGCCAAGGCTACTACCTCCCAAGTTTCCCTTCTTCATCCGGTCCACACGGTGGGGTGGGGTGGAGGTCAGCGGGGCCGGAATTGCAGCTGGAAGGCTTGGGGGATGTTGAAAAGGCCACTGACGGCTGGCTGGAGGCTCAGGGCACCCGGTGGGCACGGGTTCCCCAGCGAGAAGGCCTGCAGGATGGCGGTGAACAGGAGGAAGAGCTCGGTCCGAGCCAGGCCCTCCCCGAGGCAGACACGCTTACCTGGAGGGGAGACAGATGGCGCTGTGCCAACCATCCTCACACCCAGGCCTGTGGGAGGACCAGTGGGTAGACAGGGGCGGACCCAGCAGATACCTAAGGAGAAGGGCAGGAAGGCCTCGTGCTTTTTGAACTTTCCGTCTGCATCCAGGAATCGTCCCGGGTTGAACTCCTCAGGCTGTTTGAAGACCTCAGGGTCGTGCAGGATGGAACCAAGGAGGGGGAAGACCTCCGTGCCCTGAGGGGAGATCATAACAAAACTACAAACATCCCTCACCCCGCAGGCCTTCAGTCCTCGAGGGCAGAGCACAAGAGTCTGGTGTGTTGGGGAAACCGGTTCACGAAACACAGCGGCATCATTGTTTATCGAGGGCTTGTTACGTGTCAGGCACTTTATTAAGCCTACATACGTATCGCCTCATATGTAATAGGTACATGTATTATACTCACACACACACACTCACAAACGTCCACACAAACTCACTAAATCTTTTTAACAAGTCTAGGGAACAGTTAGTAATATGATCCCATTTTAAAGATGGGGGAGGGACTTCCCTGGTGGTCCAGTGGCCTAAGACTCCGCGCTCCCAATGCAGGGGACTCAGGGTTCGATCCCTGGCCGGGGAACTAGATCCCACATGCATGCCACAACTAAGAGTTCGCATGCCACAACTAAGGAGCCCTCTTGCCGCAACTAAGACCCGGCACAACCAAATAAATAAATAAATTAAATATTTAAAAAACCAAACCAACGAAAGATAATGTCTTAGAGGCTGCTTATAAGGCGGGGAAAATAACTGTCCACGGGTTAAACAGGGTGCTAGGAACAGTCAGGTCTGTAACTCGGTAGTACAAATGGATTAAAGGATAGGGCTAACACGGATGCAACAGTGTGGAATATTAAAAAAAAAAAAAAAAAAAGATGGAGGACTTCCCTGGTGGTCCAGTGGTTAAGACTCCGTGCTCCCACTATAGGGGACACGGGTTCGATCCCTGGTCAGGGAACTAAGATCCTGCAAGTCGCGTGGTACAGCCAAAACAAACAAAAAGTGGGAAAACAGAGGCCCAGAGAACGTAAGCAACTTGCCCAAAGCAACATTTGGACGTGGCAGAGCTTGTTATTTTTATGTTTGTTTTTAAACTTTGGGGCTATGTTGTGATTCAGCTGTGGCTGTCCTAAGGCACTTGGCTAAGAGTCCAGCTTTCTGCCACTATGATCTTCTGGAGGTGAAGGGTGGGTGGATGGGGGCTGCCCGTGAAGGCTTCCCCCGCCCAGGTTTGGGGAGAGGGGCAGCCCCTTCCGCGGAGATCAGAGTCCCCATGTTCCCAGGGCTGTGGTGGAGGGTGAAGGAAGGTAGAGAGTACGAGGAGAGGGCGAGGGGTCTCCTTTGTTAGGGATTCTGGCTAACGGGGCTTCGAGTTGGGAAGGTGAGTGAGGCTTCAGGAAAAGGTCAGGCTAATGTTGTTAAAATAAGAGAAAGGCAGATAGCAGTGTTTAACCACTGCTAAAGCATAGGCTCTGGGTTCAAATCCTGCCCCTACCGCTTATAGGCTGGGAGAGCTTGCCAAGTCTTCTAACCTTTCAAGGCCTCAGTTTCCTCATTTGTAAAATGGGTGTGATAATGACGATAATGATGTGATAATGATGTAGTGCTGCTCTGAAGATTAAATAAGGTAATACATGTAAAGCATTTAGAATAATACCTGGCACAGAGCAGATCCTCGATCACAGATGCCTGTTATTGCTATGATCGTTATCAGTAGTTGCTGTAGTTGCAAGAGTCATTGCTTTAGCAATAGTCGCTGCTGTGGTGTACATAGGAGCCCCACCCCCGGCACAAAGAGTTCATTCGGTGTTTTACAAGCATCATTTCACAGATTCCTTACAATCCCAAGATGATACTATTATTACTCCCAATTTAGAAGAGGAGGGACTTCTCCGGTGGCACAGTGGTTAAGAATCCACCTGCTTGGGGCTTCCCTGGTGGCGCAGTGGTTAAGAATCCACCTGCTTGGGGCTTCCCTGGTGGCGCAGTGGTTGAGAGTCCGCCTGCCGATGCAGGCGACACGGGTTCGTGCCCCGGTCCGGGAAGATCCCACATGCCGCGGAGCAACTAAGCCCGTGCACCACAACTACTGAGCCTGCGCTCTAGAGCCCGTGAGCCACAACTACTGAGCCTGCGTGCCACAACTACTGAAGCCCGCGCGCCTAGAGCCCGGGCTCCGCAACAAGAGAAGCCACCGCAATGAGAAGCCTGCGCACGGCAACAAAGTGTAGCCCGCGCTCGCCGCAACTAGAGAAAGCCTGTGTGCAACGGAGACCCAACGCAGCCAAAAATATATAAATAAATTAATTAATTTAAAAGAAAAAAAAAAAAGAGGAGTAGATGGAGGTTCAGAGGGTGAAGTGATTTGCCCAAGGTCTCAGCTAGAAAACAGCAGGACTGGATTCTAACTGCTATGAACTGGATTCTACAATGAAGCTCAAGGAGGGAGCAGCTTGCCCGGAAGGCACCTTCGGTTTCCAGGGAGAGGTCGCCCCCTGGTGGTGCTGGTTCTGAGTTGCTCTGGAATGAAGGGGCAGGAACTGAGAGAGAGAGAGAGAGAGAGAGAGAGAGAAAGAGTGTGTGTGTGTGTGTGTGTGTGTGTGTGTGTGTGTGTGTGTGTGTGTGTGTGTGTGTGTGTGTGTGTGTGTGTGTGTGTGTGTGTGTGTGTGTGTGTGTGTGTGTGTGTGTGTGTGTGTGTGTGTGTGTGTGTGTGTGTGTGTGTGTTGGGAAGGAGGGAGAGCCTGATCGTGTTTGCAGCCGGGTGGAGGGTGAGGGCCTCCGTCGGCCCTCAGTTCTCAAATTGCTTCCCTGTCTGTCACGTTATCTGATTGTCCCCACCACGATTGGAAGGAGGTAGAATTAGGATCCATTGGACACATGGGGGAAACCGAGGCTCAGAGACAGAGTCAAAAGGCAAGAAAAATGTACACAGAAAGAAACAAAGAGAGATGCAGAGACAGGGACACAGAAAAAGAAAGGAAGATGTCAGCCAGAGAGGAGAGAGAAAGAGGAAGAAGATGCAGAGACAAACTGACCAAGATTCAGAAAAAGAGACAAAGATAGCAACGGACTCAGGCCCTCAGGCCCGAGACAGAGACAGCTGCTGGGCCTGGCTGACCCGCACACCCACCTGGGGCAGGGTGTACCCCCGGAAGCGGGTGGTCTTGACGAGGGCTCGGGGCACTCCCATGGGTACAAGCGCCAGCAGCCGCTGCGCCTCATGCAGAACCGCGTCCGTGTAGGGGAGGCGGGCTCGGTCCCCAAGGCTTGGCACCTGGCCGGGCCCCAGCTCCCGCATCAGCTCCGCCTGCACTCGCTCTGCACCCAAGAAGAGGAGAGTTGGAGGTCAAAGGTGGGGTGGGGCCCTATGATCCTCCCCTCCGACGCCCCATCTTCTTTATTTTTTAAGGTTTATTTATTTATTTATTTGGCCGTGCCACAAGGATCTTAGTTCCCCAAGCAGGGATTGAACCCGGGCCCTCGGCAGTGAAAGTGCGGAGTCCCAGCCACTGGACCGCCAGGGAGTTCCCAGACGCTCCATCTTCCTGAGCAGCTGTGGTTAGGGGTGAGGCTGGCGGGCAGGGAGGAAGAGTCCTCCAGCCCTCTGCAGACCGGGTCCCACACATCCCGTGTGGTGGGCATCACATCTCTCCTTTTTTTTTTTTTTTTAATGGTATGCGGGCCTCTCACTATTGCGGCCTCTCCTGTTGCGGAGCACAGGCTCCGGATGCGCAGGCCCAGCGGCCATGGCTCATGGGCCTAGCCGCTCCGCGGCATGTGGGATCTTCCCGGACCGGGGCACGAACCCGTGTCCCCTGCATCGGCAGGCGGACTCTCAACCACTGTGCCACCAGGGAAGCCCACATCTCTCCTCTTTCAATTCCCATAGCAATCCTGTGAGGTGGGGGAACATAACCTAGCCCCATGTCCCAGATAAGGACAGAGGCCTAGTGAGCTGAAATAGCAGCTGACTCCTTGATTCCACCAAGGCACCCAGGTCCCATCTTCCAGGTCAGCCCACCCCACTGGCTCGACAGCACTGGACGCAGCTGCGTGACCCTGAAATGCTGGAGTTCCTTGGGGCACATTCCCAGCCCTGCCTCACCCACTTACCCTCCCTCACCAACACAGCTTCAGGTCTTGCCTGTGCCCTGATAACCCCAATTTGTTTCTTATCTCCAGTCCTGATGCAGGTGTCTCGTGGCCTTCTGGATGTCCCCCCCGCAGTGGTTCCAGGTCCCTCACACTCAAATTGTCCCCAAATGGCTTCAGCATCTCCCCTGAAATAGCTCCTTATCCCTTCTGTCCCCATCTCAGGATGGCCTCATGGTCCCCCAGTCCCCTGGCCAGAGCCCTGGGCCTGTCCCTGGATGCCTCCCTCCCTGGTCATTCTCCACCACCTGCCTACTTGGACCCCTCTCTCCTCCCCACAGCTTGGCCCAGCCCTGTTTGTTCTCTCCGGCCTAGGTCCCTACCTTGTCCTCTGCCCTGGGCTCCTGGCATCCTCTTTCAGACCCTACAACTTACCTCTTCATGACAGACCAAAGGATTTTTCTAAAATGCTCATTTGTCCCTGCCCTCCCCTGCTCAACGACCTTCCATGGCTCCCCATGGCTCAGGATTAGGTGTACAATGTACCACCAAGGCGGCAAGGCCGGAGACGCCTCCTGCCTCATTTCTCATTTTACTAGACCTCTCACTGCAGCCGGCAGTCCGCACGCTTCTTGCTTTTCAGACGCACTGGATGCCCGCTCATTCTCGCCTCCAGGCTCTGGCTCAGGCTGTCCACTCCCCTAAACATCCTTCCTCTCGAGCTCTCCCTCCTGTTCCCAGGCCTGGCTGGTGGAGAAGCTTCCTACCTTGGACCTGAGGATATTTCAGCAGGAGCAGGAGAGTGTAGCGAATCGTGTTGCTGACTGTCACCGTCCCGGCGAACAACAGATAAATGACCGTCATCAGCAAGTTCTTGTCCGTGAATTCTGTGTTAGCGTCTTGCTTCTCCTGGGGGAAACCAGGCAGAGGGGCTCAGAGAACACAGGCTGCCAGGAGTAGAGACCCAGCACAGCCAGGTTTGGGGTGCAGCACAGCAAGTTATAACTTTGTCAGGGAGTTTAAATAAATGTGTGAGAAAGTTGGGAAGTGGGCTCTTGATATTAGTTCTCTCGGGGTGAAGTGTTTTAAAAGTAAAAGAGAGGGGCTTCCCTGGTGGCGCAGTGGTTGAGAGTCCGCCTGCCGATGCAGGTGACACGGGTTCGTGCCCCGGTCCGGGAAGATCCCACATGCCGCGGAGCGGCTGGGCCCGTGAGCCATGGCCGCTGAGCCTGCGCGTCCGGAGCCTGTGCTCCGCAACGGGGGAGGCCACGACAGTGAGAGGCCCGCGTACCGCAAAACAAAAACAGAAACAAAACAAAACAAAAAATAAAAATGAAAGAGAGTGGCCACTATAAAACGAACAAACAAACAGAAAATGACAAGTGTTGGTGGAGACACGGAGAAACCGGAACCCCTGTCGCCAAGGGGGTATATAAAAGGGTGCAGCTGTTACAGCAAATGGTACAGCGATTCCTCAAAAAAGTAAAATAGATTTACCATGTGATCCAGCAGTTCCACTTCTGGGGATTTATCCAGAAGCGTAGAAAGCAGGATCTTGAAGAACATTTGTACACCTATGTTCATAGCAGCATTATTCATAATAGCCAAAATGTGAAAGCAACCCCAGGTGTCCACTGATAGATGAATGCGCTATATCCACACAGTGGAATATGATTCAGCCTTAAAAAGGAAGGAAATCTTGTCACACGCTGCAGTGTGAATGAAACTTGACCACATTATGCTAAGTGAGATAAGCCACAGAAGGACAAATACTGTGTGATCCCACTTATATGAGGTCCCTAGAGTAGGCAAATTCATGGATTAAGGAAGTAGGAGGGTGGGGGCTAAGGGCTGGGGGAGGGAAGGATGGGGATCTGTTGTTTAATGGGTATAGAATTTCAGTTTTGCAAGTTGAAAGTGTTCTGGACATGGATGGTGGTCATGTGAATATCTAACACCACTGAACTGGACACTTGAAAATGGCTAAGTTGGTAAATTTTGTGTTATGTGTATTTTACTATAATTAAATTAAAAAAAAATTTTTTTGGCCATGCCACACGGCTTGTGGGATCCTAGTTTCCTGACCAGGGATCGAACCCGGGCCTCCTGCAGTGGAAGTACGGAGTCCTAACCACTGGACCGCCAGGGAATTCCCATTCCCTTTCATTTCTTTTTTTCTTTTTTTTTTTTTTTTGCGGTACACGGGCCTCTCACTGTTGTGGCCTCTCCCGTTGCGGAGCACAGGCTCTGGACACGCAGGCTCAGTGGCCATGGCTCACGGGCCCAGCCACTCCGTCATTTCTTAAATTAAAAAGATTTAATTATATTTGAGATTAACAGATACACACTACTATATATAAAATAGATAAACAAGAACCTACTGTATAGCACAGGGAACTATATTTAATGTCTTACAATAACCTATAATTGAAAAGAATCTGAAAAAGAATATATATATATTTCAGTTTCATATATATATATATATATATATATATATATATATATATAACCGAATTACTCTGCTGTATATTTGAAACATTATAAATCAACTATACTTCAGTAAAAAAAAATAAAAATTAAAAAAATTCAGGGGACTTCCCTGGTGGCACAGTGGTTAAGAATCCGCCTGCCAATGCAGGGGACACGGGTTCGAGCCCTGGTCCGGGAAGATCCCACGTGCCATGGAGCAACTAAGCCCATGCGCCACAACTACTGAGCCTGCTCTCTAGAGCCCGCGAGCCACAACTACTGAGCCCGTGTGCCACAACTAATGAAGCCCACGCGCCTAGAGCCTGTGCTCCACAAGGGAAGCCCCCGCAATGAGAAGCCAAAGCACCGCAATGAAGAGTAGCCTCCACTCGCTGCAACTAGAGAAAGCCCACGCGCAGCAACGAAGACCCAACGCAGCCAAAAATAAATAAATAAAAATAAATAAATGTATAAAAAAAAAATTCGGGAATTCTCTGGCTGTCCAGTGGTAGGTCTCTGTGCTTTCACTGCCGAGGGCCCAGGTTCAATCTCTGGTTGGGAACTGAGATCCCACAAGCCACATGGTAGCCCCCCCCCCAAAAAAAAGGGCCACAAAGTTAAGAAAAAAAATCTCTCTCTCCGTGAACATTTATTCAAAGGATGTGGCCCTGAATATCTCCCATAATTGCAAAGTATGTACAATTCAAAACGAGTTATTTCCACAGGGATCATCTTAATTCTAATTTTCTCATATGATAATTGTTCTCACATAACTAATAAAGTGGACTTTATTAGTCTAATTAGACAGTGCAAGGTTTCATAAGTAAATGATTGTAATTCATAGGAACTTTCCTGGGTGGGTTGGGGGAAGTCATGGTGGGGATTGCCGGTGGCAGGTCACTGGGCATGAGGCCTGGGCGGGGGGCTGAGGTTGGAGGGAGGAGAAAAAGGAGAGATGCAAGTGACTCAGACACACATTCACAGAGCGACGTGCAGAGAGAAAGAAGGAGGGTGACAGAGTGCCCCAGCTATACCTGGGTGTAGGGGCTGGCCAGGAGGCCCCCAACCCTAAGCTTCTCCCACCTTTGCCATCTTCAGCAAGAAGGCATCCACCACGTCGCGTGCAGGGCCTGAGGCGTCCAGGGTCCTCTGGTGCCGCTGTATCTGCTGGGTGGCGAAGGCAGCCACAGTGCACACTTGGCCGAGGAGCTGTGTGTAGGGGCCCGGGAGGTGCTGCAGGAGCCGTGAGAACATCTCGTAGGTCTGCCGGGGGACGGGCAGCCGTTTTCACGGGGGCCTGGCCTTGCACCAGGGCAGAGGGGTGGGTGGACAGGGCGCTCTGGGGTTACCTGAAAGAGGTGGGCAGGAGCCTTTGGAGAGAGAGGGATCCCACCCCCTTACCTGGGCCCACGGGGAGCTGACCCCCACGACGATGCCACTAGCTGCCTGGACCAACGCCTGGAACTCCTTGTCATCATAGGGGAAGCGGAGGCGGAAAACGAGGGAGCAGATGATGTTGGAGGTGGCCTGGGCCAGCAGCAGTGAGGGGTCAAAAGGCCATCCTGGGGAGGAGGGGACAGGGAGGGGGGTTGTGATGGAGATGGGCAGAGGGGCGCTGACGTAGGGCGGAGCCTGTCCACGAAGATGGAGTGGGGGCCAGACCCGAAAGGAAAGAGACAGGCAGAAAGAGTGAGACAGAGACAGACAGGGAAAGAGAGAGTTAGACACGGAGAGAGACAGAGAAAGACAGAGGCAGACTTACAGGAGAGAAAAACAGAAAAATAGGGACTTCCGTGGTGGTCCAGTGGTTAAGACTCCGCACTTCCAATGCAGGGGGCGCGGGTTTGATCCCTGGTGGGGGAACTAAGATCCCACATGCTGCACAGTCAAAAAAAAAAAGAGGAGAGGCAGGAAGAGTGACGTGACAGTACGAGGGACACAGAGACCCTCAGGGAGACAGCAGGATAGAGGCAGAAGGTGGAGGAGGAGAGAGTTGGAATGATTGGAGTCCCCAGCCCAGTCTGAGAGGGAAGGCCCTACCACACTCGGGCACCCTGCTGACCTTTGGTCCTCCGGAGCGCCTCCACCAGACACCGGGCCTCCGCCTGGATCAGCTCCTCACCTTCTCGTTTCCCCATGCCCAAGTCCCGCAGGGCCAGCGTGGTGAACTTCCTCAGCTGCCTCCACCGCTCCCCATTAGAGAAGAAAACCCCTGCACAGAAGGCTAGACTCAAGGAGGGACCAGCCCTCCCCTGTTCCCCAGGATTCCTCCCTTCCTCCCAGTGAGGTGCCCTGTCCTGAGTCCACGTGAGCCTAGCGCAAGAAGGAGGGCCCACGAGGTGCTCAATAATTGCCTAACCTTGCATCGGAGGGTGACCTCCTCCTGAGGAGTTGGTATCTGGGATTATCCAGGCTCCTTGTGTTCTGTGATTCACCAGCGTGAGTGAAGATTTCTTCCTTCCCGCTGGCTATCCATCTTTTTATTCCTCTATTCACCCACCCATCCATTTACCATTCCTCCCTCTTTCCTCTTTCTCCCTCCCTCCCACCCTTCTATCCATCCATCCATCCATCGATACCAACATTTATGGAGTATTATTGGGTCCCATGCCCCATGCCAACTGGAGGTTGAAAAGGGAGGGAGGAGGATGGAATTGCACTGTTTTCCTCCTTATCCAAGAGGCCTGGACAGTCCCTTCCCTGGTCTGAGCTGTTTCCACTTGTAGAATGCCAGTCTATAACGGCCTTCTGGGCGCCTCCTCCTGGATGTCCCCTGCCCACCCATCCCTCCACTGTGTCCCAAACTGGCCTCAGCATCTCTCTTTCTCATCAACATCCCATCCCCTGGCTAGAGCCCTGCATTCCTCTCCCAACCACCTCCCCTCCCCCACTCAACAGCCCCAGCCCTGGTCCAGCCCAGTCCCCTTGCTGGGCTCCCACACAGCAACCAGAGGACCTTTCTAACTCTGACTCTACCCTTTCCCAGAAAAACCCAAAGTCCAGACTCTGGCTTGACTCGGGCCCTGCGCGATCAGGCTCTGAAGACGTCTCCAGCTTTGCTGCTAATTCAATTGCACTGGGCTTTTCTCACTTCCTCAAAAGTGCCAGGATGCCCCCTCTAGGCCTTTGCCCCGGCTGTTCCCTCTTCCTGGATCACTCACCTCTTCATCCTCACTGAACTGACTGCACTCAGCCTCCAGGTCTCAGTTCAAATGTCACCTCCGCCAGGAAGCCTTCTCTGATTCCTCCCATTCTCCTCTCCAAATCCCTCTGCCCCCCTAGCCAGTAAAGGTCCCCTGTGTCCTGCTCTTAAGGCTGTACCTCTCACTTTAGAAATCTAGTCTCTCCCTCCACTGTCTTATTGCAAAGCCCACATGTCCCACAGTAAGACACGTCACCACATCTGTCACCTCTGTGTCCCCAGTACCAAGCCAGGTGTAATGAAAATTTGTCAGTTGATGAGTGAATGCTTCTTCCCTCGCCTCCATGCTTTTGTACGTGCTGGTCTCTCTGCCTGGAACACCCTTCCCACTCATCCTATGAGTCTCAGCTCAGACACCCCGTCTTTTAGGAAGACGTCCGGGACAACCTCCACCCGACAGGCTGGGCCAGGCGCCTCCTCCAATTCCTCTCTGGACTGTCACTGTCTAGTGACAGATCTGTTTCTTCCTGGCCCATGCGCTCTGGGAGCAGGACTGAGGCTGTTTATTCAAGGCTGTGTTCCCTGGAGCGCCCAGCACCGGCTTCCAGCTTTCAGTCTTAACAGAGAATAGTTTGTACATTTTGAGTGTTTGCCCACTGATTCCCAGTGCCTCACATGCTCTCCCTCTTCCCCCCAGCCCTGGGGCTTCGCCTGGAACATTAATAACACTACTACAACCAGGTAACTAATGAGTGCTTACTTCGTGCTATCCTCAGTACAATCCTATGCAATAGGCACTGTCATCATCCCATTTTAGATGAGAAAACAGAGGCCCAGAGACACTGAACTGCATGGAAGGTCACGTACGAGTAAGTGGCGGCTGGCTCTGAGTGAAGGACCCGGCAGGCTCCAGCTCCCCTTTTGACTCACCATGGCCATCAAAGGTTCCGTCCAGTGTTGCCACCAAACCCCGTCCGCTGAACGCCTCGGCCTGACCTCTCAGGGCCTCCTGCACAGCCTCACGCCCAACCAGGACCACCACGCGCCGCCAGGGTCCCAGGTACACAGTGAACACTGGTCCATACTTCTTACTCAGCTGGGAGCAGGGACCGAGAAGGGGTGAGTGACGTGGGGAAGTCTACTGCCTTTTAAAGTCTCGGGTCCATCCTGGCCCCTGTCGCTGGATGAGACACCTAAGAGAAGCCCTTCCTGCCTCGCCCCAAACTGAAGCAGTCCCTTTGGAAGATTCAGTTCTTGTTTTGCACCAAGCTCCCAGCATGTCACCCCCCTCCCCCACAAGAGTCCTCCTTCCTCAAACTCCCTCACCCAACACACTCTCTGGTCCCCATTCCCTTACCCCCTGCAGAGCCCTAACTTCTGACACTGGGACAACCCAGAACCCACCCCTGCTCCCACAGCACAGACCTATAGCAGCAAAAATGGGCAGCTGCAGCTGTGGACTCCCATAATCTCTCATCTCCCCATCCCCGAAAAAAAAAAAAAAACCCAACTACCCCTTTCAACCACTGCTAAACCCTCAAATGCTGGAGCAGTTACCACGGAGCACTCGTGCCATGCTCGCTACCCCCTCCTTGCAATGTCTGGAAGACACCGGAATGGGGAACCTCTGGCCTCTTTTCACTACCCCCCCGCCCCCACCCCCACCCCCCGCCAAAAGTTTGGAGACTGCCTCAGCCTCCTGTCTCTCTCTCCTTCCTTTCTCTGTCCCACGAACTTCCAGCTCCCTCCCTCCCAGCTGAGCTCCGCCTATCCCCCCCTCCCCCAGCCCCCCAGCCCCATCGGTCTCCGCAGACAAATTCCTGGAATCCTCCAGCCTCTGCCTCCAGCTCCCCCGGGGACACCCTCTCTTTTTTATTCTCTGCCCCCTCCTCAGGATACTCACGTGTATCTCCCCTCTACCTCTCCCTCTGGGTCAAGCCACCAGCATCACACCATCAGTTTCTCTTCCGCTTGACGACTCGTCTCTCTCACCTTTGGTTCCCTGCCCCCCTCCCCCCTCCCCCCTCCCCCTTCCCCCCTCCCAACCTTCCCAGGATTCTGCCAGTCTCTCTAATCCGGGACCCCTGGCCCCCTGGAGCCTGCTTTCCAGCTCTCACGCCGTCTCCAGGATTTGGGGGGCAGGATTCTGCTCCTCCTAGCCCGGGTGCCCCACCCCCTCTCCCTGCGACTCCCCCAACTCTCTCAGCTCTGCCCTGGGACCCTTCATCCGCATCCCCTAGGATACCTAAGGGCCTCGCTGCGTGGTTTGTCTTCCTGGGGTCCCCTCCCTCTCCTGGCCCTGGTACCCTCCCACCCCCTCCTAGCCAGGGCGTCGGCGCGCCCCCTCACCCGTAAGAGCCCCAAGTACAGCGCCCCAGGCCGGAGCTGCAGGAGGTTCCCCAGCAGCGGCAGCGGCGTGGGCCCAGGGGGCAGGTGGCCTCGCATCCGGGTCCCGGACAGCGCCAGCGCCAGCAGCAGCAGCGCCAGCAGCAGCAGCAGCGCCCAGGTGCCCGCCGCCTCCATCTCGGCAGGTAGGCTGCTTCTCGGGCTCCCAGACGCTCCACGCGGCTGGGCCAGTTGGGGGCGGGTGCCGGGCGGCTCCTTCCCCGAAGAAATCTGGCGGAGGGAGGCGGGGCAGCTAGCCTTTCCCCCTGCCTCCGGGCAGGATTGTCTCCCCGCCGCCGGATTTCTTTCTCCCAGACCACCGCCGCCGCCTGGTGTCCAGGACACACTCGAACGCTAGTCTCCCTGGTCACCCAGGTTCGAGGGGGCGGAGACAGCTCTTTGCGCCACAGGTAGGTAGGGCGTGGGCAGGCGGGGAGATCCTAGAAACCAGAGACTTTGGCCGCCACCAGGAGGCCACACCCCGTGCCTGGCGGTGACCCCGCACCGCCCTCCCCGACTCCTACCTCCCTCCTCACTGTTATCCGGTGTGCATTCGCGTGTGCGTGCGTGTGTGGGGTCTTTAAGCCAATTGCCTCCAACACCTTACATGTTCACCACGAACTAGGAGGGACGTGACCTTGAACCATACATAAAATAGCTAACCCACAAGGACTTACTGTACAGCCCAGGGAACTATACTTGATAGCCTGTAATAACCTGTAATGGAAAAGAACCTGAAAAGGAATATATATCTGGGACTTCCCTGCTGGCGCAGTGGTTAAGAATCCGCCTGACAATGCAGGGGACACAGTTGGAGCCCTGGTGTGGGAAGATCCCACATGCCACGGAGCAACAAAGCCCGTGGGCCACCCGGCGCTCTGGGGCCCACGAGCCGCAACTACTGAGCCCGCGTGCCACAACTGCTGAAGCCCGCCCGCCTATAGCCCGTACTCCGCAACAAGAGAAGCCACCGCAATGAGAAGCCCGCGCACCACAACGAAGAGTAGCTCCCGCTCGCCACAACTAAGGAAAGCCCCGGCACAGCAATGAAGACCCAGCGCAGCCAAAAATAAATCAATTTTAAAAAAGAACATATATATGTATGTATAGCTGACTCACTGTGCTGTACCTGAAACTAACACGACATCGTAAATCAACCATACTTCAATAACAATTAATTAATTAACAAACAGAAAACCAATAAAGGATCTGAGGTTCAGAGTCTTAGGCCACACAGCTAACAAAGCGGCACAGTTGGGGTTTGAATTCAGACCGGTCTGAATGATTGACTAAATCATTTATTCACTTAGCAGTATAGTATAGTGGTTAGAAACATGTCTGAAGCCAGACCACTTGAGTTCACAGCCTAGCTTCTCTGTTAATTCTTCTTTAAGAATGGAGATCTGTTTCAGAATTAAATAGTTATGTGTGGGAATTCCTTGGCTGTCCAGTTGTTAGGACTCCGGGCTCTAACTGCCGAGGACCCGGGTTCAATCCCTGGTCCGGGAATTAAAATCCCACAAGCCGTGAGGCCAAAAAAAAGCTAGGTACATGTGTACATAACTTAAAACAGGGCCAGGTGCATATATAACAAGCATTAAATAAATGCAAAGCTAATATTCTTCCAATTAATTGTTATTGAGGTCTAGTTGTAATAGAGAGAAGGACCTTGCCCTCTCAGAGCACTTGTCCCCATGCAAATGAACTTGTACACTAAGATAATTTCAGGAAGTGCAAAGGCCTGCCAGGGGAATGGGCTTGTTGAGGCAGAAGATGGTTACAATGTCAGATCCATGCTGTAGCCCCAGCATCTAGAGCAGTGCCTGGCACACAGTAGATGCTCAATAAATATCTGTTGCATCAAAGATTGAATGCAGGCGATGATGCTATTGAGGTCAGCAGGGACGTTGTGGAAAAGATTTGGCATTTTATTTCTAGTGCAAGGGGAAGCAGTTGAAGGGTTTCTAGCAGGAAGTTACTTGGTTTGCTTTGCATTTTCATTTAACATTTTATTAGGAAACCTTTAAAACATACCAGACACCTATATATTCACCATCTAGCTTCCACCAATAACATTTGAACTATCCTTGCTTTGTTATGTATCTATTAATCTTGTCTCAATTCATCTTTTTTTTTTTTTTTGATGTGTTTCAAAGACAGTTGCAGGGCTCTCCTGGTGGGGCAGTGGTTAAGAATTTGCCTGCCAATGCAGGGGACACGGGTTCGAGCCCTGATCCAGGAAGATCCCACGTGCTGCGGAGTGGCTGGGCCCGCGCGCCACAACTACTGAGCCTGCCAGTATAGAGCCCGTGCTCTGCAACAAGGGAAGCCACCGCAATGAGAAGCCCGCACACTGCAACAAAGGGTAGCCCCCGCTCACCGCAACTAGAGAGAGCCCATGCACAGCAACGAAGACCCAGCGCAGCCAAAAAAAAACTAAAAATAAACACAGACAGTTGCAGACACCAGTACCCTTCACTCCTAAACACATCAGCATGCATATCATTTGCTAGAGTTAACATTGGTGTACAGGTCATTCCTTGCCACCTCCCGGGTAAATTTACACACGATGAAATGCACAAATTTCGACACATAGGTACATTCTCCGTGTGACCCAAACTCCTATAAGGATACAGAGAGTTACCATCATCCCAGAAACCTCCCTCCTGACCTCTCCCGTCAATTCCCCCACTCCCACCACTGTACTGATCAATGCCGCCCCGCCCCCCACCAAAGATTCGTTTTCTCTTTGCTTTTTTTTTTTTCAGCTGCGCAGCTTGTGGGATCTTCGTTCCCCTGAGCAGGCATCAAACCTGGGCCCTTGGCAGTGAAGAGTGCAGAGTCATAACCACTAGACCTCCAGGGAACTCCCCTCTCTTTACATTTAAAAAGATCCTTCTGGCTGCCTTCTGAAGAAGGAACTGTGGGGAATGGGGAGCAGGGGAAGAAAAAGCTGGGAGCCTAGTGCAAGCAAGGTCCAGGCAAGTGATGACGATGGCTAGGAGCAGAGTGGGTAGCAGTGGGGAGAGAAAGAAATGGATACATTTGGGATTTATTTGGAGGTAGAGCCAGTAGGATTTGCTGACAAATTGAGTTTGAAGGCAAAGGAAGGAACCCGGGTTTTTTTCTGTCGAATACAAGTAATTCTGGTATGAGGTAAGGAGAGACTGTATTCCAAAAGACTACTGCAAGTGCTTCCCTGGTGGCGCAGTGGTTAAGAATCTGCCTGCCAGTGAATGGGTCATGGTTTGATCCCTGGTCCGGAAAGATCCCACATGCCGTGGAACAACTAAGCCCGTGGGCCACAACTACTGAGCCTGTGCTCTAGAGCCCGCGAGCCACAATTGCTGAAGCCCGCGGGCCTAGAGCCCGTGCTGTGAAACAAGAGAAGCCACTGCAATGAGAAGCCCGCGCACCGCAACGAAGAGTAGCCCCTGCTCACTCGCCACAACTAGAGAAAAAAACCTGTGCGCAGCAAAGAAGACCCAACACAGCCAAAAATAAAATAAATGAATAAATTTATGAGGAAAAACAAAACAAAAGACTATTGCAGTAGAGGGACAGAGACTATTGCAAAGACAATACCCAGAAGGATTTTTTTTTTTTTTTTTTTTTTTTTTTTAGAAGGATGTATTTTTTAGTGAAACAAATGTTTTCCCTAATCCTAGATTGCTTTTGTCCTCGGCAAGTGGAAAGGAGATGGGGACCAACAGAGGTGAAAAACTGGTGAAGCAGTTTTTCAGGAAGTTTTACAGGAGGGAGCAGAATCAGGAATTCTCTTTTGGCCCAAAGAAGTTTGAGATGCCTGTTAGCTATCCCAGGAGAAGAGCTGAGTGCACAGACAGGTTAGAGGTTGGACTTGGGACCTCCCAAGACCCTCCAAAACAATGCAAAGGAGAAACTAAGAACTGGCACCCACTTCATGGCAACAAACTGTAGGTCAGCCTCCCCCCATCTCTCTCCGGTTTCAGGAGACGCCCCTGGGATGTCAGAGGCTAGAATCAAGGCCCGAGGAGACTGCAGAGAACATTCTGGCCATGTTTTGAGAGAAAGGGTTTTGGCTTAGAATAGAAATTTCAAGATTGCAAAGGTCTAAGAGTCTACTGTTTTAAGATGAACTTGATTGCAAAATCCTACAGATAAGAAAATGTAGAAGTTCCCAAGATTCTAAAGATTCCAAGACGAGACTACCCAATACCATGGTAATAAAATTCAAGTCCCTCATGGAGGCCTACAGGGCCGTTTTTGGGGATCTGTCCACTGGCTGCTGAGTTTGACATCATCTTGACCCACTCTATTCTCTGCTCATGCTAGCCCTCTTTCAGTGTTTTGAACACCAAGCTGGCCTCAGGGCCTTTTCACCAGCTCTCTGCCTGAAATGCTTGGCCTGGAGATTGAGACGGGCTCATTTTCTGTGCTCAGCTTAAAGGCTGGTCCCCTCCAGAAGAGACTTTTCCAGATGAAACAAGCTGAATTAGCTCCCTCCCCAATCCCAGACCCTGCTTTAATTTATTAAATAAGGTATTTAATAAATATTAAATGAATTAATATTTTCTAAGCACTTACAATAATAGTGCCTGACATATAGTCAGCTTTGAATGTGTTTGTTAAATACATAGAGAATTTTCTTCATAGCCTCTTATCACTACCTTGAACGTATCTTATATATTGATTTACATTTTCATTCTGCCTTCCCCCACCAAAATATTCTCTCCACGATGGCAGGGACTTCTGTCTGGTTTACTGATGTGTCCCCAGAGCCTGGCATACAGTAGGTACTCAATAAATATTTTGTTGAATGAGTGATTTGAATACAGTTTGCTAGTCTCTCAAATTCATCTAAAGAGCAATAAAGGTTCCCAAATTCTCAGTCTAAAGAGCAAAGATGCAGAGATTCCTATCATAGATTTTGCAGTAACTGAGTTATCTGTGGTGGATCCTGGCCTCTCCTCCCCTGGACTGGGAGATGCCCATACATCTTGTTCTGTGGCTGAGAGCTGACCCCTCACCTGCTACTTCCCATCAGACCCCCTCTGATCTGGACTGGGTGAGGACCTGGGTGACTTTTAATTTATTTATTTTATTAATATTTTGGCCATGCTGTGTGGCTTGTGGGATCTTAGTTCCTAGACCAGGGATCAAACCTGGGCCCTGGCAGTGAAAGTGCGGAGTCCTAACCACTGGACTGCCAGGAAATTCTGGGTGACTTTAAATTTAGCCTCTTATGATGGATTTTTTTTTTAAGATTAAAAAATTTATTTATTTATTTGGCTGCATTGGGTCTTCGTTGCTGTGCGCGGGCTTTCTCTAGTTGTGGCGAGTGGGGGCTACTCTTTGTTGTGGTGCGCGGGCTTCTCCTTGCAGTGGCTTTTCTTGTTGCGGAGCATGGGCTCTAGGCACGTGGGCTTCACTGGTCGCAGCATGCAGGCTCAGTAGTTGTGGCACATGGGCTTTGGAATGCAGGATCAATGGTTGTGGCCGATGGGCTTAGTTGCTCCGCAGCATGTGGGATCTTCCTGGACCAGGGCTTGAACCCACGTGCCCTGCATTGGCAGGCAGATTCTTATCCACCTGTTTTCCCCGGGCGCCACCAGGGAAGTCTTATGATGAATTTTTTAAGACCGCTCTGGGGGCTGCCAACCCCAGGGTTCCAGCAGGCTGAGTGGTGGGTGTGTTCTGGAAATTGCTGGGCGTTTATTTTGCTTGAGATCCTCCTAACCTTACAGTTCCAGAACCTGACTTGCTATCTGGGGAGGAGCCATGGCCATCTGCTCTCTGGCCTATGCCTTCCCGCTAATGTTCTTTTCCCAGCTCTGTTTATCTTAGTTTCTTTGCCTTCCTTCCTGCAAATCTACCCCACCCAGCACCCAGAACTGGGCAAAGGGGAAGTTTCAGTTGAGTCTTGCTTCCTTCCTGCTACCCTGGGCTTAGAGCTTCCCCAGATTCCAAGAGCATCCTTGGCTGTGAGTAACATGAGGGACTTGACTATGTCACAGACCACAGGCAGCAATGTTGTTTGGTCTTCTACTGCTGTCCCCCATCCCATCCCTTATCCCATCTCTCATCCATCCCCTCATCCACCCCCTCATATAACCTCTCACTCACCACTTCATCCCATGCTCTTGAAACCAAATCCCCCTAAAACCACATTCCCCTGCTGAGTTTATGATTAACTTCTCTATCCAAAATTGTATTCCCTTTCTTGTCCCAGCCCTGTTCCCCTCAGCAGGAGGGAGCAGGATCCTGTGGGGTCTTCTTGGGTACAAAAACCCTTTTGTGTCCCCATTTTCTTGTTTTTAGAAAAAGGCTTTTGTCTCCTAGGCCTTCTCTGAGTTCCAAAGAACAGACTTATACAGTTACTAATTAGGGAAGTGAGGGAATGCAGAAGCAAAGGAGGAGCAGTTGAGCAAGAAAAGTAATGATGGCTTAAACAATGGTTCATTGGTTTCACTGATAAAACAGAGCCCTAATTCCTCCTCAACTGGTATACACAGCAATCTAATACAATCTTTGAGCTGTTCTGCAGAAACTAAGATCCTCCACCCCACCCAGGTGGAGGATGGTGACTACATGGACCACAAGCAAGTAGATCCCAGATTGGTTGGAACCACAAGGTTGATGATTAAGATTCCTGAAACATCATCCTGTTACCTCCCCATCAACCAATCAGAAGAAAGTCCACAAACTGCAACCTCACCCAAATGTTACCTTTAAAAAGCCTTCCCTGAACGTCATTGGGAAGTTTGGGTCTTTTGAGCATGAGCTGCCCATTCTCCCTGCTTGGCACCTTACAATAAATGCTGTACTTTCCTTCACCACAACCTGGTATCAGTAGACTGGCTTTGCTACATGGTGGGCGAGTGAACCCAAGTTGGGTTCAGTAACACTCTCACCCCATCCTCTCTTTTCCTGATACCTTCTATGTATCATACTGTAGTGGGGGAGGGGAGTTAAAAAAAAAGTAAGGCACTGCCCCCATAAATTCACATCAGGAAGGCAGCCATAGGCTGAGAAAAATAAAATTGCAGGTCTTTCCTGTGAAGATTCTTGCTCCCTCCCCTCCATTTACAAGTGTATCTGATTATTATCTGGTTCCACCTACCCTCCCTTTCTGTTTTAGAAATAATTATTTCAAATACAGAGACAGGACAGGTTTTGAGGAATTGTCATAATTAGTTGTGTCTGCACACTTATCTTGATTATATCTTAGCACTTATTACCATTTATTTCTTTAGAGGAAGAAAATATTCCGGACTGAGTTGGGGTCTCCTGTGTCCCCTCCCAGATGTCATATTCCTCCCCCCGCCCCGCCCCACTCCCTCCCTTCCCCAGGGAAGCCACTCTTTTACTGTTAATATTCTGACATATCTTTTTATTCTTTTACTACATATGTGTGCATCCAACACAATTTTTGGGAAAGTATTCTTTTGCAGGTTTAAGAACTTGATACACAAGGCGGCACATAGCATACACATATCTTTTTGCAACTGGCCTTTTTTCTTGGTTTTCGGGATCATTCATATCCAGCACATGCAGCTCTGGTTCATTTGTTTCAACTTCTGGGAGGTATTTCGTGGAATGGCTCTGACACAATGTCTCCATTTCTCTTACAGAAAGCACCCGTATCTTTCTCTTGGTTAAGAATTTCCTCATTTCAAATGCCTGAGTCATGGGGGTCTGGTTTCTTCTGCCTGCAACATTTGGTTTCAGTCTGCCCCCTCCTATCTTCCCTTTGGGTCCAACCTAGTTTCCTCCTAGAGCTCCTGGCATCCAGGCCTGCAGACTCCCATCCACCTTCCACTTGAAGCCAGAGGGTCTTTAAATTGTCCATCTTTGATCATTTCTGATGCTGGTTGTGCCCCAAGCCCAGAGCTGTACAGCATCCAGGGCAGGGACAGGGTCCATCTTCCTCACCCTGCAACACCTGGCCAGTAAGACACAGATGTTAAGTGGGATGGAAGTGTACAGTCTCAGCATCTGACTCTGGAATTCTCTTAGGGGAAGAACTGCCTCGTTTGATGAAAGTATGTGGTTTAGCCAGTTGGTGGAGGTGAGGTGGGGATGGGGGTGGTGGGGCCGTGTGGGGGGTTGGCGGGCGGGAGATTGTGGGGTGGGAGGGTGTGGAGTGGAAAGCTGAACGGTTTAGCGTTCAAAAGGAACAGGAAAAGTTTGGGGAGATGGGCTGGAGGCCCAAGTGTGAGCTTTGAAGGGCTGGAGCCTGCAGTTTGGAAACTTTTGAGAACAGGAATTATCTGAATTCAAGTCTCTGTCTTGCCACTGCCGCAGCTCTCTGTGTAACTCTAGCAAGTTATTTCAACCTCTCAGTTTTCCCTATCTGTAAATCGGGCTCATAATTTACCTACCTCCCAGGGATATAGTCACCATCAAATGTGATAATGGGGCTACTCTGCTCCCTGGCCTGCACAGAACATTTTGGTGAGCCCTAAAAGCAGGGGCTGGGTTTTTGGTTCACCTCTGAATCCTTGGGCTTTAAAGCCTCAGTAAATAGTTAGCCCAGACCCCTCATCTCCCACCCCAGGCTGGGTTAAAGAATCTCCCTGGGATCCTCCTAGAAAAGGCATGAATCCTATTATCCCCTATTAATGCTTTGAGGGAGGAGTTGGTATACCATCTACATCAGATGAAGAAATTGGGGCAGAAGAAAGCCAAGGTTACCTGCTCAGGGTCACATAAATATCTGTTGCTTTGGATTGTTTCTTTCCTCTCCTACCTCAGTTCAGGAGGACTGTTTTGCTCCAACCCTACCCGGCAACTTGCCTGTGACAGAGTGGTTGCTCTGGGCTGTGATGAAGAAATGAAGGAGTGGGACTTCCCTGTCAGTCCAGTGGTTAAGACTCCACACTTCCATTGAAGGGGGCAAGGGTTCCATCCCTGGCTGGGGAACTAAGATCCTGCATGCTGCTCAGTGGGGTCAAAAAAAATAAAAAAGTGTTTAAGAAATGAAGGAGTGAGCCCCACTCTGAGGCCCACCCTTCCATATCCTGGTAGGACCCCGGAAGGGCCTCACCCCCATTCGCTCCCACGCTCCAACCCTCCAGCTCCCTCTGTGGCTCACACACGACTTCCACCTGGGGGCGCCCTCCGCCCCACAGGTCACTGGACTTCAGCCTTGAGGGGTAGAGAAGGGAGATGACCAGAGAGGGGGAGAAAACCTTAGACTGGAGGGAGCGAGAACCTGAGAGGGACGGAGGATAAACTTCCCCCTCCCTTCCCTCCTTCTCCTTTTCCACCTGCCAAGTGTGGCCACCTGGGTTCAAATCCTGCGCTGACCTCGAGAAGCTGTGTGACCTTGGTCAGGCGAGTTACTAACCTCCCTCTATCACAGTTTCTCATCCGCAAAATGGGGACGTTATATCAGCATACCTTCCCGGAAGGATTAAAGACATCGCATGACTAATGGCAAATCCTGGCGGGCCGTGTGAGTGCTACAGTTCACTGCTGTGTCATTCTGGGTGTGCGTAATGTGTCAGACGTGGCGCTCTGATCTCACAGCAGCCCAAAGTCAGTGCCATTGTCTCCATGATAGTTTTCCATAGAAATTCAGTTACACAAGTAGTAGATGATTATGAGCTCATTAAAAATCTCAAAGACTAGGGGTTCCCCGGCAGTCCAGTGGTTAGGACCCCGTGCTTTCACTGTGGAAGGCGCGGGTTTGATCCCTGGTTGGGGAAAAAGGATCCCGCAAGTGATGTGGCCAAAAAAGAAAAAAGAAAAATCTCAAAGGCTGAACGGAAAGAATCCCTTCAACTCCTCACACCCTGGACCTGCCCATTTCAGCCCCCAGGCCCAGCCCTCAATCTGGGGGAACACCTAAGTTTTCTCATGTTCTCAGTTCTGCTGCCCGAACAGGTCTGGACTGGTTCCATTATTTTCTATCTTTTTGCCAAAGGAGACCCACCCTTGGACAGCTGACAGAAGGCCCTGCCCAGGGTCAGGAGGTCACTGGCTCCTGGTGTCACTTTGGGAATGTCACATTCCCCCTTTGTCTCCAAATCTAAAGTAAATTCCACCTGCATTTAAATCTGTGTTATTTCAACATACCCTAGCTTCCCGAATAAGAAGTGGCTGGAGGAGATCCAGAGGGCGAGGATGCAGAAGGTCCCTCTGTCTGTTCTTAGTGCTGGAGGCCCCAGGAAACCCTGGCCTCAGCTCTTTACATCCAGAGTTGATGCCAGCTACCTCCATGGCCAAGCTCAGCTGGGCGATGCTGGGGTCACAGTGGTGACAGAGACAGCTTTGCCTCTAGTGGGGTAGTCAGATCAGTCACATTGACTGCCCAGTGTGGTGTGGCTGGGACGGGGGAAGCACAGGCAGAAGGGTCAGGTCCTGGAAAGGGGAGGCACAGGGGACTGTGGGAACGCAGAGTACGTGCCTACCCCAGCCTGGGAGTAGTGTGTATCAGGGAGGTCTTCCTGGAGGAGAGCATATGTGCTTCTGAAGAATGAGTAGAGGAAGATCTTGGGGAAGAGTGTTCCCTGCAGTGGGAACAGCATGTTGGGAGGTTCAGAGTAGAGGAACTCAGGGCTGTGGATGATGATTCCAGCACAGAGTGTTGGGGGGCAAGTGTGGGAGTTGGTGTCTCACCTCAAGGAGGGGCAGGACTTGGGAGGAAAGAGGGGAGCAAACATTCCAGGTGGGGAATCAGCCTGTCCTGAGACCTGAGAGGTAGCATGGACACCCAGCAAGGGCCTTGTGGCTGGATGGGAAGGGGGCAGACAGGGGCCAGAAGATGCCAGATCTGCGCAGCAGGCATAGGTGTGGGGTCCTTAGCAGACAGAAGCCCTGTGCCTTTGAAGTCCTGGGAACGGCTGGGTTCACCCAGGAGAGAGAGCAAGGAGAAGACCTGGGTCCTAGCCCCTGGAATCCTTACTTTTGGAGGTGAGTAGTGGGGGAATCAAGAAGATTGAGGGTGAGGGGCTCCAGAGAGAGGAAGATAGCACCACCGGGCAGGTGGAGGAGAGGCACTCAACCAACTCCCTGCCAGAGTTTGTATACTTTTCAAAAACGATGTGTAGCTAATATTTATTTTGCATTAAAATTTATCTTTTTGGAATTCTGTGTCAGTCTTGGAGATCACAGGAGATACTTCTACTCTCACTTACTATTTTCTTTTTAAAAAATTTTTATTAAAACAATTTTTTTAACTTTTATTTTGGCTGCACTGTGTGGGCCACAGCAGTGAAAGTGCAGAGTCCTAACCACTGGAGCACCGGGGAACTCCCCCCAGCTTACTATTTTCTAGGAAGTTTTCACCAATATTGTAAAATTTATGACCAGAGTTGAGTGTTTTTAAAAATCATAGCTTTGGGGATCCTCCTCTGCGAACCCTTGAATTTGGTACCACAATTTGACTGAGTTCCTTCTCAGTTACCTGAAGAGCAGTAGTCTTTTTTTGTTTGTTTTAATTTTTAAAAAATTTATTTTATTTTATTTATTTAGTTTTCACTGCATTGGGTCTTCTCTAGTTGCGGCGAGCGGGGGCTACTCTTCATTGCGGTGCCCGGGCTTCTCACTGTGGTGGCTTCTCTTGTTGTGGAGCATGGGCTCTAGCTGCACGGGCTTCAGTCGTTGTGGCTCACGGGCTCTAGAGCGCAGGCTCAGTAGTTGTGCACGGACTCAGTTGCTCCATAGCATGTGGGAACTTCCCCGACCAGGGATCGAACCCATGTCCCTGAATTGGCAGGCGGATTCTTAACCACTGTGCCGCCACGGAAGTCCCAGCTCCACCAGGGAAGTCCCAGGAGTTCTCTAACTCTTTTGCTTACGTAGCACATAAAACATTTTGAAAAAGTTTACGTCTGAACATTTTTAAATTGATGGCAAACTTTTTTTCATAAGTTTAAATTGTTGCAATTTCTGGTGTACTGTAAATATTGGCATTTAAAAATAAAAGGTATGCCACTCTTTTTAAAATATATATATTTATTTATTGTTTTATTTTGTATTTATTTGGCTGGGCCGGGTCTTAGTTGCCGCACTCAGGATATTCCTTGCCGTGTGAGGGATCTTTTTTTCTTTTTTTCCTGTACGTGGGCCTCTCACTGTTGTGGCCTCTCCTGTTGCGGAGCACAGGCTCCGGACGCACAGTCTCAGCAGCCATGGCTCACGGGCCCAGCCGCTCCGCAGCACGTGGGATCTTCCTGGACCGGGGCACGAACCCGTGTCCCCTGCATTGGCAGGTGGACTCTCAACCACTGCGCCACCAGGAAAGCCCCGTGTGAGGGATCTTTACTGGATTAACCTTAGCCCCCTGCATTGGGAGTGAGGAGTCTTAACCACTGGACCACCAGGGATGTCCCTGCCACTCTTTTAAATATGTGCAGTGGAATCTTTGAGACCTGTGATCCACTATTAACCATTTAAAGAAAAGAAATAAGAAAAAAAAGAAATAAACATCTTTTTCTTTAATTTAACATTTTCCTTTTTATCTTTGAAGTTCTATTTCATTCCACTGCCACCACACAATTTTATCCTAATATATTTTTGTGCTTAAATGACTTTTAGTGGCATATTATCATATTTATGCCCAACAACTATATGTAAATAAATAGAAATTAAATAATTGTTTTTCTTGTGACCATTAGGCTCTAAGCAATTAACATTTTCCCTCCTGAACTGGGTTTTTAATACAACTCATTTGTACACAAGTGATCAAAACAGAAATCTTTTCATAAGTTGATATGCAATTGTTAAATATAAAAAGCAACATTATATTTCTTAAGATGAATGAGTATTTTCCTAATTAGTTCTTGTATCTGTGAATAAATATGACTCATTTTACTAACAGAATTCTGCTCAGTATGTATGACGCCAGAGTCAGGGAGTGGCAGATACACAAAGCATCCAGGCTTAACAGGTGCAGGGTGTGATGGGAGAAGCCAGAGGCATTGGTGGGAACCTCTCCCTGTTGACATTCTGATATCTAAACCTTTGGCACAGTTTCTTTCTTCTTCTTTTTTTTTTTTGAAAACAAATGAGTTTATTTTAAAACAAATCTAGCAGTAGAGGAGACTTGATACCAACCTTAATTCAGTAGGTAACTAGTTGTACAAAAGAAACATTCCTATGGAGAACTCTGTCCCAAGGAACTTTGTCTGCTAACTCATCTGGGATAACCATAAATGGGCTGTTTGAAAATAATGCCCAAGGGTCTCAGGAATATAATAAAATTGCACACCCACAAAGCACTCTTGATATTATCTACTAAGGTTTTCCTAATCTGGGCTTTTTTCTTTTTGGCAACATTGTATCAAACGGAAAACTCACACTTTTGAAGATATTTCTTAAGTACTCACCTGCATACTACGGTTTCTCTGTCCTTCTCTGAAATTATGAAAAATTCAAGTGTGTTCCTTCACACTTCCTTTTTCTTAAATAACATTTATCAAAATAAGGGTAAGTAAAAAGACACTTGTTTTAAAATCTATCCATTCTTAGGGAAGGTTGGAATGTGTGTACATCATAGTACCGAATATACATAGGAAAATTGGAAAGCATTTCATTTCTGGGAGCCTTATTTAAAAACTGGAAATAACTGGTTTGGCACCTATAGAAAGCAACTCGATTTTTCTTTGTAATCAAACTCAGTCTCTCACTTGAACCTACCTTAAAAGCATGTAAATTTTAATAAACACTATATCTGACAGATATTAAATACCTGAATGAAATGTGTAGCCTTCATTCAATCATACATTTTTTTTTTGAAATTTATTTATTTATTTATTGGCTGCATTGGGTCTTCATTGCTGCGTGTGGGCTTTCTCTAGTTGTGGCGAGCGGGGGCTACTCTTCACTGTGGTGCACGGGCTTCTCAGTACGGTGGCTTCTCTTGTTGCGGAGTGCGGGCTCTAGGCACGCAGGCTTCGGTAGTTGTGGCGCACGGGCTTAGTTGCTCCGTGGCGTGTGGGATCTTCCTGGACCAGGGATCGAACCAGTGTCCCCTGCATTGGCAGGTGGATTCTTAACCACTGCGCCACCGGGAAGTCCTCAATCACACATTTTTAATATGTAGTAAAAATTTGATGGATTGACCTGTCCACATGTTTCATCCAGATGTTTTGAAGTCAGAGAAAAAGGTTCTTCTATAATCTTTTCCCACACTTAACTTTAAAATCACTGTAAATATAAATAAAATACTGTGTAATGAAAATTATGTATAAAGTGATACACTGGAATGAAAAATGTTAGTGGAGAGACAAAGGGCTTTAAACCTTCACAGATAAATAGATCCCCCTATGGTTAAACTGTGACGGAAAATCACTAGAGGTAGATTAAAAAGTCATGGTATCCGAGGGTTAAAAGTAATGAAATATCATGAGAATCATATGGAAAAGATTAGAGATCTAGGATAGAATTATAGTGCTTAAATATACATCTTTGGAACCTTGAAATCTGGATTTATACTCCCACTATCTCTACCTCATTGAAGGAATTGATTGCCTTTTGATCTCAGAACCTCCCTAGTTATTAGCATACAATAGGGATGAATAATTAACAATATCTTAAAATATATATACTAAAATTTCCTTTGTTATAGGGTTTGGGGATAGGTACTAAATGATGTAATGGGTGTAAAATGCTTCCTGCAGTGTTTGGCACACAGGGCTCATTAAGGTGGCACAATTTCTTTTGAAGATAAACACCTAAGGCAATAGCTGGGTTCCTTAATCTTTTGAGAAATTTCTCCCTGAGGCAGGGGCAGGGCTGAGATGACTTCAGGGAAGCCCAAAAGAGGTCCTGGATTCTCTTCCAGGACCTCAATGAACAGGGGCTGGCCAATCTTACACTATCAGGGGACATTCCAGGAGAGTCCACATCAGCGGAGCCCTGACCCCAGATAAAAACTGACTGCTAATCCAGGCCCCAGAATGAATCTTAACCCTGGATCTACACTGAACCCTAAATCCATCCATGGAGGGAAATCCAGGGAGAGGGGAGAGCCTGGGCAAAGAGCAGGAGGTGAGACATAGGTGGTCTGATTGGGGGGACCAGGAGGCTGTTTAAGCCAGAGGAACTCCCCAATCCTTTGTTGCCACAAAAGCCACTGCAGGGATATGGAAGGGAGGAGGTTGAGGTCGGGGATCATTCAGGTATGGGGCCCCCTTTTCATCCCATTTCAGAGGGATTTGATACTTGGGTGTATTAATTTCCTATTGGTGCAAATTATAACAAATTTAGCAGCTTAAACCAACACAATTTTGTTCTCTTAGAGTTCTGAAAGTCAGACATCTGAAATGAGTCTTAGGGAATTCCCTGACGGTCCAGTGGTTAGGACTCTGTTCTTCCACTGAAGGGGGCACAGGTTCAATCCCTGGTCGGGGAACTAGGATCCCACAAGCCACACAGTGTGCCCCGCCCCACCCCCCACCCCCAGAAAAAATGATAACTATAAAAGAATAAAAAAGAAAAAGATTGGGCTTCCCTGGTGGCGCAGTGGTTGAGAGTCCGCCTGCCGATGCAGGGGACACGGGTTCGTGCCCCAGTCTGGGAAGGTCCCACATGCTGCGGAGCGGCTGGGCCCGTGAGCCATGGCCGCTGAGCCTGCGCGTCCAGAGCCTGTGCTCCGCGGCGGGAGAGGCCACAACAGTGAGAGGCCCGCGTACCGCAAAAAAAAAAAAAAAAAAAAAAAAAAATTGATAGATTAAAAAAAATAAAATGCGGATAATGATCGTGCTTTAAAAAAAAATGCAATGAGGGACTTCCCTGGTGGCGCAGCAGTTAAGAATCTGCCTGCCAATGCAGGGGACATCGGTTCGAGCGCTGGTCTGGAAAGATCCCACATGCCGCGGAGCAACTAAGCCCGCGCGCCACAACTACTGAGCCTGCGCTCTACAGCCAGTGAGCCACAACTACTGAGCTTGCGCACCTAGAGCCTGTGCTCCGCAACAAGAGAAGCCATCACAACGAGAAGCCCGCGCACCACAACGAAGAGTAGCCCCCGCTCACCAGAACTGGAGCGTGTTGCACCACGCTCAGCAACGAAGATCCAACGTGGCCAAAAATAAATAAATAAACAAATTTATATTAAAAAAATACAATGAGTCTTAGGGGGTTAAAATCAAGGTGTCTTGATTTTAACCAGCAAAGCTGGTTCTTTCTGGAAACTCTAGGGGAGGCTCTAGGGGAGAATCTGTTCCCTGCGTCTTCCAGAATCTAGAGGCTGCACACATTCCTTGGCTCATGGCTGCATCGTGCAATCCATTGTCGCAGTCTCCTTCTCTGACTCCGACCCTTCGGTCTCCTAAGGACCCGTGTGATTACAATGGGTCACCAGGATAATCCAGAATAATCTACCCATCTCAAGATCCTTAATTTAATCACACCTGCAAGGTCTTTTTCACCAGGTAAGGGAGCATGTTCTGAGTGTGAGGGCCTAGGCATCTTTTGGGAAGGGGGCCATTATTCAGCCTCCCATTCTGGAACACAGCTGATCCAGGGACCTCAGTCTCTTACAGAATTCCTTCAGGAACGGGATCCTGGGATGCCTTTGGTGAGAATTCCCCTCTGCACTCACCCTCTTCCCCTCTCCACTCACCCTCTTCCCCTCTCCTCAGTTCCTCAATTGAATTTATCGCCATTTCTACTTAAATCAACATTGAGTGTTTGCATTATTATGACTGTGTAATAGAGTTTCTAGCTGGGCCATGTAGTGACCTATAGCTACTTGTTCTTTCTCCTACAGGCATGTTTTTCCTAAAGATAATAACTGCTTTGTCTTTTGTGTGTGTGTGTGTACGCGGGCCTCTCAATGCTGTGGCCTCTCCTGTTGCGGAGCACAGGCTCTGGACGCGCAGGCTCAGTGGCCATGGCTCACGGGCCCAGCCGCTCCGCGGCATGTGGGATCTTCCTGGACTGGGGCACGAACCCGGGACCCCTGCATCCGCAGGCGGACTCTCAACCATTGCGCCACCAGGGAAGCCCACTGCTTTGTCTTTTATTTGCTTACTTTTCTAGGCGCTTGTCAGTATTTCATCTCCAGATTCTGACATAACCAGGAAACTCTCACTGTGATCAAGCATATCAGGCAATCATCATGAGACTAAAAAGAACCTCATGGGTCACTTTTGAAGGATGCTGAGGAACAAATTCATTTTTTGGAAAACTGATAAATAAAAGAAAGAATCAAGCATTTCTTTTGCTTTTTTTTTTTTTAATAAAACTGTACTTTGGGAACCCCCTGCCCCACTTTCTCTTAAGCTGAAGATCTTGATTCTTAATACCTTATTTTTTTTCTTTCCTTTTTTTTTAAATTTGTCCAAGGCAGACGTGATATAAGGGATATGCACCACCAGAATAACTGTCTGGCCCACAGAAACCATGCTGCAAGCCCACCTGGGTGCTGACTGCCTCTTGACACTTTTAAAAATTGTCATTGCAGCGGTGGTATGGATCCTGTCAATTAAGCGGAGAACAGGGAAGCAAAGGTTTTTCCCCAAACCTCCAAGGTGGGTTTTTGTTTGGGGGGGTTTTCTTTCCCCCCCTCTGGGTTTTTACTTTTAAATCTTAAAAGGATATACAGCAGGCCTCAGGCATGACAGGCAGTGAGCAGGTGAACGAACAATGGAAAAGTGTTCCAAAACTCCAGTGTTAGCTAACAGGCTTCTGAATGTATTGCTGTGGTCCACAGAGAAGGCTGGAGAAGGTAGCAAGGAGATGCTGTATCAGCTACTGATCAAAATCATATGGCTATACCATATTTCATATTTGCTGGTACTTTCAGGTCTTTGATCCATTTCAAGTTAATTTTGGGTATCACGTGAAGTAAAAGGCAGGATTCATTTTTTTAAAAAATTAATTAATCAATTTATTTTTGCCGTACGCGGGCCTCTCACTGTTGTGGACTCTCCCGTTGCGGAGCACAGGCTCCGGACACACAGGCTCAGCGGCCACGGCTCACGGGCCCAGCCGCTCCGCGGCATGTGGGATCTTCCCGGACCGGAGCACGAACCCGTGTCCCCTGCATCGGCAGGCAAACTCTCAACCACTGCGCCCAGGGAAGCCCAATTTATTTATTTTTTTACTGAAGTATAGTTGATTTACAATGTTGTGTTAATTTCTGTTATACAGCAAAGTGATTCAGTTATATATATATATACATTGTTTTTCATATTCTTTTCCATTATGGTTTATCACAGGATAGCGAATATAGTTCCCTGTGCTCTACAGTAAGACCTTGTTGTTTATCCATTCTATATATAATAGTTTGCATCTGCTAATCCCACGCTCCCAGTCCTCCCTTCCCCCACCCCCCTCCCCCTTGACAACCACAAATCTGTTCTTGAAGTCTGTGAGTCTGTTTCTGTTTCCTAGATAGGTTCATTTGTGTCATATTTTAGATTCCATATGTAAGTGATATCATATGGTATTTGTCTCTGTTTCTGACTTACTTCACTTAGTATGTTAATCTCTAGCTCCATCCATGTTGCTGTGAATGGCATTATTTAACATTTTATTGTTTTTAAGTTTTTTACTTTTTGGCTGCATGGCATGTGAGATCTTAGTTTTCTGATCAGGGATCAAACCCATGCCCCCTGCATTGGAAGCACAGAGTCTTAACCCTTGGACTGCCAGGGAAGTCCCCAAATGGCATTATTTCATTCTTTTTCATGGCTGAGTAATATTCCATTGTTTATATGAACCACATCTTCTCTATCCATTCGTCTGGACATTTAGGTTGTTTCCATGTCTTGGTTATTGTAAATAGTGCTGCTATGAACATAGGGGTGCATGTATCTTTTCGAATTATACTTTTCTCCAGATATATGCCCAGGAGTGGGATTGCTGGATCATATGGTAACTCTATTTTTAGGGGTTTATTCTGAGGAACCTCCGTACTATTTTCCATAGTGGCTGCACCAATTTACATTCCCACCAACAGTGTAGGAGGGGTCCCCATTCTCCACACCCCTCCAGCATTTGTTATTTGTAGACTTCTTTTGTTTTTTGATTATGTCAAACGTCACTTGGGATCTTAGTTCCCCCACCAGGGATCAAAGCTGCGGCCCCTGTGGTGGAAGCATGGAGTCTTAACCACTTAACCACCGCCAGGGAAGTCCTTTTTTTGTTTTGTTTTGTAGACTTTAAAAAAATTAATTAATTTATTTTTGACTGTGTTGGGTGCTGCGTGTAGGCTTTCTCTAGTTGCGGAGAGCGGGGGCTACTCTTTGTTGCAGTGTGTGGGCTTCTCATTGCAGTGGCTTCTCTTGTTATGGAGCTCGGGCTCTAGGCACGCAGGCTTCAGTAGCTGTGGCATGCAGGCTCAGTAGCTGTGGCTCGCGAGCTCTAGAGCATAGGCTCAGTAGTTGTGGCGCAGAGGGCTTATTTGCTCCACGGCCTGTGGGATCTTCCCGGACCAGAGTCGAACCAGTGTCCCCTGCATTGGCAGGAGGATTCTTAACCACTGTGCCACCAGGGAAGTCCCTCAACAGTCTTGACTCATCTGATTCTTGAACATGGTGTATCTTTCATTTATTGTCTTACTCAGTTTCCTTGAGTAATGTTTTGTGGTTTTCAGTGTATGGATCTTACCCATATTTTATCAAATTTATCCCTTAGTATCTCATGATTTAGTTGCGATGGAAAATTATGTATATTTTGTTTCAGTATAGATGAGAAGTACACACAACAAGTATCTGCTCAATGAATTGTTACAAAGTGAAACCCAGGTTAAGAGACAGAACGCAGGGCTTCCGTGGTGGCGCAGTGGTTGAGAGTCCGCCTGCCGATGCAGGGGACACGGGTTCGTGCCCCGGTCCGGGAAGATCCCACATGCCGCGGAGCGGCTGGGCCCATGAGCCATGGCCGCTGAGTCTGCGCGTCCGGAGCCTGTGCTCCGCAACGGGAGAGGCCACAACAGTGAGAGGCCCGTGTAACGCAAAAAAAAAAAAAAAAAGAAAGAGACAGAATGTAGCCTGCATCCCTGAAGCCCCTCTACCCCTCCTCCCCATGAATGGTACCTCTCTCCTCTCAAAGAAAAGCACTTTCCTGACTTTCATAGAGTTTTAGGGTGTTTAGCATTTTACCTCCTAAGTATGCAAACTTAAATGCCTGTTTTTATGGACTTTGCATAAGTGCAACATGTAATACATATTGTTTTGTGTCTGGTTCCTTTGCTCAAAGTTATGTTTTTGAGATTCTTTTTTTTTTTGTCAGAGAGAACACATTTTACATTTTATTTTATTCTATTTTATTTTTAAACTTTTTGGCCGCGTCACACGGCTTGTGGGATCTTAGTTCCCCAACCAGGAATTGAACCTGGGCCCTTGGCAGTGAGAGCTTGGAGTCCTAACCACGGGACCGCCAGGGAATTTCCTCATCCTTTTTATTGTATAAAACTGTAGTTCATTCATTTTCCTTGCTTTATAGTAATTGACTTTATGACTATGACGATGTGTCTGTTCTGGTCCTTTGACTTTTTTTTTTTTTTGCTTTCTTTTATTGTAGGTATAATTTACATACATTAAAGCACAAAGGTTTTAAGCATACAGCTTAATGAGCCATGCTCATAATAGATATAGAATTTTTTTATATACAGAGGGCGGCTCTGTCCTGCCCTTTTCCAGCTGATACTCACCAGATGGAACCACTATTCTGACGTCTGTCATCTAGAGTACTTTTGCCTATTTTAAAACTTCACTTAAAAGTATCTATTCAGGGCTTCCCTGGTGGCGCAGTGGTTGAGAGTCCGCCTGCCGATGCAGGGGACACGGGTTCATGCCCCGGTCCGGGAGGATCCCACATGCCGTGGAGCTGCTGGGCCCGTGAGCCATGGCCGCTGGGCCTGCGCGTCCGGAGCCTGTGCTCCACAACGGGAGAAGCCACAAGAGTGAGAGGCCCACGTACCGAAACAAAAAAGTATCTGTTCAAATTGTTTGCCCATTTTTAAATTGGATTGTAAGTTTTCTCATTACTGAGTTTTGAGAGTTCTTTATAAATTCTGAATAAAAGTCCTTTTATAAGATTTAAAAAAATCGTTCACCTAAAGGGAATCATATGCTATGTATAGTATGCATTCTTTTTCTAAATTTTTTAATTTTTTGGCCACACCACATGGCGTGTGGGAGCTTAGTTCCCTGACCAGGGATTGAACCTGTGCCCCCTGCAGTGGAAGCCTGGAGTCTTAGCCACTGGACCTCCAGGGAAGTCCCTCTTTTTCTAAATTTTAAAACTTTTGGGGCAAAGTAATTTCAAACCTAAAAACGTTTCAAAAATAAATATAGCATAAAAACATCCATTTGGTGCGCTTTACCCAGATTAACATGGGGTTAACATTTTATTTCATTTCCAGTATCATTTTTCTCCCATGCCCAATATCTATCTAATACTTTTCCTGAATCATTTAGGGTACATTATTACACACAACGTGGTCTTTACCCCTGAATATTTCAGTGTGTATTTCCTAAGAACAGAGATATTCTCTGGTACAGCTGCAGTCTGGTTATCAACTTTAGTAACGTTAACACTGATAACAGTACTTTCATCTCCTACTCTTTATATTCCAACTTTGTCAATTTGAGAAGCAAATTGACAACTTGGAAAAGGAGTGGCTGAGTAGTACTGTTGTCTGAGTGATGCCACACTCCAGAGGTATCACAATAGCCAATGGCAAAAACCCTGCAACCAGACCACTGGGGTCAATCCAGACTCTGCACCCCATCAGCAAAGTGACCTTGATCAGGTATTTGACTTCTTCATGCCTCAGTTTCCCCAACAGCAAAAGGGGGATACTTTTAGGGATATATAAGTGAAAGTATTTACAGGTGAAAATTGATACACCTGGGCTTTGCTTCAAAAGAGTCCTGATTTTGGGGGGTTGTGGAGGGAGGGGATGTTGAGAGTACGGATGAAACAAGATTGGCCATGAGTTGATCATTGTTGAACGATGATGGATACATCGCTATATTTACTTTTGTATATGCCTGAAATCTTCCACAATAAAATTTTTTTTTTAAAGCAAGAAGAGTAAAATAACAATGGAGAGGGGTGGAGATGATTAATTATTAATTAACTGCCTTAAAGGGTTGTTAGGAGGAGGTATTAAAGACGTTAATTTAAGTTAAATCTAAGTAAAGCATTTGAATCAGTGCCCGGCACATTGTAAATGCCCTGTGTTAGCTATTACCTTTTTATCTTGCTTTCTCTCCTCCTCCAGAAGCAGCTCAGACAAGACACCACCAGGTGACGCTGTACCCCCAGCTCCATAGGGAGTCGGCGCAGGAGATGATTAGCCCTGAGTATGAATCCAGCTCTTTTTCTTCCTAGGTGAGACCTCGGATATTTACTATCTCTGCATTTTATTTTATTCATTTCTAAAGTGGGGACAATTATAGGATGGTTCAGTGACAATGATGTAAAGTGCCTGATGCGTTATTTTGTGCGTGCATACCTTTCGAGACACCTGTTTCTGGGGTTGGATCTGCCTCTGGGCAGTGTTTCCTGTCTTTACTAAGGGGATTCTCCATCTGCCCAAGTGACTGTGAGAATCTGGAAGGGTTACAAACAGGTTGAGAGCCTTGTCCCCTAGCCCTGCCACATGCATTCCTTATTTATTTATTTATTTTTGGCCGCATAGCTCGGCATGTGAGATCTTATTTCCCAGACCAGGGATCTAACCTGCAGTGGAAGTACGTAGTCCTAACAACTGGACCACCAGGAAATTCCCTGGCCTTTACATTAATTAATAGAGACCGTCTCTGGGCCTTCTTCTTGGAGATGCTCTGACGGATACCCTGGCTCCCACCTGCCATTAGTAACGTGGCCAACATCTGTCTGTAAGTCCAGCTCTGTTGACTCCCCTCAGGGGTCTAGAGCTCTGATAACTGTTGCTGAGAGGCAAACTCTCGAGGATGGGTTCCAAACAGTGAACGGCTGTGCAGTTGTGCAGGCTGTTCACTGCACAAGGAGTGAGCAGCAAATGCAACCTGCTCACACTTCACCTGCCAAGTCACCCACCTCGGTGCAGAGCTACATCTAACCACAGGAGGACACATTTTTTTCCAAGAAAGTATCGATAACACTCATCAAACTGCACTTTGACTAATGGCTCTGCCCAGATGAAATCATTTTTTCCATCTAGAGGGAGAATCTTTTTCTAATTAACACAAAGGCACCCCATTGGCCCTGAGTTGAACCAGGGCCCCTGGCACAGAAAGCTCTGAATCCTAACCACTAGACCACAGGGAACTCCTTAACTTCTATGCATATAGACAGCTGGCTTTGCGCAGTCATGGCCATTGCAGGTTGGATTCTTTGGGAAGCAGACTTTGAGATGATGTTTGGTGGGTAGGATATTTATTAAGGAGTGCGGTTGGGATC